>NW_026126689.1:0-315000 GCF_943737965.1 Phodopus roborovskii | reverse complement strand
CAGAGACTGCAGCTTCTGTCATTGGGTGTTCTGGTTTGGTGGCTTTGTTTTTTTTAAACCATTTCTTGCAGTGTATTGCAGCAAAGCACTCTACACATTAGCACCAGTAGTACATTTTGAATTTTTTTTTAAAGAATGTTGTATTTGTGTTGTTAAATTTTGTGATAGGATTACGTAAGTTTTAAAGATCTGAGGTGATCTTGGAAGATGAGACAGGAGACTCACTAAGAGCATGGGAGTGGGGATTAGCCTGAGCAGCATAATGAGAGCACCCTATTTTTAAAACACCTAGTATCTGCCTGTGATCCCAGCAGGAGAATCAGGAGTTTTAGGCCCGCCTGGGAGATCCTGTCTCAAAAGACAACACAGGGAGCTTTTTAAAATTTTATTTATTTTTATTTTATGTGCACTGGTGTTTTTCCTGCATGTATATCTGTGTGAAGGTGTAGGATCCCCTGCAACTGGAGTTACAGACAGTTGTGAACTGCCATGTGGATCCTTTGGAAGACTAGCCAGTGCTCTTAACCACCGAGCCATCTCTTCAGCCTCCTGAGCATGAACTACTTTGAAGAGGACCCAGGTGTAGTCCCCAGCACTCACATTGGGCTGCTCACAACAACCTGTAACTCCAGCCCCAGGGGATTAGACAACTACGACCTCCACAGATACATATACTCACATGCAAATACATACTCTTCATATCCCCTCAATACATATATATGTAATAAAAAATGTCTTCAAAATCGCACACACACAAATAAAATACTTTTCAAAAATACAATTTACTTGACTGATCCCTTTCTTTTTTTTAAGGTTTCAGTTTGTGGCACTGGCTGGTCTGGAACTATGTAGATCAGGTTGACCTTAAATTCAGAGATATACTTTCTCTGCCTCTGGAGTGCTAGGATTAAAGGGCATTTGCCACTATGTCCAGCCTATTCCTTTTATAACAACTATTTCAAAAGCTGGAGAGATGGCTCGGGAGATTAAGAGCACTTATCTATAGATGGAGTTTTGGTCCCGCCTGGTCCTCCAGCAGTTTAGTCCCAAATAAATACACAGATGGTTATGTGAATTACAAACTGTTTGGCTGATAGCTCAGGCAAACTCCATCTACAACTTATTTTTGCAGGGGACCTGGGTTCAATTCCCAGTACCCATGTGGTAGCTCATAACTATCTGTAACTCTGGACCTGGAGTAACTCTGAAACCTATTCTGGCCTCCCTCAGCAACCAGGCACATAGACGGTATAGGTATACAGGTTGCCTACATATATGTGCAGGCAGCACACTAATACACATGAGAAAATTATAAATCACAGTCTTGAAACTAGAGAGATTAGAGTATACTGTAAAGCTTAATAGTGAAATTCTTACGGTTATAACATTTGAAACTTGGATAGAAGGAGTGGTTCACTAAATCTGTGGTTTCCAACCTCAGGCACCGAGGTACTATTATTTTCACCCCTGTATCAGATGAAGTTGCTCAAAACTACCCAGCTAATAAGTGTTGAAGACAAACTGTAAACTCTACTAGTTTCAGATTTTGGTTTTGCTCTTTTCCTCCCAGGTTGGTTCTCGGATCTGCAGGGGCCCCCGAGTTAGTAATTACATCGCTGGGAACAGCCCAAGCCAGATCAGTTTGGAAACCAACCTGTGAAATCCCCTCCCTTTGCACAGATGGCTAGTTCCTCACCCAAGTCTTAGAAATAATCGTTCCCATGGCTCTTCAAATGACTCGGTGCTCTTCCATTTGACTGGTAGTGAACCTGCTTTGGGCAGGCTCCAGGGTTCTTCCAGAACAATGCCAAAGGAGGCAAACTTAAGGGAAATCTCTGTCCCCGAGGCACACCTAAGGGCACATATGGGAAGCAGGCAATGAGGTTTTTAAAAAAACAGCCACTTAAACCTAAAACTTAAGCTTTCCCACCTATTTTATTGGCTCTAATTTCCGAAGCTGTATTTTTAATCTCGTTGACTTTGGCCTTGTGAGACCGTTTTTTTAACCTTGATTCTAGTGTCACTATCTTTACAAATTTACAAATAGCTCATCCCGAAAGGCACCAGGTTTGCTGACACAGAGATTAAGGGTTTTTTTTTTTTTTTTTTTTTTTTTGAGAAGCAAAATTACTATTACATCTTTTTGTCCTGTTTGGTAGGGTTATCCGCTCAGAACAGATGGAATCTGGTTGCGAAGTGGACACAGGTGAGTGAAATAGTCCAGCCACCAAAGATGATAGTGCTGGCGGTAGGTAACAGAGACTTAAATCAGTGGGACTAAACACTTGCATTTGAGGCGAAACCGGCTGGAGGGCACCCTCAAAGTTGATGCACACAACTCATGTCTAAGAGGTGGGAAATCACAGAAAAGCAGACCACACAGAACGATGATCGAAGACCCAAGATTAGGGAATATGAAGAGGAGGTAAACTACCTTTGAACACATAGGAATTCAGTTTAAAATGAAAGCAGCTAAAATATACAAAATGGGACAAACTTTTTTGATTTTTAATCTCCACCCTTAACATGCATCTAAAAAAAAAAGGAGAAAAGGAAAAAAGTTACTAAATACACCTAAGTTTCTTTTGGCCGAGTTAAAAACAATTATGGGACTGTCAGGTCGGCTAAGGATTTCTGTCCCTAAAGTAGCACTGCATTAGAGTCTGCAATGTTCTAGTTTGCTGAAAACAGCAAGTTACACCAAACACATCTTTTGCCCAGATGATGACCTAACTCAAAATCTTTCCTCGATTGTTCGGGGAATTAGATGGCAGATCTGAACTGGATTTTAAAACAGCTTCCTCTAACTAGGTCTAGCCTCTTACCTATGGCAGAGGGGTGCTGCCAAATTTACAAATGAATATTACAAACATAAGACAGCTGATTTCCAATGGATGAAATTATTCTAGATGTAAAAATACCATTCATGCCATCCCAGGTTGTGATCACAAATTCCAACTATATCCAAAATTGAACCTTACAGAGATCAAAAGTTTAAAGGATAAGGCTACTTTAGTTTGTATATAAAGTATTAGAGAGGGACACACACACAGAGACACACAGACACACACAAGGCCTGCAGGTAGCAAGGAGGTCGGGGTCTGTGCTCATAAACACACACACAAAGTTTGTATAAAGTATTAGAGATGGACACACACACACACAAAGTGTATAAAGTATTAGAGAGGGACACACAGACACACACCCAAGGCCTGCAGGTAGCAAGGGGGTCTGTGCTCATACATACATACATACATACACACACACACACACACACACACACACGATACACACAGTTTGTATAAAGTATTAGAGATGGACGGACACACACAGACACACACACAAAGTTTGTATAAAGTATTAGAGAGGGAGATCACTGACACACATACACAAGCTTACTTTAGTTTGTATAAAGTATTAGAGATGGACACACATACACAGACACACACACTCAAAGTTTGTATAAAGTATTATAGAGGGAGATCACACACACACACACACACACACACACACACACACACACACACACACACACACACACACACACACACACACGGCCTGCAGGCAGCACGGGGGCCGGGGTCTGCGCTCATCTGGGGGCCGCCTGCCCCTCTGACTTTCTCGGCTGGCGGTCGGGGACATCGCCTGTGCATCAGCTCCAGGACACTGAGGCCGCCGCGGTCCATGTCAGCTGCCGGGACCGGGATCAGCGCGCAGCAGAGGGGCGGGCAGGCCGGGCCGGTGCAAGCCCCGCTCCCGCCGGGCTCCCGCAGCCGCTTCCGGAAGTTTCTTCAGAGCCGGGGGCCCCCAACCTCAGCTCATCCCCCACGAGAGGACCGAAGTGGCGGGAAGCGGAGACTTGAGAGGCCGAGCCGACGCGAGGGCGGCGGGAAAACCCGGCGGAGGACCCCGCGCGTCCCGCGGGGCCCGGCTCGGCCTCGGGGAAGCAGGGGCTATGCACGGCCTGCAGGTAGGAACGCGGGCGCCGAGCGGGGCCTGCGGGAGGGCGGGCGGTTGTGGCGCCGCTGGCCGGGCGATGGCAGCGACGGTTTTTCTCGGCCCCCTCCCTCCCTTCCTCCCCCGCCCCCGCCCCCGCCCGTCCCCGACGCCGATGGCGGCGCGTTCCGGCCCTCCCTCCCCCACAGCTTCGCCCCGTGGTCGCCGGAGCCGGTGAAGCCGGGAGGGCGGGGAGCGGCGGAGGGCGGAGGTTGCGTGGTGCAGGCGGCGGCGGCGGCGGGAGGAGGAGGAGGGCCGGCAGGCGGGCAGCAGGGGAGGAGGAGGAGGAGCGGGCGCCGTGTCGCACGCAGCTCCAGGCGGGGCAGCCCGGGCGCTGAGGGACGCGGCCAGACCTCGGCGGGCCCCGCGAGCACCACACTCGGTCGCCCGAGCGTCGGGGGGCGCCCGGAGATGCGGGTGAGTAGCGCGCTGCTCGGGCCGCGGCGGCGGCGGGAGGCGGCGCAGGCCCCGGCCGAGCCGCGGCGTCGCAGTGACTCGGGCCGCGGCGGCGGAGCCCCGGCTGCCGGCGAGGCCTGAGGCGCCGAGTCGCGCCGAGCCGCGGCCGGGCGGAATGGCGGCCGGGCAGGGAAGTCGTGGGCGGAGGACGCCGAGGGCGGAGCGGAGCGGAACGGAGCCGGCAGGCCCGGGCCTGAGTCACCCGGCCGGCCGGCTGGGCTTGGCCTGGGCCGGGACTCGCGGGGCCAGGCCCGGGCTACGCACTGGGAAAAGCCGGACTCGGCGCGGCCTGCGTGTGTGTGTGTGTGTGTGGCGCCGGCCTCCGCGCCTCGCGCGCCTCCCCTCCCTTCCCCTTCGGCCCTGTTGGTTCCGTCGTGCTCTCGGGGAACCCGGGGCCCGCATTGTTGCGACGGTGCGGGGCATGATTATTGGGTAACAGTGCCGCCCCGGGCTCCGCTCCCTCCGGGAGCGCGGCCCGCCAGGCGCTCAGGGATGCGCTGTGCTTTCCCTAACGCACGGAGCCCTGGGGCGGCCGCCAGCGCACTGGAGTCGGGCTGGGCCCAGCGCGGCGGCCTCGGCGCGCCCCCGGGCCCGGCGGGAGCGCGCGCTCTGACCCCCAAAGGTAACCGGGCGCCGGGCCAGGCGGACCGTGCCGGGGGGTCCCGGGGCTCGCGCTCCGCTAGTGTTAAATCCCGCGTGGTCCTGAACGCCCCCTCTTCCTGTCACCTGTCCACGGATTAAGGAAGGAAGGAAGGAACGCATGCACGCTTATTCCTTGAGCCCCGATCTTCAAAGTTACGGGAGCAGCCAGGTCTGCCAAAGAGAAGATTCCCCCCCCCCCCCCTCCAACGAGGTCCACCGTTGGTGCTCGTAGTTAGTTCGGAGTCGTTGGGGGCTTGCGGTAAGGGCGCACGCACTAAAATGCAGCCGAGTTGTCCGAGTGTTGTTAGTTGCTCGCTCTTTGCTGGAGTGTCATTAAAACAGCCAAGGGCCGAGAGTGGGAATAAATGATCACTTTTTTTTTTTTTTTTTTAAGAAAGGCGCTTACAGGAGCGACACTGGAGGAACAAAGTTCCTTTTTACTTTAAGTTTCCAGGACCTAAAAACCTAACCACACTGAAGAGTCGAGTGTAGTTCAAGAAAATAAGGACATGGGAGTTTTCTTTGTGCGTGAAAAGGTTTCAAGGTGTTAGATTTTATTTTTACTTAAAATGTGTATTTGTTGCTTCCCGTAATAAGTTGAAACAGTTCTGTATATCAATTTAAATTCTGAGTATGCAAACACAAGACTGGCCTGTTTTTATCTCTTTTATGCCCATTTTTGGAGGTTTTGGGGGAGCACTTCTTACTAAGCCTTGGAGAAAAGGCCGAAGTGCTTTCTGAAAATGCTAACCTTCTCCTTTCCTCCCCTCATTGGCATCAGTTTTAAAAAAAAAAAAAACAAAAAAACAAAAAAACTATTTTTCTAAAAAGCCAAACAACTTTAAATATGCTAGAAAGTTTCACCAGTTTGCAAAACTGTCTTTACTGAGCCTTATGGTCAGGCCCTGGTAGGTGTGGCCCGAATTCCTAATATGCCACATACATCTGAGCTGATTTGGCCAGGTGTCTTCTAGGAAGCTTCACCTTCTTTATTTAATTTTGTCGGTGCAGGCTTGTTGTCCATGCAGGCTTGTTTCCCATACATTTTGACTATGAGATCATTGAAGATAAGGGAATAAATAAGTCCTTTACTTTGTATCCCTCAAATAACATAGAACATGATCTTGGTGGTGCCTTGAATGAAGTTTCTGGACCAACTAAATTAATCCTACTGCCCCTAGTTTTGGCTGCAGAAAGCATAGTCCTGTTGAGCTGGTTAAGAGTGCAAACTTTATGTTGCATGCTTCTCTAGAGTGAATTTTGTCATTCTTGTGTCTTCCCCCCATAACTGGTTACTATGTCCTAGGGGGGAATGTTGAAGGTTTCTTTAGTTGTGGAAATCCAAACAGTGTGAAATAATACTACTGGTTTAAGGGGTCACTATTCAGACTTTTCCAGTTATTGATTGATTGATTGATTGATTGATTGATTGATGAAAGCTTGCTTTTATCCCTTTGCCTTTGAAGTAAATAGAGTTACTATTTAAGGCTGCTTGCGACTGGGATGGTAGGCCGGCCCAGTTGTACCAAAAGTTTCTGTGGGAAAGTTTCAGTATGGAAAATGAAGTTAAAGGAACACACTTTTAAGTCAAGCAAAGTTACCTGGCATTCCTCAGATTTAATTTGTTAGGGCCTCCAAAAGTTGTGAATTACTTGCAGTTTGAGCCCTCTGTAAGTCCCAAAGCATAGTCTCTCTACTCTTACCAATGAAATCATAGGGTGAGTTGTCTTTGAGGATCAGTGGTTTCATTTTGAAATTATCTTTTAGATGTGTCTGGAGAGAAAGCTGTTAACTGTCTATTGTAAGGGACAGCTCTAAATTCATTTTTAAAGTGTGTGTAAGCAGACATGCTTGCATGTGTATGAACCACACAGTACACTTGTCTAGCCACCATAGCATACATGTGGAAGCCAGAAGACAAACTTGAGTAGTCTATTTCCTCTAGCTTGTGGGTCCCAGGAACCAAACTCAGTCCCTTAAATCTTGGCAGCAAGCACCTTAAGGTGGTCTTAAGTGAATCCATCTAAGTTTTCTTTAAGCCCTTAAAGTATATGGATTCGTGGGAATGCCGTAACTTTTAAACAAGCGGTGCACCCTGGGGAACTACCTTATAAAAGATAGCATACCATTCATGTTTGACCACCAGAATTCTAAAAAGCCCACATCTGATAGTATTTAATTTTCCCCTTGGGAAACCCGGGCAGAAGAGAGATAATTCTGCTCGTGTTCAGCTTGATTGCATTTCTGTTCTGTGTGAACTTCATGTTTCCTTCCTTCTTACCTCTTGTCAGCTTCGGCATCTCCATCTCAGGAAAGCTGGCCCTGCATCCTGTCTAGAAGCTTTCCCTGGTCCTCATGATGTCCTGCCTATGGTACTATCTCAGTGCTTAACCTTCTGATGACACTTGGTGGTTTCTTCCACTAGACTGAACTTTACCCAGGGATAGGGAAGAACAAATCCCATCCTAGTACCTAGCACAATGTTCATGTCAACATTCATGTACATCCTTCCATTGCAAAGCCCCATGAAGTGTAAGGACTGACGTTTAACCCTCCTTGTAGAAAAAGAAGGGTCCTGAGCTTCGTGTAGTTTCCATCAAGGCTAAGAAGGTATAAAGCCCAGGTGGGAGGTTAGAGCAAGATGGTGATCCCAGTTTAACTTTAAATTTTAAATTTATTTATATGAAATGGAGAGAAAGATTAGTAGGAACTAAAGTGAGATCACTTTTAGGATTGATGTCTGATCATTACAACAGAATGCATCATACGTAACTATGGTTGGCTCCCAAGAATGAGTTCCTGGTCCTTCAGAAAACACTGGAGAAGCCAGGCAGTGGTGGCACACACCTTTAATCCCAGCAGAGGCAGGTGGATCTTTGTGAGTTCAAAGGCCAGACTGGTCTATAAATTGAGTTCCAGGACAGGGCTACACAGAAACCCTGTCTCAAAAAGCAAAAAGAGGAAAAAGAAGGGAAAAGAAAACATTGGAGAGAACTTAGGCACTGATGGTGTAGACAAGAACAGTTGTGGAACTTTGAGTGTGATGTTATGACTCTTGCAAAAATTCTTAAAACCAGTTAATAAGCTAACAGTTTTTTAAAGGCCTGTGTCAGAAAATACTTAAGAAAACAGGCTGTCAATTTTAAGTTTGTATAAGTATGCACTGCTATAAGTAATTAAAATGGTTTAAGTAAGTAAAATGGTGGTGATTTTAGGTGAAATTATGTGCTCTTAAAATATTTTTTAGAAAAAATTAACCAAAATATAGCAATTTCAAGTCGGGGTAGAGAAACTTAATACCAAAAATACAGACTTTAAAGAAGATGGTCCAATTCAGAATTGTAATACATCCTTATAAAATATTGTAAACAGAATAAAGGGCAAATGACAAACTAACAAATGTTTTTACTACCAAATTTAATTTTTAGACTATCAAAGAGGGCTTGGAAACTAATGGATTTTTTTCACATGGCAAAAAAGGGGGGGATAGCCTAGAGTAGAAAATGTGAGGAAGTTTCGGCTTCACTAGTGGAGTTCACAGAAGTGGGAATTGTGATATTTTAAAATAAGCCACTCCTGTTGAGAAGATGGAGAAGTATGCCTATTCATTGCTAGAAAAATAATCTAAGTAAATGTAATTTTAAAAGTCCTTTTTCATGTGTGGGTGTTTACATGCATATATGTATATGTACCATGTGTGTGCCTGGTGCCTAGAGGCTTAAAGAGATCATTGGATCTCTCAGAACTGGAGTTCCAAGCCACCATGTTGGTTTTGGAAACTGATCCCTAGTCCTCAGGAAATGCTCTTACCTGCTAAGCCACTTGTTTAGTCCCCACTAAGTACAATTTTTCAAGAGCAAACTGCAACAGAAACTTTCAAAATAGCTAGCCTGATTTTAAGTGCTTTGTTAATGATATAGAAAGTGATAATAGATTAATGATTCCCTCCCCCCCTCCAATGTGATTGAATGCCTTCTAACCCCAAGAAAAGGTTTGTCCATGTTGCTTTTGGCTGTCATGGAGCTTGCTCTGTAGACCAGGCTGGCCTGGGACTCAGCCTATCCCTGCCTCCAAGTGCTGGAATTAAAGGCGTGTGCTGCCACCACTTGGCTTAATGCCTTCTTATTGTGCATTTTTTAGTTTGGAGTTATTGTGGATGACTATTTTAGCATTATTTAGGTAAATATTTGCATTTCTGTAATACTGTATTGTATATTAAAGTACAAAAATACTAAAAATTAATATTTAATGTATACAGTTTGTGTGAGTATGAATTTTTGGAAGACAAACTGTTAGTAGTGATTATCTTTAAGAAGTGGTTCATTTTAGTTTTTTTTTTTTTTTTTTTTTTTTTGCCAGTTTTTATAGTGCACACTTATTTATAGATAGACAACTGAATTGGAAGTTTTTGGGGTCAAGGTGCTGGGGATGGAACCCAGGGAAGCCTCAAACTCTGTATGCTAGGCAAGTCCTCCACCACTGAGCTACATTCCCAACATAGTGAGATAATTTTCAAAAGCTTAAGTTCTAAGAAAATAGTAATATAAGAACCACTGCCAAGGTAGGCCATTGTGCTTATTCAGTGCAGAAATGACTTGGTATTTGAGTTACCTGCTCCCCCTTCCCATGTGCTAATGAGTAGGGGGGTCAGATGTCTGACTTGGTAGTCCCATTCTTTGTCTCTGTTCTCATTCATCCCCCTGCATCATTTTCTACACACTTTAGACCTTTTCCATTAAAATGTCTCAATCTCATGAAGCTCACTATGTTTTGATATTTTATTGTTTATTTAAAATAGCCTTCTTAGTGGAGGTTTCCTTTCTTTTCCTTTGAAGATATATATGTGTACACAAGTCTGTGTACAGGCACCTACCAAACAGTTGTGCAAGTCAGAGGACAAACTTGTAGCACTCAGCTCTTTTCTTCTACTATGTGGGTTCTTTAGATCAAACTCAGGTCACCAGGCCTGGGGGCAGGGCCTTTCCCTGCAGAGCCATCTGGGCAGCTAGCTGAGCATCCCATCCTGTTTTGCTTAATTCATAACTCCTAATAGGAGATACATTTTAAGTTGAATGTTGGAACTGTAGTGCCTTCATGTGTAGTAATAAAACTAAAAATTAATTACTTGACAGACACAGTGTATGCTTTGGAAAACTGCAAGATTTCAATTTTTTTGGGGAGTTGAGAGAAGATAGGTACACAGAAATTTGCATAAAATGCATAGAAACTGTCACCAGATTCAAGAGGGAAATGCCTTTACTACATAGAATACACTATATACACTAAATACACTATATATACACTAAAATAGTTATCTCTGCCTGATAGGCATCTTAAACTCACACCACAGAGAAAAGGTGAGAACTTAGTCCTTCCTTCCTGGAAAGGTTTGGAACCCTGTATGAGCATGAGGTTGATGAGCCATGGAGCTCACAGACTTCTAAGTCCCAAATGGAGTGGTCCGAGGAAGGGTGCAGGTGCCAGGCTTACTTTGGGGAAGTGGAAGAGTGGCTTGGGAAGGACACCAAAGAGGACGGGTAGTGTCGCAGAACACTGATGTTCAGCACTGTCTGTGCCAGACGTGCATATATGTGCTTTCTGACTTACTGGCTGCTGCTTCTCAGCTTTCCCCTCGCAAATGCTCACATTGGCAGAAGTCCATCTTTGCTGTTCTGGTTGGAACTAGACTTTGACATGTGTCACAGAAATGTATGATGTTAGTCACCAGATAGTCTGAAATTCAACTTGAATGCTTCTTATTGGGTATAGTGATGAAAGACCATCTATTTCAGAAAATATGTAGAGAGAGGTAGGCCGCTATGACCAGGGGACCCAGAAGATAGAAAAAGAAGGGAAGTTATAGGGATGTTGAAGACTCAGCCTGTTGTTAGCTCTTCAGTGGTAGTTTTGTACATGTTTGGGGTATAATTGACTTGGCCATTTGCACTGTTTGAAAGAATTCGGAGGTATGGCTTTGTTGGAGAAGGTGTGGTCTTGGGGGCAGTGTATTGCTACTGGTTTGGGCTTTGAGGTTTCAAAAGCCCATGCCAGGACAGGCACATGTGCACTCTGTCTCTGTCTTTCTCGCCCTCTCTCTGCTTGTGGGTTAGGATATAGCTCTCAGCTACTTACTTCTCCAGCACCACTCCTGCCTGCCACCATGCTCTCTGCCATAATGATAAATGGACTAAGCCTCTGAAACTGGAAGCCAGCTTCCAATTAAAGGCTTTCTTTTATAAGCGTTGCCTTGGTCATGGTGTCTCTTCACAGCAATAGAACAATGACTAAAACAATATATGTGTGCCATGTATATGTTTGGTGTTAGAGGAGGCCAGGAGAGGGTGGTCAGATCTTCTGGAACTGGAGTTAATAGCTGTTGTAAGCCACCAAGTGGGCACTGGGGACCTAGCTTGAGTCCTCTGGAAAATCAACAAGTTCTCCGTTTTGTCATTCCCTTTTCTTTTGTTTTTAATGTATGACATCACTTTGGCTATTCCAAAGTTTTGTTTCTGTCCTAATATTTATAATGAATAGACTCATTTCTACCTGTTAACTCCTTTTTCAGAATTAAAAAAAAAATGTACTTGTGTATGTGTGTGTTCATGCACAAGGGCACATCACCACGAAAAGGTTAGAGGACAACTTTGAGGAGTTGGTTTTCTCTTTCCACCATGTGGACTTGAAGATCACACTCAGATCATCAAACAAGTACCTTCATCTGCTGGGACATCTCACCAGTCCCTTGTAATAAAATCTTAGTGCTGCTAAAACTGTGGGAGGAAATCTGGATTTTTGTAATTTTAGTGTTATCTTAAAAAAATAAAAGTATATTTTCATCTGGAAGCATGAATAATGATTTTCAAAATATGCTGCTTGAAGATAAGCTTGAAAGCCCTTTGTGAGCAATACCTGAATAAATGAAGCAGGTTACGGGACAGCAAAACTATGACACCATAGTAGTTTTGTTATTGGGCTTATTGGGACCTTGGTAGGCAAACGGCTGTTGAGCTGTAATTTATCTCCTGCCCTTTTGAATTTTTTTTTTTTTTTTTTTTTTTTTTTTTTCATTTTGACAAGATGTCTAGAAGTTGTCTGGGTTAGCCTTGACCTGTCTCTGTAGCTTAGGTTGGCCTTAGATTTGGGAACACTTCCCTGGCCTCCTTAGTAGCTGGAATTATAGGTCTATGTTATCAGTTCCAGTCATCTGTGCTGATTTGCTTGTTTTTGAGGCTCCCTACACTACACAAGTGCAGGGACGTGTGTGAATCTGTGCAACACCATTTACAGCTGGTGTAAGGGTAGCCGACATGAACACCTCCAAATGGAGATTGGGCTTCAGGCTTACGTAAAACACACGCAGCAGGGGTCTTCTGTTTGGTTTTTGGTGCTGGGGAATTGAATCTAGGGCCAGACTCAGATATTGCAGAGGAGCTGCCCTCAACACTCCTTGCAATGTCATCTTCTGGAGAGCCTGAGGTAGGAGGGCCATTGTAACCCGGGAGGGTAGGTCAGCCTGGGTCCAGTTATGAAGACAAAAGCTAGAAACCCTAGTTACCACTTTTATATTTTGACGGATAAAAGCAGGTTATGCAAACTGAAGATTTTGTAATTAAAAAGAAAACCAAACAGTTCAAGAAAAATCTCCAGCATGTACAAAATTCTGGAGGCTTATCTGTTTGAAAACATCTTCTAAGGGGAAGTTGGTATTGCAGGATGAGACAGGTCATCTCAAAAACGGACAAAACCCAAAGCAGGTGGGGGCATCTGAGGGACACCTAAAGTTGGCCTCTAGCATGCACATGCATGAATACACATACACACAGATGGGATGGCTCTTATAAATGCAGCATGACCACATGCTCAGAATGGGGGTTGGCAGATGAGGTGACATGGAACTTACTATGAACTCTTGGGTACTACCAGGGTCTCCTGAGAATGGAGGGGTGCACTTAACCCCACATTTCTTTGTTTGGGGTCAGCACAGTAGAAAAATGTTTTCAAATCAAACAATGTAAAACTCCCAAGTTGGGTCTGGTGTGAAGAATGAAAGCCTCTACTACTCAGCAGGCCAATGCAGGAAGATCATGGATCAGGTTAGCCCCTACAACCTAGTGACCTGCCTTAAAGAATAGTAGTAAGATAGTAAGCATGTGTAACACAAAAAATAAAAACCCACAGACAGGTTTTGGGGTTCAAGCTGAAGCTCAGAAAAGCAAAGCAGCCAAGCCACTAGAGAGTTCTTCACTCTACCCAGGCTCAGACGGAAATGGGCCATCCCCATCCCATTGACTGCAGACTGTAGTGCTCTCCGCTAACCCTCAGACTCCCCGAGAGTCACTCAAGGCCTTATGCTCCTCTCTAGTGCTGGGATTAAAGGCGTATCATCCCATTGTTGGGGCCACCTTTGTGTGAGCTCTGTCTCCTGGGATTAAAGGTGTGGCTACCACTGCCTGCCCTATACGGCTAACTAGTGGTTTAGCTTTGCACTCTGATCTTCAGGTAAACTTTATTAGATTACAAACAAAATACCACTACAAGGCTGCAGCTATGCAAGAGAGTGCTTGCCTAGTATTCATGACCCCTCCACGCATCAACAAGCATTGAAATAAAAGAAGTGCATATTCTCAACTAATTTGTAGTGGTATAGGAGGAAGTATGCTTGATTGCTGGCTTAACCAAGGAGAGCTCTGAGTTATTTTAGCACAATAGAATGGGGGGGGGGTTTGAAATCCCTGATGAGGTGATAAATAGCTTCATGTTCCCATGATGTGCTACTTTCACACTCTTATTGAGCAGGAAGTTCTTCAGGCCTTACTCGCTGACCACAGGACAAAGGGTCACTGTGCACATGAAACTGTTGGAAACTGACTGAGTAGGACTGTGGAGACAGTGAGCTGAAGGTAGAGCTCATTGCCTCAGTCTTGCCATATTTTATCTTAGCCAAAGCAGTTGTCATGCACAGACCTCAGAGAGAGGCAAAGGGAAGGGACAAGGGACCATTATCATGCACCGGTGCTGGGAACATTTTGGTGTGGATTTGGGGACATCACTGGCTCAGTCAGTATCATCATAGCAGAAGTATTGTGGAATTTACAGGCAGTATTTATTTACTTGATTTTGACTGGGAGACTTGAATTGTCCCCAAACAGACAATGAAAGAGATTTAGCAGTAAAGAGATCTACTAGTAAGTTGTGGAGTGAGAGTTTCAAGTACCATACACTCTGGTAGTGTTTCTGTATAGTACAGCAGGCATCTGAGATGCTTAAAATCAGAAACTTTGAGGACCAGCTCAATGTTCCAAGTGGGAAATTCCATATCAGATTTCATGTGACCTGTCACTGTCAAAACCTTGGCACACTGATAATGCTGTATAAGACTAACTTCATTTCAGCCTGTGTTTGTAAGATGTGTGTAGAACATAAATCTTATATGTGTCTATGACATTCCAAAGTCTGAAAGGAAAAAAAAAAAAAAAAGACACTGGTTCTGAGCATTTGGATAAGAAATACTCACCCTGTAATACATACCTTGTTAGGTCCTATGAGGTTTGTTTGTTTCCTCTTTTTTGTTTGTTGTTGTTGTTGTTTTGGTTTTCCGAGACAGAGTTTCTCTGTATTGCTTTGGAACCTGTCCTGGAACTCCTTCTGTAGACCTGGCTGGCCTTAAACTCACAGAGATCTACCTGCTTCTGCTGAGTGCTGGGATTAAAGGTGTGCCCCATTACTGCCAGGCTCCTACGTTAGTCTTTAAAAAATAGTTCCAGTTGCTGTTTACTAAATTGATTTCCTGACCTGTACGGTAATAATAGATTATAGCTCTCAGTTTGAACAACATAAATGCTATATAAGTGGATGATCGTGATAAAATATAATTCCATTTTTCTTTAGCAGTAGAACATATTAGATTACTAGTCTATATCATTGGAAAAATAGGATTCAGCTAGATTATTGCCCTGAGACTGAAAATTAAAATTTAGTTCTTAGTAATTAAAACTAGATTATTTGGGGACTGATACAAAGATGGCTTAGTATAGGTAAAAGTGCCTGCAGTCAAGCCTGACCACAGAGGTTAGTCCACATGGTGGAAGGAGAGAGCCAACTCTCAACTCCTGCAGGTTGTCCTTTGACACACATTCTCTCTCTCTCTCTCTCTCTCTCTCTCTCTCTCTCTCTCTCTCTCTCTGTGTGTGTGTGTCTGTCTCTGTCTGTCTGTCTGTCTGTCTGTCTGTCTCTCCCCTCCTCTGCGGCACAAGCTTCTTTCACCCCATAAGTAAGTATAGAAAAAATTTAACTAGATTTTGACAGTCAGGTCAGTTCTATGGCGCCTTTGGAGCCTCATGTACATATATTTCTTGGCAAATTTTCAAGTTTTCTAAATGTTCCTGGTGTCCTTGTAATCAGTGATCAAAGTAGGAAGGGTGTAGAGGTTGGCTGAGCTAAACTTCAATACAAATTAAGTGATTTTTAGTACTTTTAATGTTATTTAGAGATTTAGGCTTAATTAATTAGTCTAACAATCATCTGGTACCAGTTCTAAGAGAACAAAACTTATTTACTAATTACTAGATGTTTTGTATGAGCAAATTCCATATTTTATGATATCTGAGGTTTTCTGTAGTTGAAAACATATGTTTGAGAGAATGATTGTGTAAATATGTATATTCAACAATCAAGAAGAACAAGAATGATCAAAAGGAGAAGGCTGCTGGATTAATTTTTGTAAAACTTTGAGGGTCTGATGTCAGAGCTTGGCTAACTTCAGAGGGTCCTAGGAGCAGGACAGAACTGTGACGCTCGATGTATATATTTATTTGCTCTTGGTCTCCCCCAGGATTTATGTGTGTGAGTATTTGCCCACACGTGCATGTGTGTATCATGTGTGTGTGCTAGGTGGCAGTGATCAGAAGAAAGTGTTGAATTTCCTGGACCTGAAGTTACAAATGTTTGTGAGCCAATAAATGGGTGCTGAGCCATGGTCCCCTGCAAAGTATCCTCAGAGAGTCAATTGTGTATTTTGAGTACAGTTGAGTGCTAAAGGTTGAACTGTCAGCAGGCCCCAACTCTAGCCGTAGAACCATGGGCCTGTGGATCAGTGGTTTGCTTTTGTGAAACCTCTAAGGGAGTGAGACTTTGTGTTTACAGATAGTCATTATACATACACTGTCAGTCTCTGCTTCCTGACTGGGTCACTGTGACCAGCTGCCTCATGCTGCTGCCACGCCTCCTCCTTCCCAGTGATTGTGTACGTGTAAAACTTACTTAATAAAACATTGTTTAACCAAATAGCAGTAATTATTAAGAAAGCCTAATTTTGAATTAAGAAAGTAAGCATAACATTTAATATTAAATAATATATTTTGTTTACTAGTGTTTTCTGTCTTGTAGAATATGTGTGTTTCATGTGTGCAAAATATAAATCAGCAATGAACGTCTAGTTTCCTTTTTAAGGAAAGTTTTACAAATATTACCTGAATAAGTTCATTATTCCAGTACTGTCCTTGTGTTTAATGGATTGTAATCATTTTCTAGTAAAGCATATTAATTAGAAGCTCATGGGTTTTAATGAGCATCTACTACTCTAGGTTTCAGAAGGAAGAAAGTCATGATTGGCAGGAAGGGTTCCTACTATGTCACAGCCATCTGGTGGTGAGCTGGGACACAGTGTTGAGGTTACAAAAGACTTGTTTAAGGGAGTGGAAGGCAGAGAACATGGTCTGTTTTGTATCTAGCTGTGAATTCATGGTCGCATAAATTCAACCATGAGACATGCAGAAAGGGTTTTTGAATAAGGTATGTGATTTATTTTTGGTAATTGAGGCATGATAGTTGTCATCCTGTTTATTTGTAAGTTATACTTGCACTATAGCTTTGGAACTGACCTCATTCTGGTGTCATAATGTAATGGCAGATGAGAAAAGGCTCTCACATCTGAGGTGTTCTGGGATCCAGCTGTGATAGCGTTATCAGGAAAAGGCAGCCCCTGTTGCTGTTGGCTACAGAGTCTGCCACCCTCTTCTCACACTTGCTTTGAGTGTGCTGGTTTCCGTCTCCATTGGGCTTTTGGCTGGTTCTCTGGCTTCCCACTCTAGTAGAGCCCTGCCTGCCCCCGAGTGTGGAGGATTGAACGCAGGGCCTGTGTACAAAGCCCTCTGCCACTGGCTATTCATCTGGAGCAACATTTTTTATGGCCACCAGTCTCTGGACGGTTACTTCAGTCGGTGACTTTTCCAGAATAGATCTTTCCATTGATTGCACTGTGTTGCATTCATCACATGAACTCCTTTGGTTTGTGTTTCTGGCTGTGTGTATTCAGTGCAGCATAGAAGATGCTGTGTCTCAGTGGCTTCTACTGTAAGTGCCAGCCCTCATCTCTGGGTTGTTTGTTCGTTTTTGTTTTATACTTTGAAGATGAAGATTTTACCCAGGCTGATGCCTACACCTGTACATTTCTGCTTATTTCTTGAGGTGTGGTTTCTTTTGATCTTCACTTGTTTTGTTCGTTTACACTTACATTGACATTTATCGGGCAGGCATGCACACCATGACACACTATGGAGGTCAAAGGCAACTGTCAGGAATTGGTTCTCCTTTAGTTATGCGAGCCCAGGTGGTCAACCTCAGGTCATCAGGCTTAGAGCCTTTACCCACTGAGCTGATTGACTGGCCGGGTTTTATATTTTAAACTGTGCATCTGGGCATTTTCATTTTTTGTTCTTTTCAGAGTTAACGTGTAAAGTTAAGCCCCTTGTCTTCTTTCTCTAGTTGTGCGTCCTCACATAACTCATTGCCATGTGAGGTTGCTTCAGGCTTCCTTATTTTTGAGGTCTTACAGCATGAGAACTTTTAAATCAAGTATTCAGTTTAGTGCCTCAGAAAATTTCACAGAAACCCACTTACAGGTGTCTAACTGATCATTTAGCTTGTCTAGAACAATTGTGAAACAACTCACTTTTGAACTCCATGTTTGTTTACAATATGTTAAGTGATTGTTCAAACCAGGTACAATTGGTTGGGATCATACAGGCAGCTATGTTTTTTATAGCTCTTACAATATATCTTTTTTACTTAATTTTTAAAAATTATGTGTATAGGAGATTTTTGCCTACATGTACCACAGTTATGCAGTCAGAAGAAGGTGTTGGGTTCCCTGGGAGTTTCAGATGGTTGTGAGCTACCATGTGGGTGCTGGGAATGGAACCCAGGTCCTCTGAAAGAACAGTCAGTGCTCCTAACTGTTGAGTCATCTCTCCAGCACAGTTTTTGTGGATTGTTTTTGTTGTTGTTATTTTGTTTTTGGACCATGAGAAATGTTCATATGTCACAGACTGTCCATCTGAGGCTTAACCTTTACTTTCCATTTAAAAGCTAGTAAGTGTATTTTTAACTACTGTAATCTCAGTATTGGTGAGTATAAATGATACTGACAGTGACTGTCACAGGACAGTGAAAGTCATTGCAGTGTTTCCTCTCTCCCCCCTCCTGTCTCTCTACCTCTCCCCTCCCCTCCCCTCCTCCCCTCCCCTTTCTCTTGTTTTTCAAATAGAGTTTCTCTGTAGTCCTGGTTGTCCTAGAATTCCCTCTGTAGACGGCTACCTGAGTTCTGGGGTTAAAGATCGTAACTTCAATTTGTTACTGAAGAAGAGTACTGCAAAATGCTGTGGTCTCTTACCAGCAAGGGGTTGTCACATTTCAGACAGGTTAGTGAAAATAAAGATGTCTCTTTCTTCATTCACAGTGACCCCGATTTATCAGTGTTTGAGTGTGAGAGAGGGCACAAGTGTGTTCATAAGAAAGTCAGAACATAACTTTCAGGAGTCAGTTCCCTCTCTCCCACTTGAGCGCTTTAGTACCCAGCTCCTTGTTAGCCCAATGCCCCTGAGTTCTACCAGGGAGCCCACCAAGGGCTCTCACTTCCTCGCTCCCCAGCCAGCGCCCTCCCTCCTGAAGGTGGCTTTTGCTTTTGCTTTTTTTTTTTTTTTTTTTTTTCTTTATCTTCCTAAGAACAAATGTGCTTGTGACTGTGTGTTGGCATTTGCTCTTCCGAAAACATAGAAGGTCTCCTGCTAGGATTAGCTAATGTTTGCTGAGAAATCTTTGTGTGGTCAGCACCCAGAAGCCCTCCTCATTCCTTTCCGTAATTACACAGGCCACCATGGTGTGGACATACCAAAGTGAGATCTTCTTGTCCCCTGTGTTTTTTTTTTTTTTTTTTTTTTTTTTTTTTTTGACTAATTGCTAGTCTTTTGCAGTGACTAAACTTGAATTTACTTGTGATTTGGGATTATTTATTTAGGGGAGAGATTCCTAGAAGTGGATTTCAGGGTGAAGAGTAAATGTTTCCATTTTTAAGGAAAAAATAAACTTACTTGAATCATTGAACATTTCTGAGTTATAGCTAGGTTGAAATTTTTTTAAAGATTTATTTTTATTTCAAATTTTGAGTATATAGGGAGAGATATATGCAGATGTGTACAGAGTGCACAGCTGAGCCACTAGTTAGCCATAGAGATAGGCAGTGGTGGCCACACGTTTAATCCCGGCACTCAGGAGACAGAGGCAGATGAACCTCTGTGAGTTCAAGGCCAGCCTGGTCTACGTGAGAGTGAATCAGTTTAAAGGTGATCCCAGCACTTGGGATGGCACTCCTTTAACCCTAGCACTAGGGACTTGGGGACAGGAGTGAGGTGGCTGGGCAGAGAGAGGAACAAAATAAGGTAGGAGGAGACTGGAGCCGAGTGGCAGTCTGAGGGCAGGATCGCCTCTCTGGTCTTAGCATTGGTAGTGTTAAGAACTCTAGTGGCTGGCTCTCTGCTTCTCTGATCCTTCAGCTTTTATCCCTGATATCTGTCTCCAATTAGAATTCGTCCTACACAGGTTCTCTCCAAATCCAGAAGAGACATTGTCAGATCTGGAGTTTAAGTTTCAAGTAGTTGTGAGCTGCCTGATAATTTGTGCTGGGAACTCTGGCCCTCTGCAGGAGCGGCATATATTCCCAACAACTGAGCCCTCTCTGCGGCCCCCGAATATTAGCAATGTTATTGACGGCCCTGGGATTGAAGGAGAAACGGTTGGAGATTGATTTTCAAGAACAAATCTGAGGCAGCTGTTGTTGTCTTTCCCTCTCTCCGGGTTTGTGCCAGTGTCACAGATTCAGTCCATTTACCGTAATTCTCCACGTCTTTCTCAGCAGGCTTTTGTTTTCCTTTGCTGTTTTGGGTATTGAGCCATTACCTTAATTTTCTTGTTAAAATTCCTATTAGTTTCACTGCCTGTGTCCTCTCCAGGGTAAACTTCACTAGTAGTCAGACTAACATTTATAAACTCAGATTAGTAGAACCCTTTCTACTCCTAGCAGCAGACTAAAGGCCTTGTGTACACTTGGCACAAATGCGCCCTCCCTGCCTTGCACAGCTTTCTGCACATGTTCTTCCCCCAACCTTGCTTGATTACCCCGTGTTCACTCTTCTTCCTAGTCACCCTTGCCAAAAGACACAGAGCATTCTATTTGAACCCTTCTTTCTTGATCACTGTGGCCAGACAAGATTCTGAGCTTGTGTTGCCATTGTTACCTATGTTGTCTTTACTGGGGTGATAAATTATATATATATCACATGACCTGTGCATTTAGGCAGATCTTTGAAATTGTACTTTTCCCTGTATACATATTGTTGCAAGGCAGGATTAAAACCTCTGCTGATAGGGTAAGCTTTGAGTTGGAGTGACCTTTAGTGTTAGGTTAAAGCAATATATGTAGAACTCACGTCATCTTGTGGCGGTGTTTTCATTTCTGTGAATGAACTACACTCAACTCATAAAAATTTAAAACTAGCATGTTCAAGTTTAGTTATTATCCCGTCCTTCTGTGACCCCCCCCCATTTCCAGGAACATTTATTTGTTTGTGTTTTTGTTTGTTTAAGTGTATTCATATTTTGCCTGTATGTATGTCTGGTGCCCAAAGATGCTAGAGAGGGCACCAGATGCCTTGGGACTAGAGTTAAAGATGGTTGTGAGATCCCTGTGGGTACTGAGAACCAAACTCAGGTCCTATGGATGAGTAGCCAGTGCTCTTAACTGCTGGGCCATCTCTTTGGCCTCCCCTTGCCCCTTAATAGCTCTGTTTAGGTGATATATACCTTAAAGTAGTATACTTGTTTAAATTCATAATTAAATTATCTCTAGAAAGTTAGCGTTATACAGCCAAGGCTATGTCCAGTTAGGAATGTTTCTACAGCCTAAAAGATTTCCTGTGCCTATTTAATCATTCCCACTGCCGATATACTTTCTGTCTAGAGTTGCTTCTTCTGGACATTTGACACAACACAAAAAATTACTTATGTGATTGATGTGTGGTGTTTTGCACCTAACATCCACTTGATTGATAATGTTTTTAGGGTTCATTTGTGTTGTATCACTACTTCATTTTTTAAAAATGTTTATGTGTGTGGGTGTTTTACCATACAATGTGCCATAGACATTGATTAAAAACATCTTTGTGTAGATTTTTTAAAAATTGGGATATATAACTTATTGGGATTGATGAACCACATGCTAAATTTGCTTTAAGTATTTCCTTAAATTCTGTAGATACTTGCTAACTTGGAAAGAGATAAAATAAAGCATTGCAAGTATTTAGAATATCTCTGGGACTTGAGTATTTGATTTGGTTGTTCTAGAAGCAGACTTTATGTGAATATTTATGTTTCTTCTCTCAGAGCCATTTCTTAAAACCTTGAAATGGCCTAAAGAAGTAAGGATAAGCTTGATTGCTATCTATAGAAACCCTTTATTAGGGTTTTATTAAAAATTGTTTGTACTGGGGATAAAACCTAGCATTCTACCATTGAGCCAGAGTGTCAGTCTTGATTTAATTTTTATGTGCTTCTTGTCAAATGGTAGTTGTTTGAATAGAACTTCCTTTCAGTTTGTGTTTAAAAGAGGTAATTTAAAGTTTAAGTGAGTTTTGTGAGCCTTAAATTTCAGTACTGAAATTATGTAGCCTTGCATAAATTAGTAAATGCTGTCCTCGGTGGATGTACAAAAGGATTGCTGATTTTGTTTTTGTTTTTGTTTTTTGAATGCACAGGTTATATTTATAACCCACCAGTTCCTTTTCTGGAGTGCTTAAGTGAAAGTTAAAAATAACTAATTAGTGAAGATTCAAACAAATGCTTTGTGTAGGTTTAGTTGTGAAAGCTAAGGTTGTACAGTTACCTGTTCTTTCTGACCTCTCACTTAGCAGCAGCAAGTACATTTGTCACCACATCTGTACCATGAAGCTTTTCAGCTGTCTTTTACATAGTTCTTTTGGGAGCGCCTGCTGCTGGTGTAGTATTGAATTAAGAGTAACTCTTGGAAACAACTAAAGAAACAACTTGTGGCAGGAGATAGAAAATAGACTCCATAATTTCAAATCTTAGGTTGAAATCCTTGCCATTCTGTAATACCGAGTTTGGGCAAAATATTTAAGGTCTCTGAGCCTGAGTTTCCTTGTTTGTAAGATGTAGATGGGGCCATGCAGAGAGTATATTTATTGTAAGGATTAAATTATTTGAAGCAACTTCTGTTGAACAGATATGGTGGTGCACACTTGTACACCCTGCTACTCAGGAGTCTTGAGTTTTGGGCAATACAGCAAAACTTAAGACCCTACCTCTGAAACAAAACAAAAAGTGTTATGTCAGTCTAGTGTAATATTCTATAGTGAATATTAGTTCTTTTCTGTGGTTGATAAGTAGACATGAGACAGATCTACATGGAATGGTCTGGGAGTGGTTAGGAGAGAGGGTACAGCAAACACAGGCTGTAGAAAGTTATTGGGATTAAATCATTTAACAAAATGTATATGCCTGTACTAAAGAGATTTCCTGGAGCAGCAGTAAGGACATTTGATTAGAAGGGCAAGATTGCCGACACTGAGTACAGGGAAGACCCTCTAATATTAATGGCCAATCTCTAGTGGTCCTGGACATACAGAGACTGACTGGATTTAAGCTAAATTTAATAAAATTGACTTTATGTTGGGATAATAACAAGAGGAATCAAAGCCACTTCTCTAACCAGGGTGGGAAATAAAGAAATGATACTTGTTTGAAGGTGGAGAGATGAGTCATGAGGCTAGACTTGGCCTGTAAAAGAAACCCTTTTCAGGGCCCAGGGAGAAAATGAAGAAGGGTGTGGTATGTAAGTAGTTTAAGGAGACGTGCTCTCCCAATTTTGAGTTGGATAACAGAGCCTTCCTTTAACTAAGGGGAAAGTCAGGCAGAAGACCCATCAGAAAGAAGGAAGGAAAAGCTGCTTAGGAGGTTTCAAATGGGATTCTTGCCGTGAAGGCACAAGAATTAGCTAGTCACCACCCATCACAGGCTCAAGGGTGTGAAGGAGTAAATTTGGGTGGCTTTCCCTTGAGAAGAGTACTTCTAGGGGTACCCTGCCCCCACAGAAATTCCCCTGGACTTATCTCACCATGCTTAACTATCTAGTGCTTGAAGGCCAATGTGACAGCCTGCATGGTGCAGACTGTTCAGGTATGAAAATGCTCTGGAGTATGTGATCATAGAGAACTCACCCAGACTAACCCACACTGATAAGAGAGGCCAGGTGGCCTGCAGTGGCATCCAGATACAGCTGCTGAAGCCTTTCCACACAGGACATCCTTTAGATAACTGCTCCTGACTCAGATTTGCCTTCTCTTGGTCCTGACCTTCTTTTCTATGTCTCCATTTCCTATCTTTTAGAGCAGGAGTATTCTGTGCCATTGTATCCTAGAATTGTATGACTTGGTTTTGATTTTTAGGGACTCATAGTTGAGTTTGTCTTCAGGGTCAGAAGAATTTAGACCTTGGACTTAGAAAAGTGTTGGAACTATGAAGAGTCTGAATCTTGGAGAAAGCCATAATGCATTTTGCATTAAGAGATGGGTATGAGCATTTTGAGTGCCAGGGATGGACTGTTGTAGTTTAGGGGGGTTACATTTGGATGTCAGGTTGGTGAGTAGTCATACAATGGCTAATCTTGATTGTCAACTTAATTGGATTGAGAAGTACCCGAGACGTTAGTAAAATACACCTCTAAATGTATCTGTGAGGGCTTTTCCAAGATTAATCAAGGGGAAAAGACCACTTCTAAAAGGTGATTGGCACTCAGCCACACCTACCTGCCATGATGCCCCATAGACCTCTGAAACTGACTAGAATGAATTCTTGTTCTTTTAAATTATGTCAGGTATTTTATTATAGAAATAAGTAACTGTAAGGTGTATGGTTTTTCCGCCTGCCGCCGCCTGGTCTTGCTGCTGCGCCAGCCCCAAATAATACACAGAGACTCTGTATTTGATACAATGCTGTTGGCCCGGTTACTTGTTTCTTATCGGCTAGCTCTGCCTTAATTATTAACCCATTTCTGCTGACCTATGTATTTCTCTTACCGGGGAGCCGGAGGCATACTGCTTTCTTCAGACTCTCCATCTTGACTCCTCCTTCCTCCTTCCTATTTCCTCCTT
This sequence comes from Phodopus roborovskii, assembly GCF_943737965.1. Taxonomy (NCBI): domain Eukaryota; kingdom Metazoa; phylum Chordata; class Mammalia; order Rodentia; family Cricetidae; genus Phodopus; species Phodopus roborovskii. The sequence continues at coordinate 290,407 of NW_026126689.1, read as the reverse complement.
GTCTCCTAGTCCCTCCTATCTTCCTTTCCTATTGGCCAACAGTGCTTTATTATTAACCAGTATGAGAAACATATACAAAATGACATCTCCCATCAAGTAACTAATTCATTAGCTATTAAGTAGCTTATTTGTGAATTCTGCTGGTAGGCATGTGGGCTGTCCTCCCCATTCTTATAAACAGTGGAGCCAAAGTCTATTATACACATGAAGGAGTTTCTTTAGGTCTGAATAATTTTACTGTACATTTCATAAGTATGTACCACACTGTAAGTGAAAGCCAGGGTGTTGTGAATACTTTTGATAAAGAAATAAAAAATGAATACTAATTTTATTCAGTAATGCCCAGAATCATTTAAATTTTTATCATATTAAAATGTCACTGTTCACTGGGTAAATCACTTGTTACACAGATGTAAGGACCAGACTTTATATTTTTACTCCAAGTAAATGCTGGTGGGCCTGGTTGTCCACCTCTATTTCCAGCACTCAGAAGACAGAATCATGATGCTCAGAGCAAGCTGGCTCCACTAGACTAGCCAAATTATCAAACTTTGGGTTTAAATGAGAGAGACTGCCTGTCTCACTTTATGGTGGAGAGCAGTTGAGGAGGAAGACATCCCACATCAACCTCTGGCCTTCATCCCCACACAGGTGCGTGCATACCACACCTACGAATGCACAATAAGTGACCAAAAATAGAACAGCTAAACTTAGTTTTATTTGAATTTAAAAGCAAATTTTCAATGTACTTTTCATTAACTCTAGGCTTTAACTTTAGAAAGTGCCTTAACATTTTGTGTTACTAGTTTTTCTTTTTGTGTTTCAGCAACAGTCGACCTAACCAAAGCAGTTACCGTCTTCCCATGAAAAGGTGTAATTCTTGTGTTCCTGTCACAGCTCTGATTTGAATCATCTCACTTTAATACTTTTCAGCTTTGGCTCCGGCATCAGCATCAGCGAATTGTATGTCGTCTCAGTTGATAGAAATGAAGGCAGGAGTAGCACATTTTTTGAGTGCTTGAGGGATAATTGAGATGAGGGCACAGTTGTTACCGTAAGGTTTATGGATTCTGCCTTTGCGTAGAGGTGTACTCATTAGAAGTCTTAAGCACTTATATTCTTCATGGTCTGTTTTCAGTGGAGTGATGCCTGAAGAAATACAGCTTTCTGACCTTTGGGTTAATGCAGTTGATGACTATGAGATATCTAGGTCTAGCATGGTGGATGCTATCCTGTTCCTTGAGTACACAGCCTCTTCTCTTTGACCTGTTTGTTTTTACTGCTGTGTTCCATTCCCGTCTCAGTTTGTCAAGACAAAAGTGAAGACTGGAAGCTGTTGTCATTCACGTAGGCTTCATGTGCCAGTGACCTTTGTATGAAGGTACAATTGCTCTGCCATCCATGTCTGTCCATGGTGTGTGGTGGTTTGTGCCTTGGTTGCCTGTTAGGTAGGAACATGTGACCTATACATCTCTCAGGGATTGGAAGGGGCCTGTATGGCTGGGGTTCCTAGAGAACACTGAAGTGGTCGGGGACCATTAGCTGCCTTAGCTGACATCACTCCCCTGGCTGGCAACCTTACCTGCAGGCTGATTGGAACACACTGCCGAACTGTGAAGTAGCAGATCTGCAGATGATGTGTTCTCTACAGCTAGGGGAGCTTTGTCACCAGGTTGGCGACCCTGTAATACCAACAGTGCTCAAAAACAGCCTGATTTCCTAAATATGTCTTAAAATTTGGTTGAAATTAACTGTGTGTTTTGGAGAGCTATCAAGCCTTCTGGATGTGTGATAAGATAAATATTTTTACTTCTTAGTTAAAACTATCTGAATTCTGACTTAGGTGACCTGCTAAAATTTTCAGGTTTTTTGATGACTTAGTTACAACATAGAGGATGTGTAGTTGGTAAAATAATATATTTTTATCCAAAACTATTGCTATGCAAAAGAGTGTATTTCTGAAAAATCAACAGTGACAATAAGCCAGTTATTTGTGGATACCAATATTCGGCTTTACTGCTGTAGTTTTACAGTCAGTTCATCTCACCAGCATTGGGTGCTGGTTAAGTCAGATAAGCACACAGACTTGTATCTGCATACACATGACATAGGCTGGCAAACAAATGCTTCGGGGTCTCCTGACTATTGGAGTAGTCTGGTAGACCCTAGCTTGCTGAGGTATTCTGTGTGGAGAGACTGCTCAGAGGTAAGTAATACAGAGTCAGCTTTAGCTCTAAGCTGCGTGCCCTGCCTGCCATCCTGGTTGGTCCCTGCAAGTTTGGAGACCCAGCGAAGCAGTGTCAGAGTTCACTGCTTACTTGGCCTTGGGTTTTATGGCCTGAATCATAAATACCTTCTCAGCCCAGCTGGCTTTCTGCTCTTTATTTCACAAATACCTATAACTTAAAAAAACAAACAAACAAACAAACAAAAAACCAAACCAAAAAAAAAAAACAAAAACAACAAAAGCAACTATTCCACCTTTACTGTAGACTGTTCAACTTTCCATCTGCCCTTGAGACATTTCTGCAGTATGCTTATGTTTGACAGTTCTTTTCAGACTTAGATTTGGATTCCTCTGCCATATTTGTTACAACATACTGGTGTGAGGCTCTCTGGATTTATTAAAAATGTAAGATAAGGCTGCCCACTTATATAGATACTAACTTGGAAATCTTTGCGGACCTCTGATTGCTTATGCTTATGAGTTGTAGATACTCAGTGTGAATTATCAGAGAAAAGCAAGCGGGCAGTTAGAAATTAAGGCATAGATTACAAAAAGGGGAAAAGGGGTATGTGTCAAGCATGTTGGGGTAGAAAATGTGTTGTGAATTCTTGTGCTGTGCAAGTGTGTAGATGTCAGAGGGGGCAGCTTGCAGGACCATGTAGTCCTAAGGATTGACAATGTATTAGGAATTAGGATGACTGTTTCAGGCTCCGTGCATTAAAAGGGGACAGGGGCCTGGTACAGATGGACGAGTCCAACTTAAACACATGATGATGATCTCTGGAGGAAGAAACAAGAGAACTAATCAATGTGACGTGTCCTTGACAGCATCAGTAGCACTCTGTATCAGAATCCCTCCAAAAGTCCTAAAAGGTGGATGCAGTGGTATTCCCATTTTGGAGAAATAATCAGGTGGGTGGTAGAGAGTGCATATTTTCCTCCTTTGCTGGTAGCAATTAGAAGTAACTGCACTGTTGATTTAAGTTCCCCATGGGGAAATAAATAAAGAAGTGATGGGGAGGTAAGGGTAGAAGTTGATGCTAGTAGGTGGCAGCAGTCTAAATGCTGATTATTTTCAAGTAGGATGTTAATATGGTTTCCCCCAAGGTGAATAAAAGGAAGACTGAAACTGTGTAGGAAACATTTGCTGGGTGGTTGCTTTCTTTATATTTATATTTGAATATATGAAATAAAATACTTTTAGGATAGGAATGATGGTTTAGTTTCATAGAATATTCAGTCCCGTAGATCACATTATAAATGTTAGAGATAATTGAAGTTTCAGTAGTCAAAACTTTATCTTTATGCATGCCCTAAAGAGGCCTTAAACAGGCCTTGTGTTGTGTGGAGCTTCATGTCTTTGATCAGGAGGTACAGTATGCTGAATGACTTGAGGTATCTCAAGCATAGACTAACAGCCTGTGCTGGTATCTCTCAGCCCATTTACTTCATTGGCTTTTTATTTTGTGAAGCCATTAAAATAACTCAGTGGGGTTTTTTGTTGTTTGCACTTAGAAATATTTACTTAAAACTTCTACATTTTAGTGTGCTATGCATAAACAATTCTAAAGTATGTGCACATTGTGAAGTACCAACTAAATACACTATGGTATTCTATAGGGTCCTTGATCAGTGATCCAGCAAGAAAAGCATTATAGACTGTGTTTTGAAGTAGCATCATACATTTAGAAATAACAACCATATTATTACAATATTACCATATTAATAATGCCATAGCCATTTGGTAAGTCTTTACTGTCAAATAGTCTATATATAGATCATCGATCGTTCTTAACAGCCCTGTGAGGAAAGTAATTTGCTCCCATTTTGCAGGCTAGGAAGTTAAACTTAGTAAGGTGTGAGCTGAACTTCAAAGCCAGGACTCCTGAATCCAAGGTGCATTATAAATTTTGATAATTCTCCCCAAATTCCATCTTAGCAGTGTTACCTTTTCTGCCAAGTGCTAAGTGAAGAATTCCTAAAACTCACAGGCAGCTAGTGACATTGCATTGCTTTTCCTTCTTGTTAGCTAGTGCTTCCTAGTTTTGCTGGGAGTTTCCTAAGCATGCTATCTGCCTTGTCTTCAGAGTTTGTCTAAAGTCACAAAGGTCCAGTGCTGTGTTTCAACCTTTGATAACTTTAGAAGGTAAACAATGACAAGAGTCTCTTTTGCTTGTTTTCCCCAACCTTTTTCAAGAACACTAATAGCTAAATGGTTTTGGATGAAATGTCTAAGCATATTTTACACACAGACCTGTAGTGATTTTATTTTCACATAGAAAGTAAGACTATCTGAAGTTACCAGAGTGTTGCCCTGTTACTAGAAAGTTAGAATTGATCAGTTCTCCTTTACTTCCTTTTCAGGTTTGCCTGCAATGAGATTTTACTCTCTACACTTAAAGAACATTCTTTCTGAGCTGCTGTGAATATATTTGGAATGATACTGTCTATTTTCAACTAATGGAGAATTAGCTATCTTTACAAGGGTTGCTGTATTGGACAACTTCAGAACATCCCTCATAATGTCATCAAACAGGAGTCAGAATCCCCATGGACTGAAGCAAATTGGTCTTGACCAGATCTGGGATGACCTCAGAGCTGGGATTCAGCAAGTGTACACCAGACAAAGCATGGCGAAGTCCAGATATATGGAGCTCTATACGTATCCTCTTGCTTGAGCTGTGGTTGGTGTGTCTAGAGTTGTGATTATGTAGTGGTATGTTCTTTGAATTATTAGAAATGTTATGCCATATTTCCTTCCTCATGTTTCTGTAATAAAATCACAAGTTTGCTTTTTACCTTTCTGTATTCATCAGAGGTTAATTTGGTTAGTTATTTAAAGTGGTGCAGGCTACATTTGAAACATAAATGCGCACCACACCCCACCGCCTCCCCTCCTTGTTAATAGGGTGTGCACATGGGTGGGTGTGTGCACTTGAGTGTGTACAGGGCACATGTGGAGGCCAGAGGACAACGTGAAAGAGCCAGGTCTCTCCTGCCAGCAGTCTGGGTCTGGGGGGCCAAACTTAACGTCTTTAGGCTTTAGGCTCCCATTATATCAGCAGGTTCTACATCAATAGATTCAACCAACTGCTGATTGAAAATATTTGAGAAAAGGGCTCTCTGTTAAACATGTAGACCTTTTTTGTTGTTATTCTCTGAATAGTATGACAACTATTTTGTAGCATTTGCATTGTATTAGACATTGCGAGTAGTCCATTGATTTGTAAATCAAAGTATAATATGAGGATACAGGGGAATTATATGCAGTGTCATAATTTATACATTAAAAATTCAGATTTTTCCCCTTGGAGAGGTCCTATCACAGGTACCCTGTTGTATTAGTCACTTTTCACTTTTCTGTTGTCATGATGAGATGCCATGACCAAAGCAACTATTAATTTAACGGGGACTTTCTTATGGTTTCAGAGGGTGAGTTCATGGCCATCATGTTGGGGAGCATGGCGGCAGGCAGGCAGGCATGGTGCTGAGGCAGTAACTGAGAGCTCACATCTTACCCACAAGTTTGAGGTAGGTGGGGGCCAAGGTATGAGACTTTGAAACCTTAAAACCCATTCCCAGTGACTCGCCTCCAAAAGAGCCACCTCCTAATCCTTAGAAACAGTCCCATCAATTGTGGAACAGACATTGAAATACGTGAGCTTGTGAGAGCCACACCTGTAAGCACTGAGAAGTAACTATAATTTTAAAATTCAGGTCCTTAGCAATAACAGCCCTATTTCTAGGTGCTCAGTAGACTGTATTGTAGAAAGTTCTGTAGGCAGTATTGGCTTAGGTGGGTTTAAATGCTCATCCTGGCTGCCTTTGTGTCACAGGAGAGTAGGGCAGTTGTATCAGAAACAGTCTGGTCCACAAAGTCCCAAAATATTCGCTGTTCTTTATCAGGTAAAAAGTGTTTACCAGTTCTGAAGGGCATACATAGAACTAAAGCTTGATTGACTGTTACGGTTCTATTTTACAAATGCAGTACCAGGAGTACAGTAGCCATGTTTCTGGCCAACCTGACAGACAGCTTAAGGGAAGAAGGGTTTTGATGTGTTAACAGCTGTCACAGCAAGGGACACATAGCACGTGGTATCAGGTGTGCAGCTGCTGGCTGCAGCACCCACAGCAAGCAGGTGATGCGTGCTCACACTCCCTCCTCCTGCTCCTCTCTCCCTGCAGTCCAGAGATGCTGTGCTGACATAGCTGGTACTGCTCACATCCAAGGTTAATCCTCTTCCAGAATTCCCTCAGGAGTACCCGGAGGTGCTCCTCATGGGTGATCCTGAGTCCCCAGCAACTCCAAAACTGGGATTCACCATCACAGAAAGCATTTCATTGGCTTTTGGTCCATAATGTGTGTATGAGGGACTATGCTGTCTCTTACAGAAGTTATGAGGTTATCAAAGGCATAGTTCCTACTGTTACAAATCAAACCCAGTTAAATTTGTATTTTTTTTAAATATTTGTTTTTATTTACTATACATCAGTGTCTTACCTGTGTGTATGTAATGTATACCACATCCATCCCCATGCCTGAGGAGGCCCAAAGAGGACATTGAATCTCCTGGAGCTGGAATTATAGATGATCGTGAGCCCTCGCAGTGAGTGCTGAGAACTGAACCCTGATCCACTGCAAGAGCCGGAAGTGTTCCGCATAACTAAGCCATCTACTGAGCCCTTACTTGTGGTTGCTTGAGTCTATACAAATATAAAATTGAAAGTAGAACTCACCAGCCAGGCGTGGTGGCTCAAATATGTAATCACACCAGGATGGTCAGCAGTTCAAAGCCATCCTCAACATAGCAAGCCCAAGGCCAGCTAAAGGTGCTGAGTCCTTCTTTTTAAAAAAAAAAAAAAAAAAAAAAAAAAAAAAAAAAAAAGTGAATAAAGCTCAGCTGATTGAGCAGATTGGTACTGATTCCTGAACTTTACAGTTGCTCATTTAATGGGGATATAAGTTTAAAACTTTAGTAATATCAGTACTTACCAAAATAGGTTATATCACATTTCAAATACACATTTCAAATAGTTTAATTTTAGAATACTAAAAAAATTAACATATATAAATGAAACTAAGTATCCAAATTAAATTGTATGTATATGCATAGTATACATGTGTTACTATATTTAAATATGTTTTTACTGTAGCACTTCTTTAAAAATGCAGCTTTGAAGAGCTGGAGAGATACCTCAGAGTTAAGAGTACATACCAGTTTTGTAGAGAACCTGAGTTCAGTTCCCAGGACCCATGTCAGGTGGCTCTCAATTGCTTGTAACCAGCTTCAGAGAAGTGGACTCCTTGGGCCTTCTTAGGCAAGGCAATCCATCTCACTTTCTCTTTCTGTCTCTATCTCTGTCTCTGTCTGTCTCTCTCTGTGTCTATCTCTGTGTATCACACACACACACACACACACACACACACACACACACACACACACAGGCATGGAGACTGAAGTTTTTGTCCTGCCAGCTTAGTCCCAAATAAATACACAGAGGCTTATATAAATTATAAACTGCTTAGTCTTGTTTTTAAGACATGGTTTCTTTATGTAGCTCTGTAGACCAGGCTGGCCTCAAAGTCACAGAGATCTGCCTGCCTCTGCCTCCCAAGTGCTGGGGTTAAAAGGCCTGCACTACCACTGCCTGGCATTTGTTCAGGCTTCTTATTGGCTAGCTCTCTCTTATTTATTAACCCAATTCTGTTCACTGTGTGTCCCCACATGGTCTTGGTGGTTATCGGCAGACTCACTCTCTGCCTTCCTCTTTCCAGCCTCTTAATCTGGTAGCCCCACCAATAAGAGAAGCAGCATACAGAAGGACATCCCCCATCAGAGGTGTGCGCATGATTAAAAATAAGTTAAAAAAGGAAGACAAAAACAATTTTGGGCTGTCTTGATGGTTCAGTTAACAGCCACAACCTGTTTCAGTCCCTGAATCCTCCGTGGTGAAAGTTAAGAACCAGCTCCTGCAAGTTGCCCTTTGATCTCTGCAGGCACATGGGGGCATGTGTGCTACCCCACCCCGCTAAAAATAAAAATACAGTAATTGGTTACCGCATGAGCTGCCAGATGTGGTGTGCACACCTTTAATTCCAGCTTTCAGTAGGCAGAGGCAGGCTGACCTCTCTGAATTCGAGCCCAACCTGGTCTACCTAGCAAGTTCCAGAGCAGCCAGGGCCACACAGTGAGACCCTATCTCAGAAACTACAGAGCTTGGAGTTAGAGAGATGGCTTAGTGGTTAAGAGCACTTTTTGCTCTTATAGAAATAGGAGTTCAGTTCCCAGCATCCATATTGGGCAGCTCACAGCAGCCCGTACCTCTACCTCCAGGGGATCTCAGTGCCTTCCTCTGACCTCCTTGGGCACACACAGACAATACAGTCTTTAAAAGGAAATTTTATAGTAGTAACAGCTTAATTGAAGTATCCATACTTAAAAATTAATTTATTTTAGAAGTGTTCGGTGCAGTGACTTTCAGTATATTTAATTTTTTAATCATTAGTATCTAATTTTAGGATATGTATGTATGTATGTATGTATGTATGTATGTATATTGATTGTTTTATGTGTGTGGGTGTTTTATCTTCAAGTATATGTCCCAGATGTCCTGAAGCTGTGAGCTGCCATATGGGTGCTAAGAATTGAACCCAAGTCCTTTGGAAAAACAGCTGCTACACTTATCCCCTGAGCTACACTCCAGCCCTCAGGATAGCTTCATCACTCCAGAAAGACTCCTTGTTCTCATTAGGAGTTGAATCTACACCTCCCACCCTCCCCACACACACCTCTGGTGGCCAGTTTCTATGAATTTGTCCATTCTAGACTTGTGTAGGCAGTTCTACAGTATGTGGCTTTTGTGTCTGGTGTCTTTGACTTAGCATAATGATTGTAAGCTCCATCCTTACAGCATTAATCAGAGCTTCATTTCCTTTATGACTGAACATTTTATTATGTATATCCATTCATCAGTGATACCTTTTGTTTGTTATTTCCATGTGTTTGCTGTTAGGCACACTGTTGTTGAGTGACCATATGTTCTCTCATTCTCTTGGGTCATTCGCTAACGTGCAGTCTTTGCCAAGTGAGTGGGTAGTACGTCTCACAGGATCTGGATTGCTAGGTCTGACTCGTGGCCGACTTGCTTGTAATAGACTAAAAGGCTGGTTTCAGTGATAAATCAGACCAGCATTACTTTGAAGGAAACTTATTGCTAATCCATTTGTGGATATATATACACATACATACATACATACATACATACATACATACATACATACATACACAAACACACACAGACACACACACACACATATACATATCCATAATGGGAATCAGTGGGAGCCCACAGTGACTATCTTGACTTAAGGTCAGAGAGTTCAAGCTTGTTCTTGTTCCTCAAGGCCAAATAACAGGATGTTTGACCAAAGGCGAAGTTACTAGATGCTTTGAGAAATTAAGGATTAAGCTTGTTTGTTCCTTGAACCATGGAAAGGAAAGAAGGTGTGTGTGTATGTGCGTGTGTGCATGCGTGCTTGGGGGCTATAAAATGACTATGAGAAGTAAATTTGGGACTGGTGCAGTATTCACTAAGAGTCCTCCTGACTCTATATTCTGTATTTTGTCTCTTTCTTAATCCTCACTCCCCTGTTCAGGTACAGGTCAGCTGGCCCTGACATAAATCTCACATACACACACACACACACACACACACACACACACACACACACACACACGTATATATATAGTTAATAACATTAATATTTTCTTTTTGAGATGAACTCAAGTTTTATAGCCCGGACTAGCCTTAAACTTGTGATCCTTCTGCCTCAGTCTACCAAGTGCTTGGATTATAGGATCATGGGTACCTAGCCCTGGGAAAATTTTTAAATTGATTGTTTAATTTGTATGAGTGTGCATGCATGATATGGGGGTGAGGTCCTTTCCATGGTGCGCATGAGGAGGTCAGAAGAAAACTTCTTGGAGGTACTTCTCTCCATCTGCTTTTATGTGGGTTCTAAGGTCAAATTCAAGTTGGCAGGCTTTTGTGTAAACTTCAGCAGCCCAAAATTTCTTAGTATATAATTTTTCACTAAATTAGGTCATTTCTTTTTCTGGTAAATTATTTATGCTTTTTTAGGGCTGTGAGGAAGTAGAAACTTACAATGCTTAAAGAAATATGAAGTATTTAGGTAAGTGAGTAAATAGTAGATTTCTTTTGAACTTGAATTAAGTAATGACATCTCGTATTTATTACTTCTTATGGTTATTATATGTCATACCCTATGGTAGGCTCAGAAATTTTTATTTTTTAAAAAATTGTAATGTTAAAAAAACATCAAATCACAGAAGAAGTCAATGCTCCGTGCTTGGCTGCTTCTGTGTGAACAGCTACTGCTGTGTTCACTTTTCACACAGAGAAAACTTTATGAGTGCTGGAATCCGGTGGAACAGTCAGGAAACAACACTCGAGTAACAGATCCACATTTCAAGGCAGGCCTTTGACACAGGAGAAGAATTTCTCACTCATAAATTGGGCCTTTCTCCATGAGAGCCTTAGCAATATTTCATTGTCTGCTTAATATTACATGTCCAAAGGGTAATTAAGATATTGTATTAAATGTACAAAAGGTGATTAAAATAAAGGAAAGGAATTCAAGAACATCTTAGCTGTTCAGCTGTTTCTACCAGTGCAGTAACTCCCAGGTTTCAGAATGGCCCCTCAACAGTCATGAGGTTGGAAGTGGGGCTTGATGGTAGAGTGCTGCCTATCCAGGTGCACAGGCCTCTGAGTTTGATCCCAGGCATGGCAAAAAATTAAAAAAGATTGTTTACACAGTTTGCTTTTTCATTGGTAGAACAATCAAAGCTTGTGCTCAGGAGTTTGCTGTTTCCACTTCCTACCCTTCATTCAGCACTGGGGAAGGAAGCCTCGTGATAGGGCAGTCAGTCAGGCTTACTGAGCTCCATCACCTGAGGTAGCACTGTGCTGATGGCTTCCCAAAACTCCATCCTTTCCTGTTTCCTCTCAGTAGTAGTGTGAACTGAATGAATAGTTTTCTCAGCTGGTTTTCCTAAAATCATCTTCTCCCAGCAATCCTGGATGGGTCTGATCCTTACTCAGCCTTGACTGTTGACCTCAGCAAGTCTTTACATAAGCACACGGACCTGTCCTGTGATGACCCAAACCTTGCACCACTAGAGCCGGGTACTTAACCGTGAGTGAGTTTAGCTCTTGTGCCTGCCTGCAGCAAATGCTTGTCCCTTATGCTGCAGGAGCTGCCAGTTGCCTCCTCATGGCTGCTGTTGCTACACTCAGATCTGCAGGTTTCCCTGCATTCTTTCTGTAGGTACTTGGAGTGGGAAGCAGGATTGCAGGTGAAGCTTCCTATTTCTGCCTGCCTACTGCAGATTTCTGTTTTCCTTTGTAGAAAATAATTACAGAAAAGCAGATCAAACAGAACAAAATGTTTTCAAAATACATTGTTGTTGATCTGCAGTCTTTTTGGTATAGGAGTCTGTCTTTGCTCACCTGTTAGCATGGCTTACATCAGATGAACCTAAACATAGGAACGTTTTTAGAAATTTATCAAATATGATCTATGATTCTGCTTGGTCAAGTTTTATAATATGACTCAGCTAAGTCTACACAGATGTCTGATTCTAGTTGCTCATGAAGCTGAAGCAGGCTCTTACAGGTTTAAGCCCTGCTTGGACTACAGAAGCAGGTTCAAATCCAGCCTCAGCAACTAAGTGCAACAAAGGAAAGGAGTTGAGGATATAGCACAGTGAATGTTGTGGGTTCAGTTTCAGTGCAACAAATATAAATTAAGGCTCTGAGGGAGTTACTAGTTCATATAAAGAAATATAGCTAGTAGCCATATGGGAAAATACTCAACCTTGTGACTTTTAATGAAATAAGGGGTTAAAGTGAGGTCTTTAGAATATCTAGTCAGGTGGAAAATAGTTATAAAGAACTTGTCATACAGTATTAAGGAGAGAGCGGGACTATGTTCCCACAGAACAGTTGGGAGTATTGCTGTGATCTTGTGATCTTTCTGCAGAGAAATTTGGAAACACGTTTCTCAGGAGATAAAAATACAAGATGGCTCATCAGTTTATTTACTTTTTAACTTTTAACTCTACCTTAAAGAATTAGTTGTATTTAAATTATATACATAATTAAATTATATCATATTTTGATAATAAGAAATAGCTTCAGTCTTACCTGTTATATTTAGTCATCAGATGGGTAATACATGGGTAAGGATGTGTGCCTCGGAAGGAGAGCCTGTGCCCAGCTACCCAAAGTGCTGGTTTCAGTTCCCAGCACCACAGAAAAGAAGCCCTAACGATTGTTAATTGACGGCATAATGCTCATATGATAATTTGCATGGTCTCTACCTTTGAAGCAGGTAATATACGTGTTGTACTGTGTGGAAAGAGGCCTTGCTTGTGTATTGGGGTTGAAAGTGGTTTTTTAAAGTTCTCTTCTTTATATGTTTTCAGTATAAACATACATTTTAAAATGGGTTTTTATTTTTCTTATGTAACTCTTGATATAGATATACTCTTACAGAAATTACTGCCATGTAAGTGGTCAATTCATGATTTTTTTTTTGTTTTGTTTTGTTTTTAGTGTAGATACGGTATGTTTACTTCCAACCCTGGTGCATAGTGTATATATTCAGATTAAACATGATAAAATGGGTTTTTGGAATGATGATCTAATAGTTAAGGGCACTGACTGCTCTTCTGAGAATCTGGGCTTGGTTCCCAGTGCCACATGGTGGTTTACAACCACATAGAGCTCTAGTCCTAGGACCTTCTTCTTCTTTGTAAGCACTGGGTATAGACTTGATACACAGACGTATACTCATAAAAATAAATGACTCCTTAAAAATTATAAGAAAATTCTGTGCTTTATTGCACACAGTTGAAAGTAAACTTTGCTTTTGAAATATGCCATGAGTTGTGATACTTGTTAGGGTAGGATATTTCTTTTCAGAAATGAATGTAATTGCAGGCCAGAGAGACCTGTTTTATGACTTGTCAATCTGATTATATCAATGATATTCTACTCGATGATGAAGGTGGAAACTGATTGGTTTGTGTGCTAGGAATCGAACCCAGGGCCTTATGCATGTAGGTAAGCCATCTGTTCCTGACCAGTCCAAGTGGATGTCAGTAGAAATAGTTCAGGTTTCCACTTTTCAGTTGTAGTTGGGGAAGAAGTGGATGGGACGTGGCTCTGATAGTTTGTTTTGTCTCTTTTTTTGAATTTTCCCTTAGAAAATAGAAATTATTTGAATTTTGCAATAATTAGAAGTAAAAAGCTGATTGCCCAGTATGTGCATGTCAAGAATGATATGCTGTGGGTAGCAGCCATTTGAGTCAGCCCAGGCCCTTCTGCACTGATGCGTGTGGGGAGACATTGCATCCCCTCCTCCCCTCAGGTGATGGTGATGTGTGGGTAGCTGGAGATGAAATTTGAGGAGGTAGTTTCTCCTGTGTCTGTCCTTAACTGGGCCTGGCATAAAGTAGGTGCCTTAGGGACCTGTTGCAAGAGGACACCAATAGGATCCAGTTACAGACTTTAATTCCTATTAAGCCTAAAGAGCCAACAGAAAATGAGTCATTTCTCTGATATTGGAAGAGTTGTGTTATCTTCTGGGCCTGAACCCATCTCTGTAACATAACCATGCTGTCTGATAGCATTTCCCACCTGCTGGTAGTAGGAAACCCCAGCAGACCTCAAAGAAAAGCCTAGATCACTTTAGGTTCCTGTCAGCTTCCATGCCAAAGAAACTTTGAGGGGGTCCTTGGAAAAGAAATCAGTGTTTAAAGTCAGTGTGTGGATTTGTTATGGTCTGTGGCTGACTTAGTATTGTACAATCAACCCATTGCCTGCGGTATAAAACTTTTATTTCATTGCCTTTTAGATTTTTTAATTTCTACTGTTAAATACTATACTGCTTCTTTATTCTTATATTTCATTTTTTGTCACATTGCACTTTATTTTTTGATTTAGAAGTGATTTATGACTAGCTATGTTCTACTTAGTGTATTTTTAGATATCATCCATTTTATACCATGCATCAGCATTCCATCTTGTCTTTCAGTGGGTTGGTGGGCATTTGGGTTTTGTTTTCTGGCTGTTAAGAAAAATACAGTTCTGTGTGTGTCTGTGTTGATACAGTTGCAAAACTGTATTTTTATAAACTGACTTTTATAAAGTGGCTGCATCATTTTGCTTGCCCACTAACATTATTTGGCAGTTCCTGTTTCTTCCCATTCTGGCCTATCTTTATTTTGTTATCAATTTTAGCCATCTTAGTGAACATGAAGTAGTAGCTCATTGTGATTTGACTTGCATTCACTGGAGATTAATGCTAGTAAGGATCTTTCATGTGTTTATTGGCCATTAATATATCTTTTAGATCTTTTTGCTTATGTTTAATTGATTTGTCTCCTTGTTACTTATGTTCCTTTCTCAGATTATGGTTTACAATATTTTCTGCTTTGTGGGTTGTCTTTTCTTTTTTAAAAAGATACTGTTTTATTATGTGTATGTGCATGAGCCTGAGTAAGTATATGTGTACCATGTGTGGTGCAGGGCCCCATTCAGTCCAGAAGAGCATGCCCAGTAGCCTGGAACTGGATGTTAACAGGCGACAGTGAGTTGCTGTGTGGGTGCTAGGAATCAAACCTGGGTCTTTCAGAAGGGCTGCCAGTGCACTTAATCAGGTAGTGTCTGAGCCATCTCTCCAGGCCACTGTTTTGTTTTTTTAATCATTTTAAATTTTTATTTATGATTGTGTGAGTGTAGGCACATTGCAGGGGCATATGGAGTTCAAGAATTCCCTGGAACTGGGATTATAGGCAGTTGTGAACCTCCTGGCTAGGATTCTGGAATTAAACTTGCGTCCTCTAGAAGAGCAAGAAGTGCTCCTAGCCACCGAGACATATTTCCAGTCCCTCAGGTTTATTTTCTGATGTTCAGCTTATTTTACTAAGTATATATCTTTACATGTCATTCTGTATATGTTTCTCATACTGGTTAATGAATAAAGCACTGTTGGCCAATAGGAAAAGAAGATAGGAGGGACTAGGAGACAAGGAGGAAATAGGAAGTAGTAAGGAGGAGTCAAGATGGAGAGTCTGGAGAGACTAGAACCACCAGCCGCCTCTCGCTGGTAAGACCACATGGAAATACATAGAAATGGGTTAATAATTTACACAGAGCTAGCCAATAAGAAACTAGTAACTGGCCAACAGAAATATATCTATTACAGAGTCTCTGTGTGTTAATTGGGGCTGGTGCGGTGGCGGGACAAGACCAGTGGCGGCGGGAGGAAAAACTGAACGCCTTACATATGTGGTATCTGTGTTTGTGCATTCATACATGTGTTTGGAGGCCAAAGGTTGATGTCATTTGTCTCCCTCCGTCATAACCTACCTTAGTTTTTGAAACGAAACCTGTGTCAAAATCCATTGTTTAAAGGCTAGCGTGGCTGTCTAGCAAGCTCTGGGGATGATCTGTCTACTCCAGCACACCACCACTCCTGGCCTTTTTATGTGGTCTCATAACAGACTCTTCAGCTGAGCTGTCTATATTTGTCCCACTGTGCAGAGCAGTCTGGCATGGAACTTGATGTCGTTTATTAAATAATCTTTTACCCACTGATTTTAAAGTTCTTCATATAGTAAATTCTTAAGTACGGGTGAATGTTGTATTTGGTGACTGCATCCTGTATCTGACAGTAGCAGTTGACAAAGTGGCTTTCTCAAAGGCCGTCCTCTGCCTTTCTCCTCCCCAGCCCCAAGTCCTGTCTCTGATTTCCATGCCTGTCTTGCAGTGGTTTGTGGGCCTGCTGCTGGTGCTGGTGTTGTGGGAAGATGTGGCTCTGTTGCTTGTACTTTGCTTTCACTCTCAGAAATACATTTTTGGGTAAACCCAGTTTTGAGTGATCTTAAAGTTATTTATACATAGTATTTATACATGATGTGTGCTTCTGGATGTTATTTATAGCAAGCATCATTGTCTTTGATTAGTATTGGCTTCTGTTTTTCTTTAACTGAATAATGCAGTTATTATTTTTTCTTTGTTATTTGCAATCTTTCCAACCTGTTGGAGTTTTCAGGACAATTTCCACAAAATACTCAGGTTAAGCAATTTTAGAGGTCTGGGGTTTTTCTTTTCTTGGCAGTATTTCAAGAATGTTCCATATGCTTTCCAGGCCTGTGGACATCCTTCTGAATGGACTTACTGGCTTTTAACTTTATCAGTTGTGTGAATGGCATCTTTTTCTATTCTAGCTTTTAGCAGGTTTTGATCAATGATTGGGAATGTATGTAAACAGAAGGAAATAAGTTCACATTAATCACCGTTAGCATCTATGGTATGTGTTAATCTCCTTAACTTTCTCCAAGTCATGTTTATAACTACTGTACTAGTGTGCATCAGTCCAACCAAGCTCGGGGAGCTGGAGTCCCTCCTTCCAAGTCAAAAAGGGGGCAGACTCCTGGAGGAGCTCAGTTTGTTGGCTTAGAGTTATACAAGCGTCTGAAGGAGTTTTTGAAGAATTACTTGACAAATCTTCTCAAGGTAAGATGTCTCACTGCTATTATAAGCTTATAAAAATGCTTTGCTTTGTTTTTCCTTAGCGTGCAGTGATTTTATCATGGCTGCCATCTGTCACGTTCACTGCTTTCAGTTGGCCCTATGCCCAGACTGGGTTGGCTGTCTATACAACTGCCCCCCAATCTGTGATTGAAAAGCTCACACTCAAACCATTGCTTGGGCAATGATGGATCTTTACCCATGGCCTTCTGCCTTTGGTGTTTAGTAGTTTGTTCTATAGCAAAGAAACTGGGTTGCCTTACACTGGCCATTGGGCGGGCAGGTAGTGTTGTACATGTCTTCAATCAATGAAGGTGTTTCTACTCTCTACCTGGAAGGTTCTGAATCTCTTTAGTGTACAGTTCATTTTTTTAATTTATGTGGATAATATATAGGGTATTCTACATATTCTACATGCTGCAGGTTTTTTTTTTTTTTTTTTTTACAAGCTAAGTGGAAACATCCCCTATCCCCCCTCACCCCGCACCCACCCCCCACCCTGGCTTTTCCAGACAGGGTTTCTCTCTGTAACTTTGGAGCCTCTCCTGGAACTCTCCCTGTAGACTAGGCTGACCTTGAACTCACAGAGATAGCCCTGCGTCTGCCTCTTGAGTGCTGGGATTAAAGGTGTGCACTACCATCTAGTGTGAAAACATATTCTAACTGACTATAGTTAACTGACAAGTTATAACTAATGTTCCACTTTGATGTTCTTAAACATGAAGCATCTTGCTACAGCCCCTGTCTTTTGTGTTCACAGCATTATGCAAATAAAGCCTTGTAAGCAAAGTATGTTCTAAGTAGCTAATTTCATCAGCAACATATTTGCATCTTACATCTAGAATAGGTCAGCTTTGCAGTTTAAAATTTATTTCATTTAAATAAACAAAACCTTTGGTTGTATTTTGGTGTGGCCAGGTATTTACATAGATGGTTGGGTCACTTGAATGTTGTCACTGGGCTGTGGCTTTCCACATGAAGACACTGGGGCTTGAATAGGCCACCATTGGCTGGCCTTTACTACAGCTCTTTGACACAGCACCTGTAAATGGTAGTGCAATGTTTTCAAAGGAGGACATACTGTGGAGATACCATTAATACCTAATTTTTCAATTACTTTTGTCCACATAAAACTTGATGAGTTTAAAGTAAAAACCATTTTGATAACTTCCTACTTTCTTCCTGAGGTTTTGTTAGAGAAGAAATATTATATTGCTATAGTTAGGTTCTTTATTAAAAAATGTAACAAATGCCATAATTAAGATTAATATTTTTGTAAGTTTACAAATTTGTGAAACAGTCCATATTTTTTTAAATGATTGCATTAGTTTCCATTGTATTTATTAATAGGATAGGTTGATTTTTTTTTTTTTTTTTTAAACTGGAAAGATGTCAAACAGATGTTTTGGAGGTAGATTCTGTAATAAGGAATTGCATAAAAACTAAACAAAGCAGAATATGTAGGTTCATATCTGTAACTCCAGCACTTGCCTATAATCCTAGCTTTCATGGGGTTGGAGGCAGAGGAGGAACACAAAGAAATTCAAGGTCATCCTCAGCCTGATTGTGAGTTCAAGGCCAGCCTTGGAAAGCATGAGACCCAAGGGTAAAGAAATTGCCACTAGGTACTTGGGCTACATACTTGAGTTTAGGGGTAACCTGGGCAGCTTAACAAGAGCCTGTCTTGAGTTAAAAGTAGAACAGTTGCCTAGAGCTAGAGTAACCCTGGGTTCCCTCACCAGTGCTAAGGAAAAAGCATGAAAGAAATCTTCCATTGCATTCTGAAAGCTTAGAGTGCACTCTGGGACTGCATGTGCACATTCAACCAACTTAACTTGATAATGAAAGAACTTTTTAGTGTTTTTGTAAGAATTTATTAGCATATTTCATACACAGCAATTAAAAGTACCCATCTATAAACCATATATATTCATGTATTTTATGCAGTAGCTTTCTCAATAACTTCTGTCTTGATTATGTGACAAACCAGGTCATATTAAAGCTTTAGTGTACTTGTTTTTAGGATGGAGAAGATTTAATGGATGAAAGTGTACTGAAATTCTACACTCAGCAGTGGGAAGATTACCGATTCTCCAGCAAAGTGCTGAATGGAATCTGTGCCTACCTCAATAGACATTGGGTTCGCCGAGAATGTGATGAAGGCCGAAAAGGAATATATGAAATCTATTCAGTAAGATTTGTTTTTAAAAGATAAATAACATTTAAATATGTTGTGGGAAATTGGAGCTGTAAAATAAACAGTTAAACAGTCCTGTGTTTACTTTTGAAGTGTCTTCAATTCATTGACCAGTTAAGGTTTGCCTGGAACTGCTTGAGCATTACAGACTACTGAAGGCCATTCCTGCTTTTTCTCTTTCCATGTATTTTGTGCAACATTTAAAACAAGTTTAAATAAAGCACCAACATACAGACTCAGCCAGACATGGTGGCATATGCCTTTAATCCCAGTACTAGAGAGACAGAGGCAAACAAATGCCTCTTGAGTTGCAGGCAGCCTATCCCTACACAGTGACATGCTGTTAGACAAGAATGAGCCACCTTTGTTACTTCTTAAATCTGCTTTAAAATCCACACTTTCTGTGTCATCAGTGTGGCTGCTGTTTAGAAGTGCAGTGTACCGCCATAAGTTCTATCAAGTAGAAACAGTATCCCAGTCTGTGTCCAGAGTGTGCTGCTTAGAGAGCCTGCTCCAGTGATTTGCTAGTTTGTATCAAAGCTCAGTGGAACAGTTGTAGGTGTGGTTTTTGTCCTAGGCCCAGAGTCTCTAGCAAATGTGACTGCTTTGTCATGCAGTGACTTCATGACTAATTGCATGTAAGATTTTTTTTTTTCCTTTTTCTATTCATTTTTAATTAGAGAAGATTGTTGGTTTCTATTGCGGTAAATAAGGATCAGGATAAACAAATAGGCCGAATAGATGTTTATTCAGGGAGAAATAACTTACAACCTAGACAGATGAACACCAGGAAATTAAAGATCCTCTCCTGTCCGAGTCACGCCAGAAAGAGAGAGCCTTTCCTGGCCCCCTCCGACCTCCTTCCACAGGTCACTTTCGCCCATGGCTCCACCCCCCAATGGGCGTGGTCAGTGCCACAGAAGGAGACAAAGTAAATATCCCACTACAGGTTTCCTTCCAAGTCACCTAGAGAATCTATGTTAATTTCATTGTTAACATGTTAAGTTTTGACACTAAGACTCGTTTGTTCTAACCTTTCCTGACATTTCTTTGGTTTACCTCCTTGCCTTCTTTTGCTCTTTAAAAGCTTTATTTCTTTGAATCAACAGATCACCCAGAGTTAGGCTAGGTCTAAGGATGCAGTTGGTAATTTAGAAAACAGCTGGAAGAAAACATTGTTAAAGTGTAGTGAAATGTTAGGGTCTGATAGCCGTTCTCCTGTCATTCTCCTGTCTGAAGAGGCTGGGGAGGAAAGGTTTGGGGCTGAGCATAATGGTCTAGGTTGCTTCTCTCCTACAAGAATTCCTAATAATGCTGAGCCTGGTAGTATACGACTTTATTCCCAGCTCATGCAGAGGAAGGTGGGTCTCTGGGAGGCCAGCCTGGTCCACAGACATAGCCAGGGCTACATGGGGATGGGGGTGGGGGGATAGACAAAAAACTTAAATATTGCTCTTGTGGCATTTATTTTATTGGTGACACTACTTGAAAAATACTTTTGATAGAAATTATTCATATGCATATTTTCAAAAACATTTTTACAAACTTAATTTTATCTCTAGTTAATTTGGGGGAGACTGATAGCATTTATATTTAATTAATATCTTGATACTTTATGTGTAAAGAATTGTAAATTTTAATTCTTTTTTAACTTTCTAATACCTCTCCTAACAGTTTAAAATTATGTATGAATTCTAACTTTCTTCTTTATAGTAATTAATCGTAGTATAATACTTGTAGGAAGACTAGGAATGAAAAAAATGGACCATAGTATTTATACATTCATGCTAAAATGCATATATTGGGGCTGTGGAGATAGATGGTTCAGGAACACTTTAGTCTCCATCCATGTGTGTACATCCTCAGATACACATGTGAGCGTGTAACATGTACACACAAAAACATGTCTCACGTGTAGTAACATGAAGACATGAGTACAATAGGAGGTTTTAATAAGTACAAGAAACTGCATTTAAAATACATAATCCAGATATAAAATTTGGAAGATTTTTATATTTATCTTGATATGTTAGAAAACTTTGGTAGTGACTGGAATTACTTTTATCAGGTGTATCTGGTCTAAAATTATTTGATTCAGGGAATACATTGACATGTTGAATCTATTACTGGTTTTTAAGCTAATACAAGTGTTCACCTTAAATGAGAATGTTCTTTTTCAACTTTACTGTTAAAATGTGAGCTGGTTAACATCTGTGCAAAGTGATTTACTTGAGAAGGAGCTCTGATTTTATTGTAATAGTAGTTTTGTGTTGTTTTGGTTTTTTACTGAGTTTTAATCTAGGAATTTTGGTAAAACTAAGAATTCATATCATTGTCTGACTGCTTTTGTAGAACCATAGTGAAATTTAGTTATTTAATGCATCTTTCCCCCTTTTTACCCAGCTTGCATTGGTGACTTGGAGAGATTGTTTGTTCAGGCCATTGAATAAACAGGTATCTACTCTGGAATGTGTTTCCTTTTAAAATAACTTCCCACTTTTATGTTGTCTTCCCAGGCCTTTGAACTATCTCAAGAATCATTGTTGGTCTGGGTACATGGCTCTGTTGGTAAAGTGCTCGCTGTGTTTGCATGAGGCCTGGGGTAGATTCCCAGCACCCATGAGGACAGCAGGTGTGGTGATGCCCACTAGTGACCCTAGCACTTGAGAGTAGGGCTGGGCAGATCCCTGGGCCCCTGCCAGTAACACCCCTAGCTCTCTGAATGCACTCCATGGCAGTGAGAAACTGCATCTCAAAAAACAAGGTGATGACCTGGGGAGCAGTACTTGAGATTGTTCACTGGTCATGTACATACCCATCCACCTAAAAAATTTGTTACCTTGTATTTAATGGCTTTAAACGTGTAAAGGATTTGTAAGATACATTGTGACCTGTAACATGTCTACCTAATATTTTTTCTGTATTCTTAAAGGTAACAAATGCTGTTTTAAAACTGATTGAAAAGGAAAGAAATGGTGAAACCATCAACACAAGACTGATTAGTGGTGTTGTACAATCTTATGGTAAATAATTTGTCTTTATTCAGTTTTCATATCACATGACAATTATAATTCTAACATTCATTTAAAAACATTTAAATATCAAGAATATCAATCCATTTTTAAGGTACTTTTAAGTAGTAATTTTGTAAATTATAAATAATTTAATCTTTGTACTTTGAGAAAATAAATTATCTCCTTTGCTACTTTCATGAGGAAATATGATGTGGTTGTTTTTGACTTAAGTGATAACCAGAAATCTATCAGCTTAAAAAATTGAGATTGAGGCCCTGATTAACTGTAGACTTTCTCTAACTGAACTTGTGATAATTTTGAAGTATCCCTGGCCCAGGTAGAGGTGATTTACTGCTATGCATCTTGAAGTTTATTGTTTTGTTTTTATTGAAACAAGAATATTTCAATACTAGTGAATAGCAGTTAACCTTATAAACCTCCATTATGTATTGATCTTTCAAGTGTAACTTAAAGTATTATCTGTGAAACATAACAAAAAGTAGGGTAAACACAGCTCATATTTCTTTCTAGTGGAATTGGGGCTGAATGAAGATGACGCATTTGCAAAGGGCCCTACGTTAACAGTGTATAAAGAATCCTTTGAATCTCAATTTTTGGCTGACACAGAGAGATTTTATACCAGAGAAAGTACTGAATTCTTGCAGCAGAACCCAGTTACTGAATACATGAAAAAGGTAAGCCTAAACATACATAGTGTGTAAAGTAGGTGTCAGTTAAGGTGCTACTGCTTCCAGCTCCTCACGAGGCAGGCTTGGCCCTGCTGTCTCACCGTGTCCTCTGGGTCTAGCTTGGGGCTGACTCCTGTAACTCTGCAAGGGACTTCTACAAATTGATAGTCTTGTTCCCTTTGCACATCTAAGGAGGCGCCTGGATAACTGCACACCTTCATGTTTTGAATCACCTCCCCTTGAGTGCGACTGACTAGTGGGCTCCAGAAGTTTTCAGCTAGATACTCTTGAGATTTGCTAGTTATTATTTATTTGTTTGTTTTTGCTACTTTTCTCTTAAATATTTCCTAAGAGTCTATAGCTTAGTCTTCAAGATTATTTTAGGAAGGAGGATCTAAATTCTGACTTTGGAGAAGAACCATGTATCATATCTACGAGCATTATTTTACTACATAAAGCTTCCATGAACTTCTAATAGGATTTTTTTCTGCTTTTCCTTGGAAATTCAGGTATTCTGGATGTAGGGTCTGAGGAAAGACAATGTCAGGAGTCTACAAGCTTTCTGTTGTATACTGCCAGGCCTAAATATCTTTAGGCTTTGCATGCTATGCTGTGTATGATCTCTTCCACCACGGTTCAACTTTGCTGTTATAACACAACAGTCATAGCAATGTGCAAATAAACAAAAAATGTACATTCGGATTTTGCCAACAGACTGTAGTGTTTGGCAACTCCTCTCCTGAATGTACTAAATTTTCAGACCAACCCTAATACCTGCAATACCTGCTTGTCCTCTCTTGGGCAGGAAATGGACTGTAAAGTCTTTGCTTCCGTGTTCAGAAAAAGATTATAGAAGACCAACCACCCTGCTTCCGACTTACAGAAAAAGTCATACCCAGCTTGTGGTGTCCCAAGTGCATTTTCATATGGTGCACTTACACTAGGGATGTAAGTGGGCCTTCTGAGTTTGAAATTGAAACTCAGTTACATACTTTGATATCTCAAAACCCAACTAAAGTGAACTATTTTGTTGTTTATGTGGAATAGAAGCAGTTCTTTGTATTTTGTATGTGACTGAAACCTGGCCAGCTCCTTATGAGTATTTGAAATATAACCTGCTCATTATTTAATTTTTTAGTGTGACAGTGTAGTTTTTGTAAGAGTGTTTGCCTTTGTTTTGTCTATATTCGTCTGTTTATATACCTGCATGTATATAGACTGGTTCTCTCCTTCTATTGTATGGGTATCAGGTCATCAAGATTAGCAACAAGCACCCTTTTCCCACCTAGCCATGTCTTTAAAATGGAACCCTTCCTCCATGCTGTGTGCCACTGTGGTACCCGACTACCCTTTGTGGACTTGTGTCTGCATGCCACTGTGGTACCCACCTACCCTTTGTGAACTTGTTTATGATTGTGGTGTTGTCTCCTGCACAAGGGAAGCAAGTTTTAGGGCAGTGGTGCGTGCACACTCTAAACAAGGAAATCTGTTTTTTAACATTCTGACAACTTCAAGAATAACAGTGTCTGGTGTGTAGGGTGTTTGCAAGCCAGCCTGTGCCCAGCTTTTGAGCTTTATAAAAGCATGAAAGGTCCATCTTGTTCTGGAAATCCATAATTTAGACTCTTAAAAACAAACGATGTATAAATTCAGCCACATGAACACTTTTGTCTCATACAGCAGGAATCTTATATCCTTGTATCTTGAACTAGGCCGCTAGTTCTAAAGGTTAAAGGATGACCTTAACCATCCTATTTACCTGTGGACAGGAATAATAATAGTAGGTGATATCGGGGATTTGGTAAGCTTTAGTTTTAAAATAGTAATGAGGTTTGAAACAGTATGCATGTGCTAGATGTCTGTGTTGAAAGGAATTATAGACAAGTGTGGCAAAGCAAACGTGATGGAAGGCTCTGGCCTTACACACGTACGCCTCAGTCTCCATCGTGTACCTGGGCAGGAAGGGAACCACCAGATAAAAGTTAGCAACTTTAGTACTTTGAGAAGAAAACAATCAAGTAGAATACATCTCAGTAGAATAATACTGAGGTAATACCCTGTGACAAGATTTCCTGCCTGGTTCCATAGCCATCAACCAGTAAGAGAAACATGTACAGAATTACATCTTCCATCAGTTCCCTGCTTTCAGCAGCCTATTTGAGCTAGGTGTCGACAGTCCCTAGGTGGAGCGTCTGCTTATTTGCTGTTGTCAGGAGTATTTTAGTACAAACATTTGATAATTCCTGGTTCATCCAAGGATGGCTTAGATGGTTTAACAGCTGTAAGCTATATTAACACTTTAAAATCTATCTCATGTGATTGAGATTAATCTGACCTATGAAAAAAGCAAAAAGAAAAAAATAATTTTATCTGAATATTCTAAATTCCTAATATTTTTATTATTATTATTAAAAAAAAATATGGGCCGGAGAGATTGATCAGGAGTTGAAAGAGTGGATATTGCTCTTGCAGAGGACCTGGGTTTGGTTTCCAGCACCCACATGGTAGCTCATGGTCATCTGTAACCACATTTCTGAGGGATCCAGCAACCTCTTCTGGCCTTTGTGGGTACATAGTGTTCATACATAACATGTAGCCAAAGCACTCATTCACATAAAATAACTAGCTTCATGGTTTTGCTTACAACCTCTCAGTTTTATTTTTTTCCACCCCCTTGTTTTTGCTGAGCATTGTTCCTGATGGCGTTAATCAGGCATTTTCAAGAACTTTAGGGTACTTAAGTCATTTGAGTATGGTCAGTACTGAAGGTGAGCAATGGATCCCCAAACGGTCCCCAGTTAGGGCCTGCTTCCTTATTTATGCCACTTGGCTCCTGTAAGAAGCTCTATAAACTGACAGCCTAGTGGGTGTCCCGAGAGAATACACAGGGACATCAAAGCCTAGGTGACCCCTGTTCTCCCAAGAAATGGGTGTAACTTAAAACAGGAAGAGTGACACTTAGTGTGCCAGTGGAACGAAACCCTGGAATTGAGCAGCAGGATCTGAACTTGGAATTTATTGTTCTAGAAGAACTTTGATAGTCCAAGAAACAAAAGTTCAAATTAAAGACTTTGTAAAACACACAATGATAGCCTCAACAAGCCCGAGACACTTGGCACACTGCAGTGTTGCTGTGAGCTTTTTTATTTATTTATTTATTTATTTTTTGTGGGAGGGGAGCCTATTTTGTTTCGTTTGAACTTAAGCATTAATGATTTAGTATAGGTTAGTGGATAATATTTCATTTATCAAGTTTACTGTAAATTATTTTACTATATTTTGAATTTTAATTTTCTTACTAGAAATTTACTAACTTCAAACTTTCGTGTTTCTTTGTGACTTATCTTTTATCTTGTTCCAGCTTTTTGGATTACTCACTGGTTGGTTAGAGGTCATTCTGTGCTAAGGCTTTGTGATGCCGATCCAGTTTACTTTATGTTTGGCTTCCTAGAAAGTATGTGATTATGTGCTGAGGCTCTAGCTGTTTTCCTGTAGTTTAATAACTACCCATTTGATGGTTCAAGTTCTGCCTAGTCAGTTTTCTTAGTATTGAATGTTTATTAAATTCCAATGGTAATTCTCCAGGTTTATCTGAGAGGTCCCTGTGAAAAGTAAAATACTTTTGTCTTTTTTTTATACAGATCAACTGAAAAATTCAAGGCTATCATTGAAATTTCTTGCTTGCTCTGATAGTGTAGCAGTTTCTCAGTGACTCTGTACCACATGTTTCTGGTGACAGATTCTACAATATACTGTCATTTACTTGGGTGTTTGTTGTATTATATTGTCTATTAGCCTCTCTTCCTTGGAGAGAAATCCCGAAGTTGAGACTCCTAAGTGGTTGAGTGGGCTTTTGAGGTGTGTTCAGTAATTGGCAGAAGAAGCCATCTCTTGCCAGGCATTAATGGCGCACACCTGTAGTCCCAGAACTCAGGAGGCAGGAGGCAAGCTGATCTGTGAATTTGAGACCAGCCTGGTCTAAAGAGCAAGTTCCAGGACAGACTCCAAAGCAACACAGAGAAGCCCCATCTCAAAAAGTGCCATTTCTCCTTCCCTCCCTCCCTCTCTTCCTCTTTCTTTCCTTCTCTCCCTCCCTCCCTCCCTCCATCCCTCCCTCCCTCCCTCCCTCCCTCCATCCTTCCCTCCCTCCCTCGGTTCCTCGTTCCCCTCATTGCTGGTGATTATTTCTGAGTGGTCGTTTCTGGGATTATATTGGTGTGACCCTTTAGTTCAAACAACTTTCAAACCAAAGTAGTGCTTCTTAATTCAGAGTCCATATGTTGCAAAGAACTTGTAGGTTTCTTTCATGGTCATAAGAATGTGGGTCGCTGCCTCCAAAATGTGAAGTACCATTCACCCAAAGAAAAATTATATGAAGACATTTGAATTGTTGATTATAATAATGTTCTTAGGGCACTTAAAGGGTTAGAGCATGTGTTGCAGAGAGTAGAGCATACCAGAGTCTGTATGATATGGTGGGTCGTCGGCCGCCCTCCAGTCTAATCATACTTTACTAGAGCAGATTTCTGTATTTAATTTTCATTGTTCATGTAATAGTTCTTTAGAAGTGACTCAAACCATGGTTTGATTGACTTCTCTGCAGGCTGAGGCTCGTTTGCTTGAGGAGCAGCGGAGAGTGCAGGTCTACCTCCATGAGAGCACACAGGACGAACTAGCCCGGAAATGTGAGCAGGTCCTCATTGAAAAACACTTGGAAATTTTCCATACAGAGTTTCAGAATTTGTTGGATGCTGACAAGAATGAAGGTGAATGTAATTTGTGTCATATACTTGTGTTGGTATTAGCAATGGTGGACAGATTTTTTTTTTTTTAAGATGTCCTTGTTTTGTTTTCTCTTCCCTTAATTGCTCCTCTGTGCTGGTGGGAACTATTAGTGGCTCAGTGACATTGCTGTTGGGATTTAGGATTTTCCATCTTTAACCATCATAGATTGAACACATATACAAAGTGAATAATTTGGGGATCCCTCCATGACTTATAGTTGAAATGAGTATCAATATATATTAAGTTTATTTTTCAAACATATTTTAGTACCTTCTAGAGCATAAATAATATCTCATTGAGATTTTAGAAGACACTGATTACTTTTTCTCTGTTGTTACAGTAATGGTTCATGGTAAAGGAGAAATAAACTTGTAATATCCTGATTTTAACAAAACACCAGATAGTAGATGATTTCTGGTTTCACAGTATGTTGCACTTGATATAATACATACTGAGCAGAATAGGTATGCACAGTTGGTTTCCATGCATAAAATTGGCTCCTTTTTTTCTTTCAGATTTGGGCCGCATGTATAATCTTGTATCTAGAATTCAGGATGGCCTAGGAGAATTGAAAAACTACTAGAGACACATATTCATAATCAGGGTCTTGCAGCAATTGAGAAGTGTGGAGAAGCTGCATTAAATGTAAGTAGTGCCTGCCTAGTGCACCGGAGCTGGGTTTTTTCCCCATGTCAACTGCAGTGGATATTTGCTGCTAATTCTAGGGAGGGAAGATTTTACTGATGTGCCCAGAGAACCTGTTGTTAGCTTTTGAAACTAGGGCATTCACAAGATCCTTTAATTATTCTAGCTCTTCCCTTCTCTCTTTCTCTCCTTCCTTTCTTTTTTTAAAGACAAGATTTCATAATGTAGCCCGTGATGGCCTTGAATTTATGAGATTTACCTGCCTCTTTGTTTGTGCCTCCTGAGTGTTGGGATTAAAGGCTTGCACAACCAGCCCTCTCCAGGACCTTTTAAGTATTGATAATCTCCTTTTTTCATTTTTGTCTTGTTTTTGTATATATAAGTGTTTCTGCCTGAGTATTTGTGTGCCTGAAGAGGTCAGAATAGGGAGGGTCTCAGATGCCTTGGAACTGGAGTTATGAATGGGTGTGAGCCATCATGTGGGTGCTGGGAATTAAACCCTGATCCTCTGGAAGGGCAGCCAGTGATTTTCAACTGTTGTGTGATCTCTCTAGCTTATTTATTTGTTTGTTCATTTGTTTATATTTTTTCACTGTGTCAAAAAGTGGATTTGTACTCACAGGTTCAGTGCCCACAGCAGCCAGAAGAGGGTGCCATAACTCCTAGAGGTAGTGTTTTTATTCTGAGCCACCCAGCTTGGGTGCTGGGAACTAAACTGTGTCCTTTGCAAGAACATACACATTTTTAACTTCTGAGCCATCACTTATCCTAAGTTTGTGAATGATAGGGCTGTAACTTTAGAAGAACAAGGATGCTTTAACTTTTTCTTGTCATGAAACAAAGAAAAATATTCAATACTTTTTTAAATCTAGCATGACCAAGCTGTCATTTTTATGATACTCATTTTTTTTCCAACAGAAGGAGGACTTTAATCCTTCTGTTAGCAAATTTACAGAATGAATTGTGGAAGCAATTCATTCCCAAATCAGCCTTTACACCACCCACATCACACTAAACTCTAGTGTGGACCATGCTGTGGGATGATAGTACCAAAGTGAGCCCTGGTTGGTTCGAGCCCAGTCAGAAACCTGTCACTGAACCTGTCTGTTGCTGCCCTTCCTTGGTCAGATGGGCCGTGAATTCAAGGCAATCCTGGGCAACCTGGTAAATTCTAGACCAGCCTAGGTATAGAAGAAGGCCCTATCTTACTAGAATAAACCCAGAAGTTGTTCATTATGCCTGAAACTTAGAGCTAGCTATTCACAGGCAGGCCAGACATAAATGTTAGGAGAAAACAGAGGTTATAATAATGAGAATAGGTAGCATATCATAAAGCTATGTTTGTTTCTTTTTCAGACAGTAAGCCACATGCAGTCTTGTTTTTACTTACTGTCAGGGAAAACAAGTCTGTTAAGAAAATGTAAATTTCTGCTAAGAATGTATGAGGATTCATGTTTATATCCTTTTTTCTTCCCCAGTTAGGTAATATCAAAATTAATTTTATAGCTTGGCATAACAAACACCTTTAATCCCAGTACAGAGGTAGGTGAATCTCTGTGAATTCAAGGCCAGCCTGGTCTACATAGTGAGTTCCAGAACAGTCAGGGCTGTGTAGATCCCGTCTTAAAAAACAAAAAAAGAAAAAAAAAAAAAAAAAACTATATTACTGAACACACATGGGGTGGTTTAGTGGCTAGTAGGGAAAGGAATTCTGGTTAAACATTGAGTGGTTGTGCTGCAAACAGCCTGTGTGCAGTTGATGGCTTGTGGTCAGGGTGTATGTTTCTGAAACTTTGGCTTTATTTTCGTATAAATCATCTATCTCAGCATAAAGATGCTCAAAAGGCCAGGTGCTTATGGAGAAGGGTCACACATTTGTCCCCAGATGCTTGTGTGATATGTTTGCTTCTTCCTGGGGACAGGTGTTAATTTCTTTCCCCTAACTTCCCAAAGGCAAATTATCCAGAGGCGTGGTCAGTGCTGAGTATCCCTGTGTCCTGCAGTCTGTGGCTAACTACTTTGTGGCACAGAAGCTTGTATAACAATTGCCCTCATTAGCCTCTGGCCCTGTGGAAATGCGGGTGCAGACTTTGCACTTGAAGGTGTATGTAGGCTTAGGTTGAAAGGGTTGTTTAGAAGGAACGCAAATTTATACATAGGAAGAGTGAGAGATGTTTTTTTAAAAATTATGTAAAATCTCAGTTTATTTCTTGAATAGTATTGGGTCACTATGAATTGTTTCTTAGAGTATTTAGTATCATAGCTGGTCCTCAGATGAGGTGTCTTGAGTCTTACTATACAGGTCAGGTGGTCTCTTCTTCTTGTCTAGCCTCCAGAATCATCCTACTGTGGTAGATTGCCCAGTGTCTGACTCAGGTCTTTTTTGAAGACCAGTGTTAGTACACCTTGTGTGTGTGCATTCAAACTTGGGTCCTTATACATGTGTGTACAGGTGCGTGTAGAGGCCAGAGGTCATTGTTGATTGTCTTCTTCAGTCACTTTTCACCTAGGCAGACAGAGCCCTGGAAACTCTCAGTGACTATAAACACAGCCTAAGAAGTAAGACAGAGAGGACTAAAGGAGAGACTGGAAAGGTAGAGGTGGCTGAGCAGATGTTGGGAAAACTTGGAAGCATATAAATTATGCCAACCCCATCCTCAGGGCACAAGGGAAGCTGCTCAGAGCATTAATATTAATCATAACCATGTACTTGACAGAACATTGCTCCGTGTAGAAGGTGATTGAAACTGATAGGAGTGGCTGTAGGAAAAGCAGTAGACTTTGTGACAGCTAAGATGGAGTAACAGCTGGGGAGGGCAGTCAGTCATTGTAGCATACGAAATATAGAGTCACTTGGCCTCTGAAGGGCAGATTGTGCGGGCTTGGTGGGGACTTTGGTGTAGATATTAGATGTGTCAGTCATGGGTATCATTGCAGCTTTTAGAATCATGAATACAATCCCTTGTGGATGGAGAGGAGTTGTTTCTTATATGAAAAAGAAATCTCTCATGTACTGTTATGTATATGAATCAGACTTTAACTATTATGTTCATTTTGTTTTAAACCTAAATGTTTCCTCAAAACCAGGCATGGTGGCACATCCCTGTAACTCAGCCACTCAGGAGGCAGAGGCAGGAAGATCAGACCCAAGGCCAAGAGACTAGCCTGGATTGTGGGACCCTGCCTCAGAAAGCAAAACAAAACAAAACAAAAACCAGGGCTGGTGCAGAGGTGTTGCATGGGAAATAAGATTCTGGGACACAATGTAGGCTGATTGATGTTTTTTTCTGGGAGAAATCACTTACAGCAGAAACAGATGACCACTGTGAGTTCCCGCCCCAAGGATGACCCTGGATGCTCTCTGTCTCCAATCAGGAATTAAGAGAGTGACTAGGGTCCGAGACCCCAGACCTAGACCCCACAAGTCATGTCCGCACCTGTTCCCTGCCCCAGTGGGCGTGGTCAGTGCATCAGGTGCAGGCAGGTGGATGTCTCATTACACAAGGGCTTGATGAGAAGGAGGCCGGGCCTGATAACCTGAGTTTGATCTCTAGGGTTCACAGTAGAAGGAAAACCCTGTCCCCAGAAAGTTGTCACCTGAGCTCACTAGTGCTGTGGCCCCTCCCCTCCCTCATCCTCAAGCATGTCATGTGTACATGGTAATAATGACATTTTTAAAAGTTACTTTTCCTGGGCCTGCTCTTTTGGAACATCTTTCTGTGGGCTGCTATCAATTCTACAACCTCAGCCAAACTCTGCTGGGTCTTCTCTTATATGAAGACTTTAGAATCGATCTGCAGGCTGCTTTATTCTTTGCAAAGCTTTGCATCTCATATGGGGATTTCTTCTGAGCATTTACTAAAAAAAAAAAATGTTTCCAAATCCTGAGTCTGAGGGAAAAACTAAAACAATGAAAAAGCCATAGAAGGGTTTTCATTCTCCTAGCACATAACAGTAAATGTAGAGTCATTACTGACGTCCCAGAATCACGGCAGGGAGCTGGAGCCTGCAGGTGAAGGCTCACATCAGTGCACAGGCCACACTGAGAGGTGAGATGAGAGCACATGGGAAGGGACTTTGCAGGCTCATCACCTACCGGCTCAATAAATGAGTTTACTGCCCCTCCACAGCTAAGCTTGAGTCACTCTCATAAGTTCTAGAATGTTTTTATACATAATATACCTTGTATGACTCCTGTGAGTGGTAGTCCCCAGAGTAGCAGGTTTTTTATAAGCAATCTTGAGTCTTTAAATTGGCAATTTTGGTATTCAATTTGTTCTTTGAAGAGATGTTATCCTCTGTGTGGGCTCTGAGTGGTCCAGCACTGGCTACTTAATTTTCCTGTAGTTGGATGCTCACTGTAGTTTAGAGTTCTTTGTAAAAACCAGTGGCCATGGAAACTAACTGTAAAAAAAGAGTATATGAACATTGTGTAGTAATTTAATGTGAGATCAGAAAGCATTGTAAAACCTGAATCCACCAAAGTAATATGGGCTTTAATGACAAAATTATATCATCACCATATATTTTTTCATGATAATTTTGCATTTATCATATTTTTAAACAATACACACCAGCAACTTATAGAGAATAATTGCATGATAGGATTCTGTTTTTTACCCATTATTAAAACAAATCTTACCAAAAATTCTAAGTAATTAGTATTCAAGGGATTCTGTTTTCTCATTCCTGAATCATGCAAAGTAATGTGTCAGGAACTGGGGTCTGGACACAGAGTGGTACACCTGTAATTTCTGCAGGGGAAAGCAACAAGATCACACGTTTATGATCAGCCTGGGCTACGTAGAGAAATATTGTCAAAGCTATCAACAGTGAAATGGCACATCAGGACTTTGGAGGCACTGCCAGAATACCTCACTTCTGTGCACCCGTATCTCCTGGGTTATGAAGGGCTGGTCAAGAGCCTTTCTGCTGTGTCTTTATCAGCTGGGCCTTTCCAGTCTCAAAGCTGAAGAGAAGAGAACATGTCCGGCTCAGGAGTCATCTACCTGATTCCTTGCTTGGCTCTGCTGCCACTTACTTTAGTAAGAAGTGTAACTAACTTAGCTCAATCATCTAAAATGGACATTTAAAAATGGTACCTACCTCATACCATGGGTCCTTGGCTGGCAAACAATGACTGCCGTTCAGCTACTTGGTATTGTGTGATTCCCCATCTTCCACCAGTGTGGTCTGTCTCCTTTAGCATGGGACATGTTCTTTTGTAGGAAGAGTTCCTGTTGCCCACCCCCAAGTTCCCAGTGCTTGCACCTGGCCTTGGCCACATAGTTGCCATTGTGGATTCCCCTAACTATGTTTAGACCTGCTGCCATTTTGAAACATAAATTCTTTCATGATACCTTCCAGGTTTTTTTTTTTTTTTTTAAGGTACTTTTATTTTTATTTATTTATTTATTCATTCATTCATTGGCTTTTCTGTCTGTATTGCTTTGGAGCCTGTCCTGGAACTTGCTCTTTAGACCAGGCTGGCCTCGAACTCAGAGAGATCCAATTGCCTCTTCCTCCTGAGTGCTGGAATTAAAGGCATAGGCCACCAACACCCGGCAAGGTACTTAACTTTTAATCTGGAGAATTACTTTGTTTTACATGTAAACACAGTGTACTGTGTTTCAGTGGTGGAACCAAAAGTATTTCTGATCATGTTATCTTCTTTGAAGCTGTAGTTAAAACTTGTAGACTGTTTTATAGCAGCAGAAGAATATGCTCTTTAATTCTTGTTTGTTTCTGGTTTTTCCTCCACATAAGGACCCGAAAATGTATGTGCAGACAGTTCTGGATGTTCATAAAAAATACAATGCCCTGGTGATGTCAGCATTCAACAATGATGCTGGCTTCGTGGCTGCACTTGATAAGGTAAACATGTCACTGTGTTGTCTGTTTAGTATGTATGAACAGGACACCTTTTCTCTAACTGTCTTTTGTATAACAGGCTTGTGGTCGCTTCCATAAACAACAATGCAGTTACCAAAATGGCCCAGTCATCCAGTAAATCTCCTGAGCTGCTTGCTCGGTACTGTGACTCCTTGTTGAAGAAAAGGTACCACCTTTGTTTTGTGGTTTTCCCTAGCACCCGATTTAACCCTCAGTTTCTATACAGGGGATCGGTATTTACATTACATTTATTCTTGTCTCATCGCGTTTGTTGATACCCGCATCAGCTCCCACTGGCTTTCAGAACAGCTTTCAGAAGACTGAATACTATGAGATGGCTATGTGATGCTTTATAAACTTAGCTTTTGACAGAGCTGCTGTGTAGCACAGCTATCTGCATACTTTAAATTTTGTTTTCATCTGGCCATTTGTTGGTGCTATGTATTCACTTTTCAGTCACCTTGTATCTCGCCTGACACTTCGTGACTCTCTTGCCTGTTCAAGGGTGGCGAGGGATGGCCAGGCGTGGCTTCCTGCTGTGGTGTGTCTACTGCTTGCGCATGTCGTGGTTCTCGGCATCTCTCCCTGTCAGTTTCTGTTGTCCAGAAATGTTCAGGGTTTGCCTCAGTCCCACATGACACATCACCAAAGGCTGTGCAGGGGCACAGACCCCTAGTGCCTAAAAGCTCTGTAAGGCTAAGCGAGCACCCACAAGTGCCAGTGTGAATAGTGACAGTCTTGCACTATCAGGACCAGAGAGATGGATTCAGTTCTTAGTATCTACACAGCACAGCTCACAAACACGCATACTTCTAGTTCCAGTGAATGTGATGCCCTCTTTGGCCTCCATAGACTCCCATGTGCATATGATGCTCATTACCCACAACCAGGTACACGCACATGCACGCATGCACACACGCATGCACACACTAATTTAAGTTAACAAATCCATGTCATCAGTGAACTGGAGAATAACTGGACAGAAGGTAGGCTGTGCAGCATCCTCAGACTAAGGTGGTGGCTCCACAGTAGCACACCTGACACCGCTCACTATGCTCGGAGAAAGGTCCTCTGTTTGGTACATGGGGCAAACGTTGAGTAAGGGTCACTTGCTACCTCTGTTTTTAAATAGCTGTTTCTCTTTGCTTTACCAGAAAGCCCATCCTCCCGGAGCCAGTGGGAACTTGAATATTTTATTATTTTTCTGTGTATTGTCATGCTGGTCTGATACATTATTTATTCTAGTCAGTTATTTATTCTAATCAGATGCACTAAACGTATTCTTTCCAATAAGGAGTAAAGGACTTTAAATTTTGTATTATGTTTTATTTATTTTGGGGGCTATGTGACACACATTTGTGGAGGTCAGAGGACAATTGCAGGAATCAGCTCCCTCCTACCATGTGAAATACTGGCATCAAACTCTGATCAGCAGGCTTGGCCACAAGTGCCTTTCACTGTGCTATCTTGCTGGTTTGGAAAAAGGAGTTTACACTTGGTGCCTCTTAGGATTTGGTACTGCTTCTCAGGCCATTGCCGATGATTAAGTGACTTTAATTCACAGTTGCTCCATAAGGCCTTCAGTTTGTGTGACAGAACAATTGTGTGCCCATAATTGTCTATAGTTTATTAGTCACGGCTATTAAAATTGAATGGTGGAGACATTCCAGATTGCTACTTTAGCAAGTGTGTGTTGGTGAGCAGAGGCTAGTTGGCATTGAGCAATGAGGAGAGATAAGCTACCTGGCCTTGGAAGGACAGGGCCAGATCTTCTGAGCCAACTCTCTTATGAAACACTTTTTCATAATGGATATGATGGTGCATACCTGTGTTTCCAGCATTCATCCTGAGGCAGGAAGATTTCCAGGAGTTGGGCGGTAGCACGGGATGTCTCAGAACAGTAACAGATCACAACAGTTTTAGAGATTGTTTGACCAGCTCTTTTTTTGTTTGAGTTGGGTTTTTTGTTGGTGGGGTTTTTTTTTGGGGGGGGGATTATAATACAATTTCTTACCTTTCCTCCTCCTCAGCTCCCTCTCTTGTTATACTCCCTACCCACCCAATTTCAAATCGTGGCTCCTTTTTTCTTTAATTGTTGTTTGGTGGTGGTAGTAATGTGTATGTGTATTCCTAAGTACATAGATACAGCCTGCTCAATCTGTATAATGTTAGGAGTATGTATATGATTTCAGGGCTGAACATTTGGTATTAGATAACCAACTGGTGTTCTGTTCTGCTCTATGCATTCCTTAGTTGTCTGGGTTGAGGTAAACTCGTACATTTTACACAGGATCCTTCTACAAATTTTTTTTTAAAGCCAATTTACCCTTAGTTGGCCTTTGCTTAATTCTATCCATAGACTAAATTAATCAATTGTTTTAAAGATACAAGCACAGATGAAAGCACACCTCACCCGTGGCTCAAACCTTTTCATTACCTTTAATTATTAGGCCATTTAACAGGGACTATCTTAAAACTTTATAATAGTGTAATTAGCTTCTGTTGATATTCATCTTAGATATTGTGATTATTTTATAATCTCTTCCATGGTCAGGTACAGTGTGAGACTTGCCGAATTGTGGTAGGAAAGGAGAGTGACCTCCTCTTGCATACCAGCTGACCTGACAGGTCCACATTTAATACTTGAAACCACATGTAGCCCTGCCAGTTTGGCAGAATGGTTTGTGTGCACATCTGCTGGCTTGTTTGTAAACACACTGCCCTGTTCCATTTCAGTTCCAAGAACCCAGAAGAGGCAGAGCTAGAAGACACCCTCAATCAAGTGGTAAGCTGCTCCCTGGCCACACCCATTGCCCACTAGTACATAGGGCCTGAAATGTGCGAAGCAGTGGGCATTTGATTTTGAGTGTATGGTTTTACTCCTAAAATTGTTATTAGTTTAGTGTTGGAACTTTGCTCAGTTTTTTTTTTCATTTAATTTTTCAAAGATTGGTTTATTTTACTATATGCATGAGCGTTTTGCCTGTATGTGTGTGTATATGTACCACATGTGTACCTGTTGTCCAGGCAGTTCCTTTGAAACTGGAGTTACAGGTGGTTGTGAGCTACCATGTGCTAGGAATAGAATTCAGGTCCTCTGTTAGAAAGAACAGCAAGTATTCTAATCCAATGAGCCATCTCTCCAGCACTAGTACTTAGCTTTTTGCTACTAAGTCTAGTTTAATTAAATGGGATATAAGGAATGGACGGCAGTACTTATTAAGCATTCTGGGGTGAATTTATGCTGTCTATTCAGGTAAGTCCTCGGCTCCTGGTGGTAGCCAGAGATAGCTTGTGAGTTTACTTCACCAAGGTGTGTTTCTCCTGGCTTTGTCAGATGGTGGTCTTCAAGTACATCGAGGACAAAGATGTGTTTCAGAAGTTCTATGCAAAGATGCTTGCTAAGAGACTGGTGCACCAGAACAGTGCGAGCGACGATGCTGAAGCCAGCATGATCTCCAAGTTAAAGGTGCTGCTCTTTTCCTGAAGTCCAACTCTTCCTCCTCAGCCTTTACTGATGTGCTTTCTAGTGTCCCCGCTGTCGGCGGACGGGCAGGGGAGTTGGTGCTTGAGAGCCCTGCTTCCCAGCCACACGTGTAGCGCTTTCCCCTCCTTTACCACCTTGTTTGGGCCCTTCTGTCCTGCTTGGTCTGGCTCGTCATACCCTCATCCTCGCCCCCTCCCACACACTCAGCCTCGTTGACTTTGGGTGGACTCTTAGCTTCTTAGCTCAAGCGGTCAAAAACGAAACACCATGGACCAGGTAACTTAGGCACAGACACTAAGTCTCCATCCCTGAAGAGGGCACTCCTCCTCCTCGAAGTCGATTGCTCCACTTGGCAGAGTACTTTTGGAGAGCATCCTCTTAGAGAGGCACCAACCCCATGATAAGAGCCCTACATTCTCCTAACTCCTCCAGCTTAGAGGTTTAAGCTTCAGGCACATTGTGGAGGAGACACTTTGGCAGTAGGTTAAGGGATAAACAGATTATTTGGGATATGGAGGGGAGGTAGATTGAAGGATACTTGTGACAGCCTAGGGTAGCCTCAGATTGTGATTCTATTACCTCTGCTTCCTGAGCACTGGGCTTTCAGATAGATTTGTATCACTACACCTGGTTGTAATCATTTCCTAATTGTAATCTACCGAAGTGGTGGAACACCTTGTTTTAAATGCTGCGATATACTTATTGTATATTAAAAACTTAATTGTTCAATTTTTAATGATCATTTTATCGCA
The DNA here is from genome assembly GCF_943737965.1 of Phodopus roborovskii. NCBI lineage: Eukaryota > Metazoa > Chordata > Mammalia > Rodentia > Cricetidae > Phodopus > Phodopus roborovskii. The sequence goes on along the minus strand of NW_026126689.1, from coordinate 252,094 downwards.
TACAAATTTTAATCAGTATGTATTTATACCATAAGATATGACTGTTACTAGTAGTTGGTTCATACAACAAAGATATGTTGTACTGTGATTTCTCTAAAATTCCCTTATATACGTTGTATACATTTCGTGTTTCTATACGAATTAATGAGACAATTGCCTTGGTTCATTTCAGCAAGCTTGCGGTTTTGAGTACACCTCCAAACTTCAGCGAATGTTTCAAGACATTGGTGTAAGCAAAGATCTGAACGAACAGTTCAAAAAGCACCTAACAAATTCAGAACCACTGGACTGTGAGTATTGAGTGCTCATAATCATTGCAGAGAAGAGAAGTGACAGAGTTTGGAGTAAGGGTGGTAGATGGTGACAGAACTCCTAACGCCCAGGATGGTAGGATGGTAGCCTGTGTCAGGACCAGAGGGATCAGGCCAAGTCACATGTTTCTGTAAACATAGTTCTTAATTGGTCTAGATAATAAAAAGCTGGAGTCTAATAGAGAGGGAAATGCTTAGAGGTCAGGGAGAAGGAGCGAGTCACGGCACACCTGCCTCCTTACCGTCTTAGCAGACGAAAGAGGAATTTTCCTGTTTCTGCCCAGCTATCTCACTTCCTGTCTGTCTGTACAGACCTCCAGACCTCTGTGCTTAGCTAGTGGCGAGCTCCATTCTCTGACCCTCAGGCTTTATTTGTACAAGCAAGATATCAATCACCACATGTTCCAGCTTGCGCCTTTCTGATGTGTGGGTTTGTCTTCTTTCGAACCTTAGTTTGGATACATTTCTGATTATTTTCCTTCTCTCATGTTTTTGATGAAAATTGGAGAATTTTATTCTTCCCAAACCAGAACTTCTATCATCATTAAACTTAATGGTTTTGGTAGTAGAATCTAAGTTGTCTGTGAAGATGAAATTATCCTAATGTGTAGGTTATACATGATCTCTACTATTTGTCTTCGCGGTAGTGAATGGTGCATGAGCTGTAATGGAGGTAGTTGTTTGCTGTTGAGCTTTCCATGTCCTTGTGTTTGGATCTGTTAAACTAAACTATTCCTGGTTACCACATACTGCTTGAGCAGGCTGAACTTCATATGAAAAAAAAAAAAAAAAGAAATTGAACAAGGCAGACCAGCTTGGAACTCTCCATTGACAGTAAAGTGGAGAACTGTTGTCCCAGAGGAAAGCGGTTTCTGTTCTGCAACCTGTAGTCTGAATTTTTGACTTAGAGCATCTGGCTGTGTAGCCTGCTAGCCTGGGACGAATTGTCCTCTGGGACTGATGTTGGGATCACAAGTGTGCACCACCATGTTAGGCTTCCATTTTTACTAATTTTAATTAGATAAGGTGAAACTCTTTGTGTTGAAATCTTAATTTTATATTTAAGCAAGACTCAATGCCTTTTCTTTAATGTTGATCATTTCTGTGTATGTGAAAATAGGATCTTTGCATTTGTAAGAGTAATTAAGTGTGTTCCCACCCCCAGTGGACTTCAGTATCCAGGTCCTCAGCTCTGGGTCTTGGCCCTTTCAGCAGTCTTGCACGTTTGCCTTGCCGTCAGAGGTAAGGGTTGTTTCCCTGCTCTCTGAGCTGTGTGGAGAGGGCAGGGACAGTGTGTGCTGGGCGGTCGGTTGTCGGTGTCGATGGAGAGCAGGAGGTGGGCCTGGGTTGGGTAGCGGAAGGCTGGTCACTCTTGCAGCAGTGTTGATTTATTGCGGAAGCACGGTGAACTCTGGGCCTGCCGGGCCTCAAGTGGAGACTTTGGTTCTGCTCCGCAGGGCCCTACAGGTGCCTAACGGCTGCGTTCACGTCTCTGTAAGCACTGCTTTTGTTCTCAGAACTTGGCAGGAAGTTTTATTTAGAAACGTGGACTGTACAATGTAGAGCCATCTATGATAGAGCGCTGTTCTTCCATCCAGCTGGAGCGCAGTTATCAGCGGTTTACAGCCTTCTACGCCAGCCGTCACAGCGGCAGAAAACTGACGTGGTTGTATCAGCTGTCCAAAGGGGAACTAGTCACTAATTGCTTCAAAAACAGATACACTCTGCAGGTAAAGCTGTCTTTTTAATTGGGGGGGGCAGGTCTCTGACAAAGTAGTGTAGGGGTGGCGCATGCTTGTGGTCAGGTGAGCGGAACTCATGTTTGCCTGGGGTCGTCACCTCCTTACTTGGAACCTCGGTTTTCTCCTCCATTTTGAGTCAAGAGTGTTTTTGCTAATGCCACAGAAGTGCTCTTTGGTTGGTGTCTGGCATGCCCCTTGCCTGACACGCTCAGTTGACAGATTTAAGAGCTAACAGCTCACATGTCTAATTCTAGTCACAGCTCTCTGCAGCCTCGCGTTGCTGAGACTCCTTAGTGTGGAGTGCTGAATGACGACAGCTGTGGCACTGATTGCACTTGTAGATGAGAAAGCTGGGGTCATTTAACTGACATTGTTCTGTGACTTATTTGTTGCAGGGCCTAATTTTCTGTTAAGGTATTTTCTTTCAGTCTAGAGTCTTTCTATTTTAACTTCTGTACTTGGTGTGTTAAAAGTAATGCTTATTTCATATTGTAAGATGGTCTCAGTTGTGAGCTGGTAACAATAATTACAAATACCTTTTAGTGTTAAACATTAGAATGGGTGACTCAAAGTACTCACTAGTTTAACCTTTCAACCCCGACATCGATGAGGTACTTAAGACCAGGTAACCATTATAACTGGTCTGGAGGTCTCTATCAACTTGAACACACATGCATTATATATACATGGTTATGTACCAAAAAGTCATTTTTGCTCTACTGGGTATAAAAATATAATTCACGACTAATGTCTTTGATGTGGTGTGTACTTTTACGAGAGTAGAGATGCTTATATAGTTATCTTTGTATAGAGGACACATTTCAGGAGAAAACGGAGTCTTTTCAGTGTTTCAACAGTGACTTTAGGGAAAAAGTACATTACCCTGGCCTTGTGACATTTTTTACTCCCTTTTTTGCATCTGTTGGAAGACTATTTTGTGAAAATAGGTTGTACTTGTAAGACCATTTCTCATTTTCACATTTCTCTTTTTTCTGTGGGGTCTTGAAGGCCTCCACATTCCAGATGGCCATCCTGCTTCAGTACAACACAGAAGATGCCTACACTGTGCAGCAGTTGACTGACAGCACTCAAATTAAAATGGTAACCCTACTGTTTCACGCTCGCCTTGTACTTTGTCAGGATGTTGGGGAAGAGGAAAGGACATGGGTGTCTTTGACTCAGTAGATGTTTGCAGCATGAAAAAAAAACAGAACAAAAGGACCCCCCCCCCCCCCCTTGCAAACAGTAAACTTTGTCTGACCACAGGCAGCAGAGATCATGCCAGATCCACAGAGGGCTCTGCGCTGGGACCTCTAACATACCTTTGGTGGCAGCAAATCCAGTGAATACCCATGGTTTATGTGGGGGTGTGGGTGTATAATAGGCAGAGTTCATTTGGCCAAAAGTTAACCTAACTTACCTCAAGATAGTGTGAGGGACATCCAGCACATTCCTGGTGCTGGTGGCACTAAGATCCAGGTTGTTAAGCTCCATGTGTCATTGTGATGATTTTTTTGACTGTAGTTTGTAATGGGTACTCAGGCAGACATGGTAGCTAGCACTTATGATGGTTGTGGTCAATTCCAGCTGAATCCCAACAAGCTTTTATGCCAGCGTTGTAAAGCCGTTACAAATTTCTCTATTTTTAAACCCAGTCAGTGTCTCTGTCTCTCTCTCTCTCTCTCTCTCTCTCTCTCTCTCTCTCTCTCTCTCTCTCTCTCTCTCTGTGTGTGTGTGCGTGCGTGCCTGCCTGCCTGCCTGCCTGCCTGCCTCCCTGCCTGCCTCCCTGCCTGCCTGCCTGCCTGCCTATGTATTCCTCGCATTCATTTAACCTATTCTGCTTTGAGACAATGAAATGTCTCATTCTTTAGCCAAGGATGACCTGAAACTCTTTATCTCCCCCTGCCCCCATCTCGGGTGCTAAGTACAGGTGTTCCTCAAATCTGACTCTCTCTCTCATTTAACCATCTCTTATCCTCTTTTCCTGCTAGAATTTTCTGATTAAATTTTGAGTTATTTTTTTCTGCCATTCTTCCCATTAGTTGTATTGTCCTGCAGTATCTTTCAAATAGCATGAAGTTTCATATGATATAAAGTGGACCATTTAAAGTGTTTATTTAGTCAGGAAACGATTTTACATAGCCATTACTGGTATGCAGTTCCAGAACATTTCCATCTCTTGAGAGTAGACCCACAACCATTAGCAGTAACAACACCACCTTCCCTCTTTGCCCTGCGTCAACCTCTGTGGACTCTCTCTTCAGAGGCCACGGCATAGAAGTGGAAGCGGGTTGATGTGTCTTTCTGCCTTATTTCACTTAATATATTCTGTCTGCAAGGTTTTGCAGGTGTCAGTACTTTATTCATTTGCGTGTGTGCACATTTGTGTGTACATGTGCACCTGTATGCATTGGAGTCAGGCGTTGCTGTTGTATACCTTCCGTCCTATCTTACTCATCCAGCTGGGCATCAAGGCCAGTAAGCTTCAGGGATGCACTTATGCCCACTAAGTTTTTACATGGTCCTCATGCCTGTATGGCACTGAATCATCTATTCAGCTCCACTGTTTTAATTTTTAATTGTTTTTATTGTTTGGGAGGGAGCATACACGCATGCCATTGTTTAATTATTTTTATTGTTTGGGGAGGGGAGCATACACACATGCCATTGTTTGCCTATGGAGATCAACGGAACAAAGTTTTAGTTATTATGACTACTCATGCTATTAGTGTGACATGGCTCAGTCACGTACTCACTTTGTATTAGCTTTGGAACATAGGCACACTATTCCATGGTTTTTGTTTTCCAGCTTTTCACTTTGTTCTTCCTGTACAATGGAGCTCCTAGTCCCTCATTAGCTTTCCTTTTTTCTTCTATATCCTGATGAGCATGCAGTATCTCAGTATGGTTTTGCATTTTCCTAACCAGTAGTGGAATTGAGAATGTTTTGGGTGATTATACTGTTTGTGTTCCTTGGGAGAAATACCTGTTCAGTGTTGTAGTCTGGTTGTCTTCATTGTCAGGTTGTAAGAATCTTTACATAATTATTCATTTTGTTAGGCTACACAGCCAGTAAGTGTCGTGGATGCACGAGACGCACCAATGCCCACGCCGTGCACTACAGACAAGAAGCTTCCTTCCACATGGCTGCTGGGGGTCAGATACATGATTTACAATATTTGTCAGGGGTTTGGTTTGGTTTTGGGGACAGGGCTCCTGTAGACCAGGATGACCTCAGACTCACTAGGTAGAACATTCTTGAACTCGGTGTCCTTTTACCTCTGCACAAATACCCTTGAGTACCAGATTCCTGGCATGCTCCGCCACAGCTGTGTTTATGCAGTGCTGGGGATTGAACCCGGGGCCTTGTATGTGCTAGGCAAACACTCAGCAAAGCTATTGTCCCAGCCCTCATTTTATTTTTAATTGATACATGTACTTGTCGATGGCTACAGTATCAAGACCCATGTGCACAGTTTTTATTTTGATGAAGGCTACTTTTATTTTTTGTTGTCTGGCTCTCTGGTCTCTACATGGCCTTCTTAAGACCACACCAGTCTCTCTACTTTTCTAGTGTTAGAATTCTCTTAGGGGACTTGAACTGTCATCCTTCAGGCCCCAGCTCATGGCTGCCACATCTCTGACAAAGGTACCTGCATAGCCTCTGACCAGCATGGGTGCCTTTATGAAGAGGGCAGAATTTCTGTCTAGTGTTGGTTAAGAATCCAACTGAGGTCATTGGTGCCCATGAGGCTGGAGGTGCTGGAAATGACCAGACTGGCTACTGCCTACAGATGAGAGGTTGTGTAATGCACTGGGCTCACTAAAGCCCATAGACCCCAGCATGCTCTTGAGTACAGTATAGCACGGTTCTGTTGGGCCCCTAAGTTCTTCATGTGCATGTTCGGGGTGTAGGTTAGCGGTAGAACACTTGCCTGGCATACACAGAGCCTTGGGTTTGATCCCCAGCACCATAGACATTTCTTGTAAACATCCAAACAACAAAGGAGTAATTTCCTATAGGTTTAATTGAAGAAGCAGGCACACATTGTGTTCAGGGTTCATAGGAAGCTGTATTATTGCCTCTGGTTATTGGGTGCTTTCGGCCATAAAGAAAATGTGAGAACAAGCTGTGTCACTTTCTCTGGGTGGCTTCTGTCCCTGTGGGACAGTGAGCTGAATCTCTGGGACAACCGCTGAAAAGAAGTGTTCTTCCTTCTTGTTCACCATCTTTTTCTCTAATTGCAGGACATTTTGGCACAAGTCCTACAGATTTTACTGAAATCAAAGTTGCTGGTATGTTTGTGTAATTTGTGTTAAGCTAAAAGAGAGCCTTTTCCTGGGATGTGCATGTAACAGTTACTTTCTTCTAGGTATTGGAAGATGAAAACGCAAATGTGGATGAGGTGGAATTGAAGCCAGACACCTTAATAAAGTTATATCTTGGTTATAAAAAGTAAGAAAAATCTAATACGTAATTGTTGGTCTTATCTCCTGGCACTGGGAATTCTTCAGGATCAGCACAAGCCAAGGGAAACTGAACTCTGAGGGCCTGATACTGCCTACCAGTCCCTCAGATTACCTGTGTGTTATTTGATTTTCTCTTGATGTTGAAAATAAGTCTTCTCGAGTGACTTGTATAGAAGTTTAGACTTTTATGTCAAATTGTTTTGGTGTTATACTTGACAAGTGAGGGCTCAGGTGTCACTTCACATCCCAGCCCCATGGTAATTACATAGCATTGCATGAGCCGCCTTCCGCCCCAGTGTTGAAAACAAGGAAGTATACTTTGTGGTGACCATTTCCTCTGTTGTCTTAACAGTAAGAAGTTAAGGGTTAATATCAATGTACCAATGAAAACCGAACAGAAGCAGGAACAAGAGACCACACACAAAAATATAGAGGAAGACCGCAAACTGCTGATTCAGGTGATGAAGCTATGTCTGTACTGTACACGTAGAGAATTGTGTTACCCTCCTAAGTGCTTTGATTGGCAAGTGCTGCCAGAACAACACAGGGCTCAGTGATGGCCAAAGATGGACATTGGTGTCGGAGGGTGAAATGTTTTATGTACCCAAAGCAAATAGTCTTATATTCTTGCCTAAATACTGGGAAACAGATAAACATGGCAGATTGAAAGAAAGAATAGAGTTAAGGGTAAGGACGGGTAGTGTCTGAGCCTCAGCAACAGAACTTTCCTTTACTCTTCGGTGCTTTATAGTTGGCCAAATCATTTTTTAAGGACTTATGTTTATTTTAAAAGCACGTTTTGCCTATATATATATATATAAGGCATGTCCATGACTGGTGCCCCAAGAGGCCAGAAGAGGGTACTGGATCTCTTAGATTGTCGTAAGCTACTCATGGAGGCCCTGGGAACCAAGCCCGGGTTTTCTAGTTCTCTTAACCACTGAACCATCGCTCTAGCCCCTTGGCTAAAACATTTTAAAGTTTGTTCTCTTAGGATTGAAACCTTGATAGAGCTGATTGCTTGTGCCCTCTGACCTGTAGGATACTTGTTACCCTATGCATGGAAGTAGAGCTGTAGTGATCTTGTACAGGCTGCCTTTAACACTCCTGTTAAGCTATTCAAGTGCTGAGTGCATGTTTTTCTTTGTTGACTGCATAGGCGGCCATCGTGAGAATCATGAAAATGAGGAAGGTCCTGAAACACCAGCAGTTACTTGGTGAAGTCCTCACTCAACTGTCCTCCAGGTTCAAACCTCGGGTCCCAGTGATAAAGGTACAGGAATTATAGAGCAGTACCTATCCCTTCTCATGTTAGGAGAGATGTAGCAACAGAATTGCTTAGACAAGAAACTTCAACAAAGTCAGCCTATCTTTCTTCTTGAAATGGACACCCTGATAAGGAATAAGACGTCCCACGTCTATGTTTATGTGGCAATTAGCTGTGAACCATAATACAGCGTTAGCTGATTTTGCTTGGTAGAAGTAGTGGACAGAGAGTGCTCCCTGCTGTGCAGGTGACATCCTGGGTTGGGTTGTTAGGAAATGCGTATCATTTCTGCTGCTGTTCAGGGATTGTGTTGTATAAACTACTAGCCCGTATCTAGGGCACTGGCGATCTCATTTGCGTAGTTTCTGCTGACAGAACTCAGCAGGTCTTTCCTTTTCTGGAACTGCCTGCCGGGTGGCTGTGAACAGTGAGCCTGCAGCAGTCAGGAGACCCGCAGTTTATGAGGGCCCTGTTAGCACAGGGCCTGCATGTCCCTCCAGGAGCTGCTTCCCACTTTCTGTGAGGCATCCAGGCTTTCTTAGAAAAGGAGATTGTGGCCTAGATAGGCAGCAGCCCTTGTGACTTAATGCCTCTGGCAGATGGAGGAGGGGGTACTCGACCACCTTAGCAGGTGTCACTGAAGGACTGCATTCGGGAGAGCAGTGGCATTCCAGCTCAGCAGACAGGTGACTTTGCTCCCTACTGAGCTCAGTGGAGGGTGACCAAATGAGGGCGCAGACCTCTGTCCTGATGGTTCTTTATATTTCTTTCCCCCTTTCATTCCCTCTTTCTCCTAAACAATGCCCAGAAATGCATTGATATTCTCATCGAAAAAGAATATTTGGAGCGAGTCGATGGTGAAAAGGACACGTACAGTTACTTGGCCTAACCGTTCTAAAAGGGTCTGTGACCCACAGCAAATAGTTCTCATGAATAGAATGGACACAACTCAAGTTCATAGCAGCCAGCCTGCCACCATTTGGACCTCCCTTTTTAAAACTGAGACCACAGTTCTCACCACCTGGTCTCAGGCTACAGCCGGACTGCTCAGGACTGACACATTTCAGTCTGTAAACAGACGCCAATGCCATTTACCCTAACTTACGGACAGAGGGGAACCGAACCTTCCATGCTGAGGCTGCATGCTACTGCACTTAAATCAATACATTGGCTCCCTGGTTAACCGCTGCTGTCTGAGGCAGCACAAGAGCGAGTCTGAATGGACCCACGTGTAATCTGCTATGAAAACCATTTGTATAGTGTGTTTCATTTTTTAATGTGTGAAAATAAAGAAAATTAAAGGATTTCTGTACAAGTTGCATTTGGTTTTGTTTTAAGTTTTACTAATTTCTATATGTAAATAAAAGATTTAATGATTGCGCAAGTGTATATTCCCATTGTCTTCCTGGAATCCAAAAGAGCTACATTCTTTGGATCAAAATTTAAGGTCATAATTTTTAAGGCCCCTAATCGTTTTGGGTACTGGCCCTTGTTTCTGGGACTTTCTCAGTGTAGTGAGGGCTATGACTCCAGATTGCTGCTGCTGCTCTGCAGGGACTAAATGAATCCTCAGACAGGCACAGAAACTGGACTCCTGGGCTCCTACCTCCACAGTACTAAGATCGATTAGAGACAGGCAGTGGCGCCTTCTCACTGGGTGTGGTTCCAATCTGTAAAGAGGCTGCAGTTGAAATTAAAGCAGGATGCTCAGCCACTTGTGTGTAAGAACTGAGCAGCTCTGATTTCAGGTCCCTCATAGCTTCCCCAAGGAGGCCAGGTTGCAAGGCTATCATCCTCCTCAGATCCAGTCTCTTTCTCTCCCCCCTCTCACATGCGCGTGTGCACACACACACACACACACCCTCGGGCCTCCAGGGACATGAACCTTTGTCACCAATCTCCATTTCCTGGCCAATGCGGGTGAGGGATTCTTCTGCCAGTCTTGGTACTGTCACTCCTATTCATTCTGCTCATACTAAGGGTGCCTTAGGGTTCTTAAGCAGAAATACTTAGCCACCTTCACTGAGCCATTCCTATGATTAATTTTAAGCGAGTAGCTCAGAATAGCCTGCCACTGTTCATTTTGGGGGTGAAAGTCACAGTTGTTGTTATCATAGTCTTGCATATGTTAGGTTAGCTCTACCACTGAGCCATGTCGGTATCCTTAGCCCTTCTCTTTGAGATAGTGTATCACTGGGCATCCCAGGCTGGCCTCAGACTGCCTCTGCCTCCCTAGTGCTGGGAATTACAGGCATGCTCCAACTCTCCATGCCTTTTGGTATGTCTACTTTTAAGCAGTCTTACTAAGACTGTGTATAAACCAGACACCCCACCACCTCCCCTCTGAAGGGCCACAGAGCTCCACAGACACAACACGATGTGAAAACTCCCCTACTAATTTGCAAATGGAATAATGCTTACAGCTTGCTTGTCCTTCTTACAGTTCATTTTTATGTCTTGAGACAAACATGTTGTAAAAAACACCATGGGCTGGGTTTGGGTATCCCCAATTCCCAACCTTCCTGACTTAGCTCTTCAAGTATTGGGATAAATCACTATGCTTACGTGCCCACAATAACTGTGCCTAAAGTATAGAATTTAAGCTGTATAAGTTCTTAGAAATAACCTAGTACAATCACAATCATTTTACAAATGGACAGCAGATTTGGAGGTTGAACAGCATTCCCTAGGGCACAAGGTGATTCACTTTCCCTGATGATGCCCAGAACTCACTCAAGACTGAAAGGCAGTGGAAACACTGTATCCAGGCGAACACTATGCCAGTACATTTATTAGTTATTGAATATTCATAGACAACTGGAAAACCAAAGCTGTGTAGTCTTTCTAGAATCAGTTGATGACGCTCTATGACAAGTGACTCAACAACAAGTTCAAGTATTCTTTATTCAAAGTTGAAAAATGTACCATACTGCATTATTGCAAAAATTCACTGGTACAAAACATTTTGCAGCTGGTGAGAAGGCAATAAAAAGTTGATTTTTTTTAAAACTCATTACTATAAATTACTGTTACAGTACTTTGCAAATTCAGAATTTCAAACTGCATTTTCTTTTTCTAAATTGCCCACAGTACTCAAGGTTCCTGAAGCTAAGGCAGCTGTTTCAGAGAGGAGGGGAAGAGGTAGTCGATGTCAAGGGATTTCCATTTCTCTTTCGATGCCCACATACTTCAGGGCATCAGCCTGGCTGTATCTGAAACAACATAAGCAAGAAATGACTTCTGTCCAATATCAGGGAAACTAAGCCTGTTGATGTAGAGGATTATGTCACTACAACATAGACCACATTACACGGCTGTCACTCATCACCTACTCGTTGAGAGGTGCTGTGCCAGAGGCATTCCCCAAGCCCTCCCTGCACCTCTGCCACACTCTGAGGCAATTACACATTGCCGTGTCTGGGTCTAACATCGAGAAAGCAAAATCATGACTTGGAATAGCTAGTTCCAAAAAGCAACCCCCCATTGTGCCAAGACGGGCACTTGAGGGTCCCACCACTAAGGAAGCTGGACACCTTTGCCTCTAACCCTGGTGCACTTAGCGCACGCATCAGGCAAAGCCACTTGTCGTGACCTCCCAACCAGGACCCTATTCCAATCCCCAGGTGTCACTTAATTCTCTCCAGTTATACAGCACAATGTACTAGAACTAAGCACACACAGGCCCACATTTCAGCAACTTAAGTTTCTGGGTGGGGTGGATATTCAGTTACAAGAGTTCCCTAACTAGAAACCCTTAGCTGACCATTTAAATAACTGTCCCGTCATGTCTGCCCCTTGGGCAGGGGCAGCTCCACACTGTCAGCGGTTGTGACTAGCTTCCCCAGAAACATCCACAGTGACCACAGAGTAACGATAACAAAACAACGAAGACATAAATGTGCTGCCAGTAAAGATATTCAAACCACCAATGAGAAAGGGTGCTGTGGAACACAGATGTGAAGTGAGACATAAGACCCAGGGGTGGCAGCCAGTTATCAACAGCATCGTATTAAATGCAACTTCCTGCGTGGGGTTTGTTTTTTTGTTTGTTTGTTTTTTCTTTTCCAAATAAGCATTATATAATTAACACATGGCAACCTATATCGAAGGAGCATTTAACTCTCTACTGGTGTCCACCACAAACAGCGACTAGCCAGTTGAAAGAATGCCCTCTCCAATGACAGCAGATCTGGCAAAGAACTGAACAGCCTTTGACCCCAGCTCACAGTACAGGAAGGGAAAGCCTGCAGGTTATACTAAAAGTTTATTTTACCAACCTGTAATCAAAAAACAGCTCTTCACCAGTCTGGATGGCTCTCTTAGCAAAGATGCCTATCCTGTGGTCACCGTTAACCATCATAACTGGAAGAAGAAATACGGGGCTGGTGAGCATGAAGACAGGCCACGCAGGTTGACTGACTTCACACAGGCAGGTGCCCCAGAGGTACTGAAGTCTGCTATCACTTGGCTGGTAAAAAAGGGAATTTGTGCATCAAATTGGAAATCCCAACCTAAAAGCCTACCTTTTGCATAGCAGTTTGGATTTACTGAATGATTAGCAAAACGAATTTTGTTGCCCTTGCGGGTTGCGTCCACCACAAAATCTAAAAAGAAAAAAACAGTCCAGTGACTAATTGCAATCATGAACCAAAGTTATTAGGATTTTAGAAATAGGTCTTCAGGATTTGCCTTCAAAAGCAAATAAAACATTTAATATAAAATGACATTTGGAAAAAAAAATGCTATTCTAGATTAAAATGAACCCCTGGTAGTTAAATATGGCTCTCAAATGCCAAGACTTCTCAATTATATATTGCTGAACAAAACAGCCCTTAAAAAAAAAATGTAGTCCTGGGGCTGGAGAGATGGCTCAACGTTTAAGAGCACTGACTACTCTTCCACAGAACCCTGGGTTCAATTCCTAGCACCCACATGGCAGCTCACAACTGTCTGTAACTCCCGTTCCAAGAGATCCAATGCCCTCTATACAGGCATTCATGCAGGCAAAACACCAATGTACATAAAATAAAAAAAAAATTATATATATATATATATACATACATATATATATATATATATATATGTAATATATATATGTAATCCTGGCGAACTTTTCTGAACATCAAGAAGTGGGCATATTAACATTTAAGATTAGAATATTTGCAGAACATTTTCATTTAAAAAACAAAACAAAACTGTTCTAGTGGTCCAGCTGTAAGTTTCTCTGAATATCTGTACTGAGCACAAAATTGTCACCAATCCAGGCTGCAGCACCTGCTGTTTTCCTCACAGCCTGTGGACAACATCCTGGGCCACAAGGTACTTTCCACACGCTGCCTGTGCTCCCAGATCAGGGACAGTGACTGGTGGGGTGCTGAACAGCCCCCCAATCTCACGGAACATGAGGCAAGCCACAGCACCACAGCACTGGGGACACAATGTCCCCTCTCAACCAGAGTCTGGGACTTGCTGTTTCCTGCATGTAGCCTTCTACTCAACAGGGACATCCCCTCTCCTCACATCTCTGAGCCTAGGCCTGCTGATAAGAATCCCGGGAGCTGTTCCTATAGACAGGTGCCTCATCCCCGAATCGTGCTGACTTCCAACCTGAAAAGTTCGGCCAGCAATCAGATCCCAAACCAACTCCAAGGAGCTGAGTGCCCCCAGCTCAGAACATACCATTGTTCAAGTTGAACAGGAAGCTGCACATGTATTTGTCATACACTTTCCCTCTTCTGTCTGCTTCATCCTGAGAAATGATCTAAAAGGAGTAAAAGGAAGGCACAGGAGGAAATTGCTTTAAAGTGGGTAGTCACACCTGTCAGGACATTTAAGAGCCAATGAAGCTGGGTGTTGGTGGCACACCTTTAGTCCCAACACTTAGGAGGCAGAGGCAGGCAGACCTCTGTGAATTTGAGGCCAGCCTGGTGTACAGAATGAGATCCAGGACAGGCTCCAAAACAGCACAGAGAAACCCTGTCTAGAAAAACAACAACAAGGGAAAAAAAAAAAAAAAAAAAAAAAGACCCAATGAACAGAATTTTGGTCCCTCTTGAGAATATCAAGGGGTCATAATAGCCAAATTCTCTTCTCTGGTGTACAACAGCAAAGAATTTTTAAATTTTAGTATATTTTATCTATTAATTTATGGGGAGAAGTGCTTGTACACTCATGCCCCAGTATGTTTGAAGGTCAAAAGACAACTTGTAGGAGTCATTATTCTCCTCCTACCGTGTGTGTCCCAGGGACTAAACTTGGCAGCCTGCACCCTTTACCCCCAAAACTGTCACATTTTTTAAGAAAATTCCAAATCTCTGAGAGATTTCTATGTCCTAAGTAATATGCCTAGAGGAAGTGCCAACATCATTTTTCTGCTGAGTAAATGAAAATGCAAACTGTGATTTCCTGAAGCTGTCTTAAGACCCTCCCCAGGCCTACAACTTAAAAAAAAAGTCCAAGTTAATAATGCTGTTATTTCTGGGTCCCCATGAGCTCGTCTGCCAATTAAGTAGAACCAATTCTACATAGGAAAACTCTTGTTCCCGAACACCTTATCTCCGGGTAATAAAAGCCAAACATGACTAGAACAAAAGCAATCTAGCTAGTTACTACACAAAACAATCTACAAATACAAAAATCTCCAGGCTAAACGGTATTTAGTTTTAATTCATTCTAACTTAGACTTGTCCAAAACAATGTAAGCTGCTACCACACACAGGACCACTGGATTTCAAGAGTGTGCCTTACCTCTCCACAGTACTCTGAGATGAATTCATTTTTCTGTACAGGGTCTTTGATAAAGATCCCCCAGCCTGCCACATCGGATGGCGCCAGCAGTAAGTGCTAGAGAATAAGCACAATCGCATAATGAGCGCACAGCAAAAGCAAAAGACTAGCAGGGCTGCAGCATCTTTGAGACCAAGTTACCACGGTTAAACCTCAGACCCATCCCAGGGAAATCACTCAATTCCCAAGTGGATTTGACAGGTATGAAAGTTGCCTAGTTCCTAAACAAAATTCAGGATAAATATCCTCTTACAGGAAAAACAAAAGCAAGCCTCTGGTGTCATGGGTACTGCAGAAAGGGAGGTGTGTGAGATCTTACTTCTGCTCAGTTCTCCACTAACTTACTTTCAACCAAACATAATCCGAAGGGTTCATGTGGAATGATCACATAGAGGTGAGTAAATTGTGAGGGGCTCTGAACTGATCCCCTGACAGACTTAAATCTGGTAGCATTTCTGGGAGGGGGCACAGAATGGGTGCATTCTGGTTATGTGTATCTTGTTCCTGGCCCTTCCTGGGTCCCTCTGACTCCTGAGTGCCATGGATTGAGCTCCTGTGCCTACCTCATGATGCTCGGCCTCACTATGCACAGGCCAGAAGCAACAAAGGCAAGGGACCGTGTGCTGAACCCTTACCAGACAAAACCTACCTGTTGTTTTTCTCAGGCATTCTGTCCATGGCAAAACTGAGAAACACAACATTTTCTTTTTGTTATTTATCTACTTAGTGTTATACACACAGTGCATGCATGTGTGTGCACATTTATGTTCCCGTATGTGTACACGTGTGCAGGTCAAGAGCACCTTCTGGTAATTCTATCTATCTACTGCTCTCCAGCTTACTTCTTTAGAGGCCGGATCTCTCTCACTGAGCTTGGAGCTATTTCAGTTAAACCCCAGGCCCACCAGCTCTGGGGTTTAGTGCATATCTATGCCTGGTTTATAATGTGGGTGCTAGGGATATGACCTTATGTACCCCTGTCTGCAGGAAGCTCCTTACCCATGGTGTCACTATGTGACCCAGGCTGCCCTTGGATATGGGTATGCCAGCACAGGTGGTTGATGAAACAAATTTAAGGTAAATACTCCACCATTCTCCTGGACCTTTCCCCTCTATTTCCCATGTGTATTCTGTTGCATGTGCAAGCCCTCACCACATCCTGCTTCTTTACTGGTGCTTATTCTTCTGGAGATCCTGCCATTTCCTCCACAGAAGCTTTGTTCTAGCAATTCCTCATGATAACACAGAGAATTACCATGAAGAATATCATGATTCATCCATCCCACAGACAAGGCCAAGATGACCACTGTTTTTTGTTTTTGTCACAAGGTTTCTCAGTGTAGTTTCTAGCTGTCCTAGAACTCTCTCTGTGTAGCTCAGAGATTCATTCATCTGCCTCTACCTCCCGAGTGCACCATCACCACCCGACGGACATGATTGATAACTTTTCATCATGGCCCTTTAGCATGTTTCACTCAGAGCCTTCTTGTGACCTGTAAAAGGATCCCCAGATCATCCAAACATATGTCTTCCTATTCTGACCCACCTGTGTCAGGTGAATTTCCCAATATTAGCTAACTAGGGGAAATAACCAAGTGAGCCCAGTAGTAAAAGCTGTATATAGATAGTCTTCTATTCTAAGAGTTAGAATGTCACAAGGGGAACACGGCAGCAGGCGGGTTACTGCCCACTCTGTGCACAAGCTGAGGGTAGGCAGGGCATATCTACCCTTCAATGGCAAATAGGGGGCCAGGACACAAAGTGAGAGATGGTCTGTTCTGAACAACCGCCAGGGGAAACTGAGATGACAACATTATGATCTGATGACCTAAATGGATATGCAGCTACCTAAAGTAAAATGATCCAAAACACAGCTGATCCAGATCATATCTTCCATGAACAGTGTTGGCTCACAGACCCAAGCAAGAAAAAACAAAGCTAAGAGAAGCCGAGTGGCAGGACTTCAAAGAAGATCCCTAAGCGTGGGGCATCAAGGGCTGGAGAGATGGCTCAGAGGTTAAGAGCACTGCCTGCTCCTGCAAAGGACCCGGGTTCAGTTCCCATACAGTGGCTCACAAAGGGATCCAACACCCTCTTCTGGTGTACATCTATGCATGTGTACATATAAATATATCTTTAAAAACAAAAATAATAGGGTGCTATTAACCATGTGACAGCTCATGGGATGTACCTGTGCCACACAAGGCAGGGGAGAGGCCCAGTGGGGTACCAGGGTTTGTTTCTTGCTCCATTTGTAGGTCTTTCTTCTTCCATCCACCCCTCCCTTTTGTTTTTAATTCATGGCATGCTAAGGTGCAGGTATGGTGGACACCTTAAGGAGTCAGTTCCCTGCTTCCACCATATGTGAGTACTGGGTTTTACCCATAGAGCCATCTCATCAGACAGCAAGTCTTGTGAATCTGGGTTTCCTTACCTGTAATGTGGGGAAGTGCCTACTACATATATGAAACAGCTAATAATATCACCTACTGTGACCAAAAGAACCAATAAAGAAAGCTATTGACTCTTCCTGGTATAAGCAATCAGTCACGCTTCTTTTGCTTGGTATTTACTACCTGGCTACTCATTTAAAATCACCTATGTGCAATTCTCAGGCTTCAAACACATAAGTGCTGGGTGGGTCACTTTCAAGGCTTTAAGGGTGTTTGTGCAATGAGACAGTCTTATGATGCAGTCCACGTTCCTGCCTCAGTCTCTAGAGTGCTTTGTGCAATGAGGCAGTCTTGTGATACAGTCCACGTGTATACTCCTGCTTCAGTCTCTAGAGTGCTGGTATTGCAAGCATGCACCACACGCCTGGCTATTTCCAACACTAAAGACCAAGGACAAAGTCTACAGGAAAGTCCATCTTTTCCTATGTGCATTAAGAATCCTTAACAAACAAACAAAAACATGATGAGCATGAACCTGTACACTGACAGAAGTCACCATCTTCTGAAGAGATGGATACAATGCCTTTGTGTCAACAAAACAAGAATGAATGAACTGTTAAAAGTATGAGGTAATAATTCCTATTTCAGTTCTGACAGCACACCTCAGAATTTCGGTTTACTGTGGGAAACCTTTATTGTGCATTAGCTCTGAGGTGGCCAGCTGTGTCAAGATGAAGCTGGTTATCTGCTCTCCAGCCACCAGCTGAACTAGATGATGAAAACAAACTGTACATTCTATGAAAAGTTCATGGCCACAGATGTAGCTGCTGATGCTCTCAGTGAACAGTGGAAGAGTTATGTGGTCTGAATAAGGGGTGGGAACAAGAGGTTTTCCCATGAAGCAAGGTATCATGACCCATGGTCGAGTGTGTGCCCGTTGTTGAGTTGAAGCATTCTTGTTACAGAACAAGAGAAAGTGGAAAGAGGAAGTTCAAGTCTGTCTGTCGATGCCAATCTGACTCTTCTCAACTTGGTTATTTGTTAAAAGGAGAGAAGGATACTCCTGGACTGCCAGATACTATGTCTCAGTGGTAAGAGCCCAAAAGAGCTAGTAGGATCTGAAAGCTTTCCAATCTCTCCAAAGAATATGATGCCCACAAATATACTGCCAGAAAGCCCTTAAACAACAAAGGTAAGAAGTCCAGGACCAAAGCAGCCAGAATTCAGTATCTTTTTGCTCTACATGTTCTGCAACACAAACACCAACATATTGCTGTGAAGAAACATTACACTAAGAAAAACAAAAGAGGAAGCTGCAGAACAGGCTAAATTTCTGGTCATGAGAATGAAGTCAGATGATAATTCCAAGAACAAATTGTCAAGAGATGTAGGCTCTGATGAGAGCTTCCACTTATAAGTCAGAGTCCAGTCAAAAGTTAAGTCTTTAAGAGTAACAAATAAGTGATATGACCTTAAATGTGGATGGGGATAGGATGACGCCTGCATTATCAAAACACTGACCATTTCTCTTTCATCAACTGCAGCTTTAAGGGCCACTCTTATTTCTGTTGTTCCCAGATAAAATCCCCCAGACTATCAGTAAATAGCCATTTTTCCAAAGGATGTGGACAAACTTCCATTGTGAGTAGAGTACTGATGTAGCATGCAAAGCCCTGGGTTCAATCCACACTACCATCTACAATCAGGCATGGGAGCATATTCATAGGTCCAGCACTCAGGAGGTAGAGGCAGGAAGGTCAGGGTCTCAGTGAATTCTCACACACGGTGAGTCTGGACAGTGCAGGTGACAGGAGCTTCCAGCTAGGACTGCTACTCACCTTTTTAGAGCCGCGCTGTATACTGCAGTTCTTGCAGGACACATTTTTACTGTCCCAGTGGTCAGCAGCCCCACATGTAAGGCAGAGGTCAGGGTCACACTCTCGGACAGCCAGGTAACATGGGCACTGCTTGGTGTTGCACTGTGCTTTGCACCGGCATCCAGGAAAGCGGTTTTGACCTTCAGGGATAAAGTTTATCACCATCACCATCATATACAATCCTTTATCGGGATGTAGCCAATGTCCTGCTGAGCACAGGAATGACTCATTTCAACCCTCACAACCTCTCCCTCACTATTCCATTGTAGAGGCCAGGGAAACAGCAGACATGAAGCTGCTAGGACTGAGAAAGATCACTGCTGGGCTTTTGTTGTCCATTTCATAGTTGCTAAATGGCGTATGAATAAGTTCTACGGTGAATTAAATAAGCAAAGACAGGCCTTGGACCGGATGGTATTCATGGCCCTTGGCCATTCCAATAAGCCAGCAGTTCTCAACCTGTGGGTCGAAACCCGTCTGGCAAACTTTTATCTCCAAAAATACTTACATTATAGTTTATAACAGTACCAGAATTACAGTTATGAAGTAGCAATGAAAATAATTTTATGGCTGGGGGGGGGGGGGTTACCACAACATGAAGAACTTTATTAAAAGGCTGTAGCATTAGGAAGGCTGAGAACCACTGTAATAAACCATATTTCTAATCCATCCCCTGGTATCCAAACTCTGTGTACAGCTTCGTTAAGTGACTCTAAAAACCTACTAGCCCTACACTACTTTTCTTGTCTCTAACTTACTCCTTTGGTGCCCACAAAAGGCTTGGGCATCCTTGTCCTTACAGTCTATGCCACTTTACTGTAATTCAAATGACCAAAGAAAAACAGACAAATCCAATCCATTGCTACAACTCTGGCTAACTTGTGAGGACACACACACTCACATTACCCAAGAGGCTGACTAGAATTAGCACGTCTCAATGGATACTTGTAGACTAAGCTTTCCTACAGCAAGCAGTAAGAGAACACTCCCAGTCCTCATGTCTTCATTTAAAATCACCATTTTCAGTTGCTGACCAAAGGCCTATTCAATTCTCATGCAATTGCACCAAAGCAACAAATACTTACACTCTGAACTACATTGACAAAACTTTTCACAAAAATTTTGTGCTATCACACAAGGGCACGAACTGTCACAAGGCTGTCGTGGATGGTCACAGGGTTGATAGTTGTAAACATGGTTAGAGGAGCCGTCTGAGTAAAGATAACAGCACGCAGCCAATGAATCCAGGGAGATGGGAAATAATCATCACAATTAATAAGACATTCTTCCCCACTACCTCTGGAACATCCTTTACTGGCTGCCTTTACTGAAATACACACACTCCTGTGGGGGAAAAAAAAAAATCACCTCCCGCCCCCAAGTGCTTGAAAACCTGGTCTCACATGTCAGCCCCACCCTGCCAAAGTGCCAGTTCACTGCCTCTCACTAACTCACTGCATCCAACTCATTTTCACTTTCTGAACAGCAGTAACTGGAGAGCAACAGACACATTTCATTTAAACTGATTTGCTAAGTAGAAGTCAATTAAATCAGAATAACCAACACTTCAATCCAGTTTCTATTCTAAAACAAAGACAAAAGTAGTTTTAGGCTAATAATGAGGTTAAATGGGGAGATGCTGACCCTTTTTCAGTTGTATCTTTCTGCAGTGTGCAGCCCACAACCTGCAAAAAAAGAAAAACAAACTTCTGTGTGAAGGTGCAAAAACAACCAGTTACAAATCCAACTGAGACCCGTTTAAGTGGACTTGTCTATGCAATTAAGGTAGCAGTGCTGAGAAGCCACGATGAACCTTACACTACCATTCTCTGTTGGCCGGTCAGTTCAAACCAACCTGGGAACCTGCTCACTCAAGTTGCTGTGCCTTGCCCAGGAGCTTGGCATGAAAGTACTTGTCCACATGCCTGGTTAAGACTAAGGATGCCTTGTTCATAACCTACCGATTTACTGATACTTTCTATATAATTTCAGGCATCATTAACCACCCAGTTGAACTGAATGGTAAGAAATTTTTAACCAAAACTTCAGAAGCACCTGCTAAGGCTTAAATTCCTGTTTCCATGGGAAAAATTGTTTAAAGTTTTAAATGATTTACAATAGCAATGCAGTACACACAATATGAGCCTATACAGAATCTAACTGCTTCCTTACCTACTCAACACTGTTTCATTTAAAAAAACAAAAAAAAAAAAAACAAAAACAAAAACCAATGGGTTGGGGAGGGATCCAGCCATGATTTCTCTGGCTCTAGATTTGCAAAAAGTATTCTGTACACTTATTCACTGAAAGTTTTTGTGAGAAGTAATATCCACAAACTTGGATGAGGCTCACTCTAAATATCAGAATGTAATGCCAACCTCAGAAAATCCAGGCTCCTAGAATAAAATACACTTTTAAACGCTGGCCCAGAGAGCACTGTAGGAACACATGTTAAAACATTCCACACCAAATGGC
The DNA here is from genome assembly GCF_943737965.1 of Phodopus roborovskii. Classification (NCBI taxonomy): domain Eukaryota; kingdom Metazoa; phylum Chordata; class Mammalia; order Rodentia; family Cricetidae; genus Phodopus; species Phodopus roborovskii. The sequence goes on along the minus strand of NW_026126689.1, from coordinate 230,773 downwards.
TAAAAGAACTGTTTATGTAGTCTGTACTGAAATATGTTTTTCTCAACCAAAATCCATTGTGGCAACCAAAATTTTTATGACATAATATGCCAAATATACTAAAGTGACTGCATAAAAAAGTAACAGCAACCATCAGGGAGAAATGACATTTCTATAGGTCTATGTTTGACGGCAGTTTAAAACCATTTTTATAATTATTCAAGTGAAAATCGACTTCTGCTCTTGGGAGGAGCACCAGCTCCTCAGCAGACTTACCGGTGTTTTCTTTTCTTCTTTCTCGGAGGAGTGTCAACATCCTCAGTGGGGACAGGCGCTATGACACTGGACTCTTTGACTCTGAACTCATACACCTAAGTGAGAAGCAGAGGCAGAGTAACGTGCATAGCCACGCCATGCTTTTGCACACTGGAAAAATGATTGTCTCTCTCGTGGCAATGCCAGGTACACAGAGTATAGGGCAAGACACAGAGTAGAAATCACAGCAGTCTCATCACATTGGGAACATAGCTAAATTTAGAATCTGGCCAAATTTCAATTCTATCTATTTAAATATACCGCATCTAAACTGAAATCTAAACTGGGGAAAGGGGAAATTCAGAAACAGCTAAAGAATACTACTGAATTAATTTTCTTAAAGGGAGGGAGAGAAAGAACTCTTTTCAGAAGATGAATAGAATGAAATTAGGATGCTCCAAGTTTGGACAATGGGTGCCTGTTATCGCTGCATTTGAATCTCTTTGAATACATATGCTTACCTGTCTACATGTTTTGGTCCCAATTAGCCTAGCAATGGCACAGAAGTTATCGTAGTAAGTACCGATGAGGACTCTAAACATTGAGGCTTCAGCACCACTCCACTCCACGTTCTCAGGAGGTTCAATGTTTGGCTTCATCTTTATTGGTGTTTGACACCGAGAATTTGCTTCTACAAAACCAAACGTTAGCACTAGTCAAGAAGTGATGTCTGGGGAAATGACTCTGTGTCTAAAAACTCCTATCATGCAAGAACAAAGACCAGAGTTCAAATCTTTCCAACCATGTAAAAGTCAGACATACAGCATAAACATGTTATCCCAGCACTCGTACAAGGAAATGAGAGACAGACGGGAGAATCTCCAGCAATTCACAGGTCAGCTAGCCCAGTGTACACAGCTTTAAAAAAAGTGAAAGACCTTATCTCAAATAGGATGGACAGGGAGGATCCTCCAAGAGGTTATTTTCTGCCATCTGCCAGAACACCATGGCGTAGCATGCGCATGCGCACACACACACACACACACACACACACACACACACACACACACACACACACAAACTAACTAACTAAACTAAGCAGCAATACTTGTTTTCTTCTTCAAGAAAGTTTGTACGGGGAGACGGTACAACAGCAAGAACAAATTGGCTCAGACCTTCCAGTAACCCAGACAGACACAGATGGCAGGTGGGACAGTGGGAAGGAAGAAAGCAGGAACCATGCAGCTATGCGCCACTGAGAGAGAGAACTCTCTGATCTTAGACGGCTATGTGAACAGGAGAGCACACTGTTCTTGCAGCGAGGACCTGGGTTTGGTTCCCAACACGCATGTCAGGCGGCACACAGCCACCTTTAACTCCAGCCTTCTGTACCTACATGCATTAGATGATCTTAACTCTCATAAAGTTCAACGTACAAAGCCATAGCAAAGCCAGCTGTCAGATGTGTCTTACCAGAGGAGCTGGAAGTTTCGTCTTTCTTCTCCTCTTCTTCTTTATCATTGTTTTCTCCCCCAGTTTCAGTCCCTGCTTCCCTGTCACTGTCTGTGTCCTTTGACTCCAGCACACTGATGGTGGGGGTGCTGGGTCGGCTACTGTTGTTGGGAAGCCTCCCTCTTCTGCGGCCCCCTGGACGTTTGGGTGGTGTTTTTATCCAGCTCGGCAGTGAGGGCAGCAGCAAACTCCTTAGCTCCCTCCTGCAAAATGAAAAATGGAAGAATCAGGATAAAGTTCTAAACCTTATTTTTGTGGAATAGAATAAGAAGACATTGCATAACACAAGTTGGTCAAGAATCAATTGTGGTATCCATTTGTATAACATTTGTGTATCAATACACCCAACTATTTTTTGTCTGCTTTTGATAGAAACATAAAATGATGCTAAATCAGGCAAGACAATTCTACAAGATGAATTTGTAAGATATGTTAAATTAAAACATAGTAAGTTAAAATATACAAGTATTTTGCATAATAAAGTTATTTTCTCTACATATACATTACACTTAAAAGAGAATCTCTATCAAAAAACTCACTAAAGTGTTTCAAGTCAGACTTCCTATTTCAAAGCTTAAAATAATACATACCTCCTTAAAGGTACTATTTAAAGTATACAAGGACACAGAACATATACATGCATGACTTAGTCACTTCTGGTCTTACTATTAAAACATCCAATATTTTTTTTCCTGTGAAGGATGCAAAGCCACAGGAAGACATAAAAGAACTTTTAGGAACAAGAAAAGGGTTACATTTTTGCATTCTGAAGTATCACAATCCAATCTCAGAAAGTATAAAACAATGGTAAGAACATGGTTTGTAAAAGAGACCACAGAAACATTTTAGATGAGCCAATAAAGTTCTGCCTTATAAAGAATATAAAACAGTGCTCAAGAATTCTTTTTATTTATTTTTTTTATTTTTTTACATTTTAGTGGAAATAGAAGGGAAAAGTTTGAAAGGAGCCAACAGTTTTATACTTCACTCTACAAAAACCAAATTGCTTAAAAATAGGATACCTTCTGTAGGTGCCATTCATTGAATCTTCTGTCCAAAATCCAACAGGCAATATATACCCACTTAGTTCCTAGGTAGGAGTGGCTTGGTTCAAAGAGGGGAAATGGTAAAAAAATAAGATAGTACCCGTAAAAAACAACTTTCCTACCTCATATTTTCCTAATCCCTTACTCCTAATCTCTATCACTTTAAAAAAAAAAAAAAAAAAAAAAAAAAGAAAGAAAGAAATCCTGTGGGATCTATGGTGTAGCTCAAACTACAAGTGGCCTAAAACATTCACAGAAGGGATACGTCCATGTGAAAGGATTAGGAACGTCAACATCTGCACACAATTACTGAGTTTCTGGTGTCTAAGTGGGCTATGCATGCCTCACACTCTCATAAACGTTGTAGAGAGTCCTTGATCCTAAAGAGAGAACCAGTGCTGAGGAAGCATGACATCACTGACTACGCTGCAATGCGCAGCTATGGCAGAAGTGAGCGTGAGGACCCTGCCTGCCGTACGGCCATTAAGTGTGGACCCAGACAGGGTTAGGGCTGCTTCACCACCTCCACCAGCGTTCTTAAGAGCCCTCCAGAGAAACCAAACACTGAATCTCACCAGATGCTGGTAACACTGTGGTCCACAAGGCTTGTTGTCCAGAGCTGTTTCTGTGTTCTTTCGCTTATATGTATTGGGTGTTGCGTGGAAGGCTGTAAATTAAACACAAAGTATCTGAATATGGCTATAAAAAGTTTACTTATAAAAGTTTCACTTCCCTAGATCCACTGGAAAATCCACTAATACCTTTCAAGTTTGTAGTTTATTTTATACAACTTCCCTCCATCTATCACAGGGTATTTTCCACTCTTTCTTCAACTTTCAAGACAGTTAAAAACATGGTAAACTCTGGAATAATTCATAATTCTTATTTTCCCCTTGCAAGTACAATTGATGGGCATAAAGTATGCATATAAACATGGTGGACGCTAGGGAAGGAAAGAGCCTAATACTATTATTTTGCCAAATGGGAAAGTATTAAATCAACTCTTAATAACATCATTATAACCATAAGTTAATGCATTTCTTAACCATCACCAGAGAAGCTTCTATTTGCAGTATATGTGATTAACAAAGAGACCCACAACTAGTCAAGATGCAGGGAATAAGAGACCGGAGAATGTTGAAGCCTACATGGGACATCTCCATCACACCCCTGCTCCAAGGCCCAGGGATAGTTGAGGAAAAGAGCATAGACTTAGTTTAGAGACAGAGGCAGTAGATGACTTGAAAGTGTTATTAGTTTGGTTTCTGAAATGTAACTTTACTTCAAGTTTACTGAAGATAGATAACACTGACAAGTCCAAATAAGGTATTCACTCACTGTCTGATGGATAGAAAGAAATTAAGACAACTTACAAGCTACTGAACTACCAAAGCATAACTTCAGATGAGGAACGCCATCAACACAAGGAGATGGAGCTAGAAGTCTTGAAATCTATTTCAAGTATTTCTAATTTAAACTACTACAATCTACCCCCACTTCTCTCCCCCCCCCACATACACACACACACAAAATTTCCTATTTCCAGGCCAAAATACATATTACAAGAAATTGTAAGTAGAAAGGAGCAACAAATATAAACAGATGGAACAAAAATTTTAAAACAGGTAGTAAGAAAGATGTAGCTGTAAGTATCATCACTGGCCAAGAATGTTGGCACACACTCTTAGCACTCAGGAGTCAGAGGCAGGCAGATCTCTGTAAGTTCAAAGCCAGCCTGGTCTACATAGTGAAACCTTGTCTCAAAACAACAACAAAAAGCATGGACAGGTACTCAAAAGAGCAAAGTAGTATGGGGCAGCTTAGTATAGGAGAAAGCAACTTCACAGTCAGCTATGATCATGCAATATAAACACAATGAAATACAACAGAAAAATCTATCTATATTAACTAGAGAAAGTGTTAATAAAGTGCAAGCATTTTCAAACTGTGTGCTTAAAACTAATTGATCCTTTTATACTCAAACATAGGGATGTGCTATATACCCAGTAGGGGCAAGGCCGGGTTCAATTCCTAGTACTACAGAAGACAAACAAGCCCACACGTCAGCCTGGAGAGAATTCCAACTCAGGAGGCTGAGGCAGAAGGCTCAGGATAATCAGCAGTTCAAGGCCTGCCTCAGCTATATACCAAGCATGAGACCCTGTCTCAAAAAGACACAAAACAAATTCTAGTTAACTAGAAATTTTACTAAGAAATTTCACTCCCTAGAAATGTCATGGGCAAAAAGTAAGTTTTCATACAGACACTGAGAATAGTTTATACTTTGCTTGTATTGAAATGCAAGTACTTATAAAGCAATTACTCAAAGGATCAAAAATAAATAAATACTTTACCACTAGGCCAATTTGCTTATATAAATGCCCTTTCAGCCAATTTGTTACTGAACAAAATTTGTTCAGAAATATCGGCAATATTTCTCTGAGCTATGAGTTCCTTAACAGTAATAATTTCATTATAAAATAGACTTATAAAGAGTCACTGACCCGTACTCCAGGTTAATGGGAAGCAATAACGAATTAAATGTGTACAAAAGATGTCAGAGGACTCCTCAAACAAGGTAAAAGTAATAGTACAGGGATGTAACATATTTCTCAATCTTTACTACAAGACTGACTGATACACTCTAGTTTTAATAATTGACAACACTTTTCAAGATGCTTTAATACATAGTTCAACAGCAAAGATAGAAAATGAAAACGTACAATAATTGCACTTACGATGTAGGAAGCAGTCATACTTAAAACATCGCCGACAGAAAAGGGTATGAAATGAATGTAAGCTTTGCTCCCTCTGGACAGATTTAGCATTTGGTCCATCTATGTTTGGGGTGCACTCAGGAGGCAGAGCACCCGGGAGCTGCTGCTCAGTGAGTTCTTTATATCTGACATCAAATAAACACAAAACATGTAAATAAAGCAGAAAGAAAAATCACTTTTTTAAAAAAATAAAGTTTTTAAGAGGCTTCCGTGGATTTGATTTTTTTTTTATGTTTACCTTACCTAAAACACAACAACAACAACAAAAATCTAACCCATGGAAATATTTACTTTCAGAAAGAAATAAGCTTATCAATACAATTCAGGTACATCACAGAAGAGGTTATTAAATTAGTTTGAATTAAATATAAAAATCTCTAATAGTGACCAGAAAAGGTTTACTACAATAGACTAATGTAAATTGTAAGTGGGTCTACCATGTGCATAAATACTCGTATGTATACTTATTCTATATGCAATAAACATTTTATAACACATATACAAGAATGGGGGTGTGGGGTGTGTGAGAGAGGGAGAAGATTGTGCTTGAAGTACCATGTGAGGTGTAAACTATGGAATGGCTCATCAGACACAGTAATTCAATTTAGAAAAAAACAAGATGATGAATTATATGTAAGACTGTCCCATATTGGAAAAACAACAAAAAAACATTCTTACTTTTCTTTTAGTTCTTCTGCTGTTCCCTTATCTGGAAACATTGAGGAAATAGCTTCAAAAATTTTATCAGCAGGAAACTTCCGAGGTGGGCAAGTTTCTTTATCTAAATAGTGAAGTGTGATAAGGGAGATGAAAGAAACAAGTTTCAATCTCATTTTTCTCTTCATCACAGTACCTCAACAAAGCTGATTTCCTAAGACACTGTCAACTTTGCTTCGCTTTTGGGTGGCTGGGGAATAACTAAGCAGACCAGGTTGATATCAAACTTTTGATGATTATTATGCAGTGTGTGAAGGTCAGAGGACAACTTTTGTGAGTTAGTGCAGTGTTCATCCACAGTGGAATTCAGCAATCAAACTCAAGTCACCAAGATTCGCTCAGCAAGCACTCTTACTCAGTGCCAGCCCACTTTCCTATTCTACTGTCTTTGGCTAGGACTAGCGTGGGCTTTTTGTTTTGCTTTGTTGGGGAGGTTTGCCTAGTGTAGTCTAAGATGGCGTAACACTCACTACGTAGCTGAGGGTGACCTTGAACTTCTGATTCTCCTGCCTTCACTCTCAAGTGCTGAAAGTACAGGCATGTGCCAAACAAACCCTGTATCATTTACTTCTAATGGAAAGCCTGTGGAACATCTGAAGGACAAACATAAAATCCAAACATGAGATGTTTTAAGAGCAGTGAAAAACAGAATCCCCAGATTTTGATTATTTGCAACTAATAGCTTTGTGTCAGTGGTGATCACTAATCCACTTTCAGATCTGCCAGTAACTTGGCAGAACTTAGTGATCATCCAGTTGACCCCTAAGGTGTGTTTTTGTTATAAAGAATACATGCTTTTTGATAGTGCAATTCTCCCCCTAAATTCTACTAATCTGCCTTAACACTAGGCTTTTTGAGTAGAGGACAGCACTTATGGGCTCTGCCATAGGATGGACTGGTTTCTAATATTCCTTAACAAGTGCAGATGCAATAACAGCACAGCTCCTGAGTCAGACCTAGGTCGTCACCTTGGGGCCCAGGGCTCTCCGTCTTCCCAGTATTGCAATTTTCAGTAAGTTCTTTAGCATCTAAATTCATTTCCAATATATAATGGTTCTGATAGCAACACATACACTGTAGAGCTGTAGAAGGATACGTGAGCTGGTGTATAGGAAGTTAGCATACAAAGTACATAATATTTGACATTACCATAAAGATGTTATGATAATTGATCAGCAAAGCCCAAAAAGAATTATGTTCCTTTGCCAGGCAAAAGAAACAAAGAAGCTCCAGTGGAGAGAATGAAATGCCATGCATGGAGAATATATTCAAGTATGCTACTACGACATATAACATTTAACAAAAGGAGGGGAAAATTACATTCTACCAATACACAGAGTGTTTTTCATATTTAAGTATATGGCTGTATATATGCCACAGTGCACAGGAATGTGAACATAAGAGGGCAACTTAGGAGAGCCCGTTCTTTTCTTCCATTGTTAAGTCCCAGGGATCAAACTCAATTCAGTCAGACTTGATGGTAAGCACCTTTAACCACTGAGCCAACCACTAGCTCCACACTCTTTCAAAGAATGACGTAGGCCATACAGAAAGACTAGTATTGCACATACCATCTTGACTGTCCTCTACATCTTCCTGTTTTTCTTCTCTTTCATCAGGGTCATCTCCATCATCGTCGTCGTCATCATTATATTGACCAAGAGCATTTACCAGCTCCACAAAAATTTCATCATTTATAAATCCACATTCTAAAAGTCAGTCAGAAACAGGGGAAAGTGTAATGACAAAAGCTTATGTTTGTGTTTCCTAATCTGGAAGAATAGCCAGGGCCTATCAGCACAGAACAGTAACTAACCTGAGGGGCAGATATGGTCAGTCAAGATCATTTCACAGCCAGCAAAGAAAACAGCAATTACCTTTTAGTATCTGTTGTTCTCTCGGGAATCACCCCCTCCCCAGATGGTCCAGGACCCTTTACTCTCCTAAACTTATAAAACCCGTGGCTTTAGCCTCCTCCCAATCTGTGCTACCGACTGGCCACTTCAAACCTTGCTTCCCACTATCATAGGACCACATCACCCTGCTCTCAGATACCAGAGCCTCCTATACACAGAAACCTGAGTCCAGGATTCTGATGACTCAACTTCAGGCACTAAGGTGGCCCTGAGGAAAGATGTTTTCGAGCAGGGAGGCTTTCTGAAACGCATATCCCATAAATAGAACTTCAAACCTAGTTGATTTTACTATTAAAGTTTACCAAATACACACACTCCGTTCCTATAAAATTTCCATGTTGTTGCTGATGGTTACTTACTGATGGTAACAAGTGGCAAGCAAGTAAGACCCTCTAATGGAAAAACTAAAAAAAAAAAAAACATCAAAAATGTACTCTGGCTAGTCCTTTGTAGTAAAGCACAAAAATTAATTTTATTACAAAAAAGGTTTTTTACAAACCCTATGCTTCAGAAACCAAGTATCTTGAGTCTTTAGCAAAGCCCTCAAGAGAATATACATATAACTCACCTCTGTCTCCATGTACTTTTCCATCATAATTTTTTATTAGTTCTTCAATGAAAGTGCCATCCTGATCTAGAACTTCATCCCCCATATAAGGAATATTATGTAAAACAGTTTCATCTTCCACCTCAAAGTTAGAAAAAAAAAAAAAAAAAAAAGATGTATTCTAATTATTGAATTTTTTTTTTTTTTTTAACTCATGTGGAGGCCAGAGAGATAGCTCAGCAGGTAAAGACACTTGCTGCCAAGCCTGACAACCAGATTTCACTCCCCAGAGCTCATGTGATGGAAAGAGAACTAACGCCCCACAAGCTGTCCTCTGACCTCCACACATGTGCCATACTACACAAATAGAGGTACATATATATGTATACATACATTTTTAAGCTCTCAATGTGAGAAGTACTACAAGTATAGCTCATTAAATGGGAGACACTATTTCAGCATGCAAAAGACCGAGCTCAATTCCCAGTACCACATAAAAAAGTCAATGAGATAACAAAAAACAGTATTTTCCATGACCACTTGTCTTACCTAGGTCTCTAGAGCAAACTCTTACCTACTGCAACTATATTTAATCTCATATGCAGTCCTCCCTTAAGAACCTCTAAGAAAGGAAAGTGCTGCAGGTTACATGAGACGTTCCTATTGTAGATACTGAAATGGGAGGCATCTGCTATCGGACTGATGAATGTGATTTATCAAAATAAACAAATAATCACCAAACGAGTTACTGACTTCCTTTGGTGATCTAGGAAGTAAGATAGTCGATACAATAAGATTCTCAGGACCCTGTGGTGGTCTGAATGAGAGCTGTCATTTTCAACACCTGCTCCCCAATTGGCAGTGATGATTAGATGAAGGAGGTGCAGCTCTGCTTGAAGAAACAGGTCAGTGGGTCTCATTCCAACTCTAGTTCTTTCTCTCCCCCCACCTCTGTCTCTGCTTTGTGATTCAGTTGAGGATGTGACCTCTCAGTTTCTTACTCCACCCACCACATCTCTGGCTGCCGTAGTAGATTCTCACCCCTCTGGAAATATGAGCCCAAATAAACTCTTTCTTCTATAAGTTGCCTGGGTCTTGGCGATTTATCACAGCAACAAAGGCATATGAAACAGAGTATGAATGGTCCTGTTAAAGTTTATACCAAAGAGATTTATGCTTGTAAAATCTATTGCAAGTCATACATCAAAGTAAATTATGCTAGTAAACAAAATGGGTAAGTCAACATCAAAGTGTAATAAACAGTTGGGAACGTAATGCAACGTAAAGGAAGACTAGAATACTTGAGAACACAAAGGACAAAAGAAGGCAACAACCATAGAAGGAAGAGAAGTTTCAAAAAAACAAAACCGGCAGCAACTATACAAGACTGGATGGTTCTGAAGCATGTATAAAGAAACTACGTTATAGCAGACCTGTACAAGCCCTTAAACAAGGTATTGATTAAGTTTTGAGTTTTAGAAAATTAACTATGAAAAACAGGATGGACTAGCTAAGACTCAACGGAGAACACAGAATGTTTCAGGCATTAAAATGTTATAAGCCTAGGACCAGACTATGACAACAACAAAGAGGAAAGAACATACTGGAAAAGACCATGAGATACATAGGTGACCATCAGACAACTAAGAAACAGAAATATGTTTTTTTTTTTCTCAAATGATCACTAAATAATAAATTTTGAGTTTATCAGAAGTGTAGATAAAGGAAATGAAAATTGAGACAAAAGCAAGATCTGAGGTACAAAAGGAAATGTACAGCTTAATGTATTTTTGTTCAGGTTCAAGCACATCTTCACTCTCTCTCAGGTCCAAGCATATATATCTGCAAACTCTCTCTCATGCCCAAGCATGTCTGTGCATCCTCAGGCCCAAATGTACCTTCACACTCTCTCAGGTCCAACCATATCTGCACTCATCTCGAGTTTCATTTAATTTTGCACGTACAACTACCATGTAAACTAAGAGAGCCCCTTTCTTTGAAAGTAAGCAAAATTAAATATTTGTCTATTCTGTCTTCCTAGTGGTAGCCATCTAAGCCTTAACCCTAAAATATATACTAGCCATAACAGCCATCTAATTTGCCTTGGTCACTGACCAGCAAAGTCCCAAAATGATGTAAACTACCCTCAAAATATTAACCATTAGTTTCTTTCACAATTCCAATCTGAAAACATGAAGTCTCATTTAGGGTATCAACATGATTCTCAAATGCAGTATTTTTTAGTAAAGCTTTAAATGCAAACATGTATTCACTTTCACAGGATTAACTGAAATTTACCTTTAACTGCCACTGGCAGAGTGTAAAAAAAAAGCATTACTATTTAGAAATGTCTGCTATTTAAAAAAAACAGACAAAAAACTTCTAGCAAGCAATTTTGTACAGCAATTCTCTAACTTCATCAAGAAATTATCTCAACACTTTATATATACATCACTTCAGAAACAAGCATGCATGCATACATGCACGCGCGCGCGCACGCACACACACACACACACACACACACACACACACACACACACACACACACACCAAAAACACCATAGCTTTATTCAAGTGTGTATGTGCGTTCATGTGGGAACAAGTTAGTATGGAGGCCAACAGCCAACTTTTTGTGTACTGTTCCCCAGGAGCCATCCACTTTAAGTTATTTTGAAGTTTGGACTATAGATTACAGATTAGGCTTGGCTGACTGGCCAGCCAAGGAGCCTCTCTCCACCTTACCACTATTGGCATTACAAGTCAAGCCTACATCGCCATGCCTGACGTTCTCACACGTGTGAGGAACCATCTCCCAAACTCCAAAGTACATATTTTATTGAACAATACAAGTCAAGAATACACTCTTCAATTTCTTTTGTTCTCCCTTTCTTCGTCCCATTTCCATAAAGAAATGCATATCATCATTTTAGTACCAAAGCTTGGACCCCCGTTCTGTGCTACCTTGCTAACCTCAAACTAACATAAAGGCTTGCCACACTATCTTAACTTTTTCTTAAAACTGTTTGATGACAAACTCTCAGTTAACAAAATGAAAAGTGAGGCTGAGGCACAGAACACTATACTTTTAAAGAATAAGAACTATCAATTTCATCTTTTAATGTTTACTTCTACTTTTCTTATGGAGAATGCAAGAAAAGAACTTTAAACCGTTTTCAACTGTTAATTTTTTAAAATCACTCCAATTGATATCATTTTGATAGCTTTTAAAATTATTTTATCTTTATCACCATAAAAAATATTTACCATGTTTCTTATTTAAATACATTGTCAAACAAATAAGAGCTACATTACTTACATACCATAAAATTCTGCTGCAAAGGAGACCAAGAATACATTATGGGCACCGATGCGACTGCATTCAGGGTCTTCAATGGGATGACTTGTGCCGGAAAATCCAAGTCACTGGTCACTGAGCACTAAAATAGAACATAAACAAATAAAATTTCCTCTTAAAAAATAGAAAGAGCAACCTTAAGCTATGGCCATCATACTGTGAACAGATGATGAATTCTTAAGTAACTTTGAATGGATTTTTTTTTTTTTTTTTTTTAATCTAAGATGGAAAGGCTCATAAAACCCAAAAAGGATCCTCTTTTCTCTAAGGGTGAAAAAAAAAAAAAAAACAACTACAGATTTTGCAAGTTTTAAATCCCTCCAGTTTTTCTCATACTTACCATTACCAGTTAGAATAAAAAACAATATTCGTATTAGCCTCAGAAATCTGATCTGCTGCTGCAAACTTTCTAAAACTTGAGCTTATATTTAATTCTGACCACCTAACCATACAGAATAGAGTATAATATGTATACCAATTGTGCATTTAAATCATAAGATTAAGAATGTTACTTTGACCTTTTTATTTTTTGAGACTGTCTTGTTATCACACTCAATCTGTAGACCAGACTGGCCTTGAACTCACAAAGATCCACCTGCCTCTGCCTCCTGGAATTCTGGGATTAAAAGCATGTGCAACTAGACCCAGGCACATTAACATTTCCTTTTTCATTTGCATATTGTATCTTGTTGTGTTTGGTTTTTGAGATAGTCACATGATACAGACAAGTCTGTCCTCAAATTCACACTCCATGGCAGACATCACTATGTGTGTCTAATCTTTTATCTCACCTTTTTTAAAAATGTCAACTTTATATATTATATTATCAAATGATGCATTAAGAGTAAGAGATTTCAGTTTCAATTTTAAAAATGTATTCTAATCAAGTCTCTAATCTCTAACTGTTTGTTCATATGTAAGGCACTACATAAGCACAGGAAATGCCTTACCATAGATCTTACTACAATACTCTAAGACCCATTTTGCAATGAGAAAACTAAGGTAAAGAAAGGACAAATAGTTTGCCCAAGATTATGCACAGATAAATAGTGGTCACACTGCACTGACCCACTACAAACTGCCAAGATACTTCACCTGTATAATGCTCACACTTTCTGGTCCCTTGAAATGCCATTTTACATCATCTACAATGCTAATGACTTAATGTTAGATTTCTGAGGCAATGTAAACAGACAGAATCTGACCTCCAGAAGACAGAACTGTGTATATTAATGCACAGTGGGGGACAATCTCTCCCAAGAGGAAAAAACTGAGGGGTCTACCAGGTGAAGCATAAGGGGCCTGAGTGAGGAAACTGTTGTAGTCAAAGTGTCTCCTTCCTGAAACTGTTTGCCCAAGGCAAGACAGACTATCTAACTGTAATCTCATAGGAATCGTGCTTCAGAATTGAGGCATTCTATCAGATTTCATAGCATACTATTTCTCCTGTATCATAGAAGAAAAGAACTCCCAATTAAACTGTGATATAATACTTTCTTATCACATTGACTTTAATAAATATGTTGGTTAAAACTGCTAAAACTTTTGCAACTTTAATTCTAAAAATACAATAAAAGTCTGTGTTCTAATAACCACATTACTTGCTATCCTGGAGAGGAGTAAAATTTTCTAAGAGTTCTCTTCTCAAATGTCAAGTCTCCAAGGCCATCGCAAAAACATCCTACATGTATATTGATGGTCTATAACTAATAAAAATAGAATAGAAGGAAACTATGTCAGTCTCTCTCTCTCTCTCTCTCTCTCTCTCACACACACACACACACACACACACACACACACACACACACACAGTCTATGTTTTATACAGTGTGTTTCCAAGTCCGCAAGACTAGGACTGGATGAGGTGAGCACGCTCACACACAGGCCACATGAGCCCTCACCACTACAGGTGCTGGGATACTCTGACCATCAAATGCTGACTGACAGTGATGTCTACTAATGTGCTTTCCAAATATGCAAAGGTAAAAATAACAATACCAAAAAGCTCAAAGTCAAGCAAATAAGGTATGAATGCGTGTTACTATTCTCTTTCCTGCTAACTGGCTTCATATACAGATCCTCAACCCGCCATTTGCTAACCCAAAAACAATGGGAACTAACATTTACTGAATACATACTATGTGCCAGCCACCATGCTAAGTAACTGTGTATATATGATCATAAAAAGTTTCCATTATGACTTTATGATAAAACTTTACCATCACAATCCATAAATGAGACTAGGAGCCAGTCTCAGAAAGTAAATTTAGAAGGCAGGATTAAAAGAACTTCTTAATTTACCATGCTCTAGTTATTTCTTTCAGAAGTTCACAAGGAAAACTCACAATAGCAGCCTACAGTGTCCGCTGCACAGAACAGACACCCAACAAGATCACAGCGGCAGCTCCCCATCCACTCTTCTCTTACTCTACTCCTACCTAGCACAGCTTCCTTCCCTTCACCCTAAATAGGTAGTTAACTTTGGAAATGGTCATAATTATTCAATAAAGCATCACATATGATCCAGTAATCCTAAATATAAAAAAATTTTACATCTTAAAAAAGTTATTGACTTTTGTTTTATATTTTGGCGGTGATAAACTAATTGTGAGGTTCTACACTCCCTTTAAAACACAGACAGGTTAGCCCTCCAGATCTGACTTACCTGTTTTAGCATGTGATTCCAGGGTCACACATAAAGTTAGACAGTTAAATGTTCTTTTCAACCACTAGATGGGGGACGATGGCTTTGCAGAAAACTCTCTGGATATACTAAATGAAAGCTGAGTTGACCATAAACAGAACTTATAGAAGCATGGAAAACAGAAAGGCATGGGCTGAAGCATGAATTACACCTCCAGTCCTATACCTCTGCCACATCCCAGGCACCCATCACTTCAATTCAGAGTCATCCACAAGTCATCAAGGGATGAAACACAAACTCTGTAAGGGTAAAAGCACCTGAGGGAAAAAGGTATGATTTTCCCTCTCTACCTCAAAATAATACTCAGCACAGTATCTCAAAACAAGTTTATGGAATCAACAGACTGCATTTGCTGATCCTCTATAACAGAGTTCAGTTCAGAGCTGAGAACAACTATGTAGAAAACTGGCTTGAGCTCTGCAGCACCTCGGGATCCTACCCACCCTGAACCACTAACCATGCTAAAACCATACCCTTCTTACTTATGAAATGATACTGAAATGCCATAGCATTTGCCAGTAAAACAAGGAAATGTTTATGTGTTGACTTGCAGGAAAATTACACAAAACTGCCAGTTACTTCGCAACTTTACTTTCCTTGAACATACTTCACCATCAACACTTTAAATACTCTATTGCTCAGAGCAAGCCAAAATCTGTTACCAGTCTCCATAGCATTTTTACCTGTTCAGTTGTGTCTCTAAGAGGCCCACTTTAGCAATTTAAATTTGTAATTCTAGTTCTAATTTCAGGCTCACACAAGACATTACAGATGATTCATCAACAGTGGTAAAGAAAGAAACTAGTTATGAAGGATGCCACATTTTCAGAGAAACATAGCTTACTGCTAAGTAACAAGGTTCCTCTGAGGTTGCAGACTTACATCAACCAGCTGGTACAATAGGCGACTGTGTGGCTGGAGAGGGGAGTCAAGCCAAAAATAGTAGTTGTAGGAGTACACAACCAAACTGAGACTCTTGGCAGAAGGCTGGTTCCAAGTAAAAACTGTGTTATGGAAAATCGTAGAGGGAGAGCAGGTGAGTGGCCTGCAGGGAGGGAAAGAAATTAACACATCCTACTATCTGCTGAGCACTATGTTAGAGACTTTACCAGAGTTGACATTAAATCAAATTCACTACTACACTATGAGGTAAATATTCCCAGTTTTAGGCAGGACATCCCAAAGGACAACAGCTACAGCCATCCCACCTCTGAGTGGTCCTTAGCCTGAGGCCAGTTAAGCACAGCTTCCAGAAAAAAGATGGGAGTTACACCACAAGCTACCAAGTGTGTTAATCATACATTCTTGGATACCCAACGGCTCATTTAGTATGCTCAGACACAATGAACTGTCAATATTTTAAACAAGCTTCTATTTAACAATGAAGAAAGTACAGGAAAGCCATCACCCCAAAATAGAATGTGAGTTGCCATCAACTCTAGGAAGGTCATCAGCCCAGAAGAGAGTAAAGAGGAGACAGCAGCTTCCATCAACCCTAAAGAGAAGCTGGCTTCCATCAACACTAAAGAGAAGCTGGCGGTTATTTCTGAAACTACCTTCATTTTTCTTCAGGACTTAAAGGGAGCCAAGTTTTTGTGCTGTGCTTATTGTTGCTGCTGTTTGTTTGTTTGTTTATTTGAGATAAGATCTCACTGTGGCCCTAACTGATCTAGAACTTGCTTTGTAGACCAGGCTAGCCTTGAACTCAAGAGATCTTCTTGCCTCTGGCCCTTGAGTACTAGGACTAAAGACATTATACCACCACATCTGGTAAACTCAAGTTTTTAATTAGCTAGGCATTCTTATAAGGGCAGTATACAGGATTTACATTCTAGACTACTTTTAGGTGAAACAGGAAGAAAGGGAAAACAGAAAGAGTTAAATACCATGGGTTAAGGAAGCTCAATAGCAAACATGAGTTTCATTAACTAGTTTTAAGGGCAAAGGAGGAGACTTGACGGAGACAGTCTTAAGAAAAACAACTGTTTCTGACAGAGGAGGGTCAGAAATAAAAATAAGAATGGTCCAAACATCTTCATGCAAGCATTTAATGAAAGCTAACGAATAAACAACAGTCCATTTCAGATTGTAAAATGCTTCCATTTTTGATGTTATGCATTTATGTCAAAGAGCCATTAGACTGGAGACTACCTTGTAACAAATGATTTTTACTTTCATCTTGTATCACTTCTTCACTCTCCTTTTGTATCATTTCTTACACTTATTTCAGGGTGTGTGTGTGTGTGTGTGTGTGTGTGTGTGTGTGTTGGGGAAGGGAAAGTATTTTTTGTTGTTGTTGTTTTGAGACAGGGTCTCTGTGTAGTCCTAGTTGCATGGAATTTTCTATGAGTCCAGGCTGACTTCAACCTTGCAATCATCCTCCTGCCTCTGCTTCCTGATAAGATTATATGCAGCCTTTCAGGAGGATTAGTGATGGCTACTCTTGGTTGTCAAATTGACTCTATCTAGAATTAACTAAAACCCAAATGGCTGGGCACACCTGGGAGGGACTTTTTCTTTATCAAATCATTTGAAGTGGAAAGACCCACTTCTAATCCTGATCTTTGAGGTATGAAGATACATCTTCAATCACATCTTTCGAATGGGAAGATGCACCTTCCCATTCGAATGGGCCACGCCTTCTGCCGGCAGCCTATATAAAAGACATAGAAGAAGGAAACTTTGCTCTCTGCCTGCTTGCCCTCAAGTCCTTCACTCGCATTAGAGCATACATCTTTGGGATTTCCAGTGTACATTGAAGACCAGTTGGAACATCTGGCCTCATGGACTAAACAACTACTAGATTCTTGGACCTTCTATCCGTAGACTGCCATTGTTAGACTAGCTGGAGCACAGCCTGTAAGCCATTCTAATAAATCCCCTTTATAGATAGTAAATAGATTATTTATTTATCCATTCATTTATTCATTCTATCTGTTCTGTTCCACTAAAGAACCCTGACCCTGACTGAATACAGATTCTAGTACAAGAAGCCATTCTATAGCAACAGAAGTATAAGGATAAATCTTTTAAGTATCTGGAGCAGGCTTTCCATTTTGCCAAAACCTAGTTACTGAAGCCTCGCCTCTCCTAGCGCTCAGAGAGTACTGAAAGCCCATGGTGTGAACTATTTCACAAACTTAGAGGCAAATGCATTTGATTATCCTGATTCACCAAATGTGAGAGGCAACTATGTATATAAAATTTTGACAATTTGTGGGAAAATAAGGAAAATGATGATTCCAGTTGATTGCCCCTAGCACCTCTGGATAAAGGAAAAGAATGAGCTTCATGATAAAATTAACCAACTTCTAGAATCTCAGAATATAGTTAAGGATAATAATGAACTCAGTGGTAAAACTGACCAGCTCCAGATGCACATACAGCCTAAATAAAGCAGTAGTTCTCAACCTACTGGTCATGACCTCTTTGTGGGTCACATAGATACCCCGATTATCAGGTATTTACATTATGATTCAGCCACAAGCAAAATTATAATTATGAAGTAGCAACAAAAGAATTTTAGGGTTAAAGAGTCACCATAACATGATGACTATATTAAAGGGTCAGCATTAGGACGGTTGAGAAACACTAGTAAAGTAAAATGTGCCCTGGAAGAATCTTCTCTCCAGCAGTCACAGAGCTCAAGCTGCAGAAAAATCAAACCAAAGTTCCCATTATATAAGACTGACTTGTGACTGAATTACAAAGAAAATTCAAATCTCAGCCTCAGAGACTGTTAAA
Source organism: Phodopus roborovskii (assembly GCF_943737965.1). Lineage (NCBI taxonomy): Eukaryota > Metazoa > Chordata > Mammalia > Rodentia > Cricetidae > Phodopus > Phodopus roborovskii. The sequence goes on along the minus strand of NW_026126689.1, from coordinate 212,221 downwards.
GTTAAGGACACTATTTGGTAAAGGACAGAATTGAACTTGGGAAGCAGATGTGTGTGAGGATCCTATTGAAGCCTCAAACTTTGGAGCCTCAAACTCTCGAGTGTTTATTTATCCCACCCAAGGAAGTAGTCTCTCCACCCTCACAGCAGAAAATGTACTCCTACCCCAAACCCTTGAAATATTGCCTTTTCTGCCTTCGACTGAGGAAATTAATCCTTTATTGTCTGCTAAACCAGCAGTGACTTTCTCTAAAGGAGATGCTAGCAAAGAAAATACCGATGTCCCACAGGGCCCGCCAATAGTTACCTCTAGACGAGTGATTCTCAACCTTCTAATGCTGTGACCCTTTAACATAGCTCCTCATGTTGTGGTGACCCCCAACCATAAAAGTATTTTCATTGCTATTTTATAACTGTAAGTTTGCTACTGTTATGAATCATAATGTAATTTTTTTGGAGACAGAGGTTTCCCAGAGGGATTGCAATGCACAGGTTGAGAGCCGCTGCTCCAGACTCAAGGCAAAGCGGGTTCCTAGGAGAGAAACAGAAAGTGTAGTACACTGCACTACTAAAAGAACTTAATGAGTTTGCTAATTCATTCAAGCAGAAGTCTGAAGACTATGTGTAAAAATGGATTTTAAGGGTGTGGGATAATGGTGGAAGGAATATGATCGTATTGAGTTTATTGTTATAGGCCCTTTGAGTGGAAATTCTAGCTTTAAAATGGAAGGGTGCAGTTTTAAAAGGTGTCAAAAGTTTGTGTGAATGACTGGCTTAAGCATCTGTCAAAAGATGGTCTCCTAAAAAGAGTTGGAGATGCCCGATATCCCTTGGCTTAGTGTGATGAAGGGATTTTAAGGCTCAGGGAGACTGTGATGCTAAAGCTGTGTAAAAGCTAATCCTCCACAATGGGAAGGTCCAGAAGATGTGCCCTTCATTAACCCTGTAAGACATAAAATGGTGAGATAGGCCAGTACACTGGAAAAGCTTTGCTTTCACCCGTTCCCTTTTACCAGACCTTAGATGCAGCTGTCCAACTGGCTGAGTTTAAAAAATGCAATGGGTTTAATTGGGACCCAAAGCAGGAGCCAGGTGGCAGCACTAAACTGCCAAAGACAAGGTGACCACAGCTACTGAATTGTCCATGGTGGCCTGGCCTGTAGTGGGCAGAGCAGGAAAAGTTGATTGTATGGTACATAGACTTTTGCTACTGTCCAATCATGTTGTGACAAAACATGAGACAGTTAAGAAGCTTATTGCATTTTTATCTGATCAATATAACCAGAAAAATTCTCAATCTAATAGAGGCTACAGAGCAAAAGGGAATCAGCCCATAAACCAATTTCCAGACTTTGAAACAGTTTGTAGACCCAAAATCCTTTAAATGAAGGGATGTCCAGGTTCCACTGAGAAAGGATCTTGATACAATATCTAAGTGTTTTACAGTTAGCCTTTTTCCAGTCTTTCCCCAGAGGGACCTGAGGCCTTTTACAAGGGTAACTGTACCCTGGGGGAAAGGAAACAATCAGACTTTCTGGGGTCTATTGAATACTGGTTCTGAATTGACATTGGTTTCGAAAGCCCCCAAAGAACACTGTGGCCCTCCAGTTAATGTAGGGGCTATGGAAGTTAGGTTGTTACTGAAGTTTTTATGTCTGAAGTCCACAATAGTCCACACTATAGATCCAGTCAGTTCCTGAACTCATCCTTTGGTTATTTACTCAGTCCCAGAATGTACAATTGGGATAGATATACTTAGAAGCCAGCAAAATTCCCACAAGGTTCCCTGACCTGTGAAGTGAGGAATATTACTGTTAGAAAGGATAAATGGAAGTCTTTAGAGTTGCCTGTACCTGGGATAACAGTGTATCAAAACATAGTACCACATCCCTGGAAGAATTGCAGAAATTAGTGTCACCATCAAGGACTTGAAAGGGGTAGTGTTTCCCACCACATCTAAGTTTAACTCTCCTATCTGGCCAGGGCAGAAGACAGATGTACTATGGATAATAATCAAAATTCAATCAAGTTCCCCAACTGCTGCTGCTGCACCAGACGTGGCGTCCTTGCTGGAGCAGATTAAAACATTTCCTGATATTGTCGATAAAGTGAATCAATGTGATATTTTGCAGAAGAGACAATCACTAAGCTCCAGCACCACATCTGCCTGCACACTGCCATGCTTCCCTTCATGATCATATTTTGATTAAACCCCTGAAACTGTAAGCCAGCCACCCTCAATTAAATGTTTTCTTTATGAAAACCCTAACTAAGATACCCACTAAGCCACAAAGTAGGCTGTACCCAGCAGCAATCCATTGTCAACTGGAAGTAATGTATACATGATCAGGCCTTGATCAGGTCATGTTTTATTTGGAAGAAGAAATGGCCAAATGTACAATTATTCATAAATTCATGGGATGTATCCAATGAATTGGCTGAATGGTCAAGGACTTGGAAAGAGCATGATTAGATTAGTAAGAAAGACATCTGGGGAAGAAGTATGTGGCCAAATCTCCATATCTCTCCAAAAGGTTGAAGGATGTGAAGATACTTACTGTCCCATGAAAATGCTCATCAAAGGTGACTTCAGCTGGATGACCTCAATAATAAAGTAGATAAGATGACAGATTCTAGGGACAGTCAGCCTATTTCCCCAGCCATTCCTACCATTGCTCAATGGGCAGATGAAGTAGCCATGGTGGCAGACAGGAGTTATACATGGGCTCAACAACATGGACTGCCACTCACCAAGTCTCAACTGGCTACAGCTGCTGTTGAGTGCCAGATTTGATAACAGTAGGCACCAACACTGAGGCCCAGATATGTCACCATTTCCTGGGATGACCAGCCAGCAATCTGGTGGCAGCTGACTACATTGAACCACTTCCTCCATGAAAAGGACAATGCTTTGTACTTATTGGAGTACATACTTATTCTGATTACGATTTGCCTTACCCTCACCTAAGGATTCTACCAAAACTACCATTTGTGGACTTACAAAATGCCTTATCCACTGTCATATTATTCTACACAGTATTACTTCTGACCAAGGAACTCACTTTACAGCCAGAGCAGACAGACAGTTGCTCAAGATCATGGAATCCACTGGTCTTACCATGTTCCCTACCATCCTGAAGTAGCTGGCCTGATAGGAAGAAGAGTCCTTGAAGCAGCACTAATTAGGTGGCAGTAGCCTGAAGGGCTGGGGCAGGAATCTCCAGAAGATGCTATATGCTTTGAATCAACGTCCAATGTATTGTATAGTTTCTCCCATAGTCAGGATCCAGGAATCAAAGGGTGGAAAGGGGAACTGTTCCACTCACCATCATCCGAGTGATCCACTAGGAAAATGTTTACTTCCTGTTCCTGTGACCTTAAATTCTGCTGGCTTAGAAATTTTGGTTGCAGAGTGGGGAGTTGCGCCAAGAGACACAACAAACATTCCACTGATCTGGAAGCTCAGACTTCTCCCTGGCCTCTTTGGACTTTTGATGTCCCCTTAAGCCAACAGGCTAAGAAAGGAATAACATTGTTAGGAGAGAAGGTTGATCCAGATTACCAAGAGATAATTGGGTTGCTTCTCCACAATGGAGGTAGAAAAGAGTATCTGGAGTGCAAGAGATCCTTTAAAGCATCTCTTGGTGCAATCATGTCCTGTGATTAAAGTCAATGGGAAACTACAACAACCTAACCCAGGCAGGATGACAAAGGGCATAGACCCTTCAGGAATGAAGGTATGCGGTCACTCTTCCAGGAAAAGAGCCAAGACCGGCTGGGGTGCTTGCTGAAGGTGGAAGAGACAGAAAACGGAAAGTAGAGGAAAATACTTATAAATACCAGCTAAGGCCACACTACCAGTTGCAGAGATGAGGATTGTAATTTACACAAGTAGTTCTGATGTATTTTGTTTAGAATGTGTTTGTAAAGATAGCTTTCTTCCCTCGGATGCTTTATCATGTACTGTAACATCAATTAAGAGAATATCAGTGGTCATATTTAAGTCTGATACTAAAAGGATGTCCCTCAAATGACATTGCCACCTATTCTACATTTATAATGTGTTTGTATGAGAGATAGTCATGTTAGGTGTAATTACAACCTCGGTGTTTTCATTTGGAAATTAAACATGAAATAAGGAGATGTGATTGTGTGTCAAGTTGACAAGACGTGGATTTGTGATGGCTATTCTTAGTATCAATTTGACTTGAAATTACCTAAAATTCTAATGTCTAGGCACACCTTTAAGGGATTTTTTTCTTAACTAAATCATTTGCAGTAGGGAGGCCCACTTCTAATCTGGATCTGTGAAGTAGGAAGATCCACTTTTAACCTGCTGGTAGACCATATATAAAGGACAAGGAAGAAGGAAGCTTACAATCTCTTTGCCTGCTTGCTCTCAATGTAAGTCCATTCCTTCACTGACATTAGAATCTACTTCTTTGGGATTCTGGTGTGTACTGAAGACTGCTTTAGATGTCCAGCTTCATGGACTGAACAGATACTGGATTCTTGGACCTTCTGCTAGTAAATAGGCATTGTTGCACTAGCTGGACCACAGCTGTAGGCCATTCCAACAACCCCCCCTTTATATAGATAGACACAGATTCACTATATATAAATTCTGTTCCTCTAAAGAATCCTGACTAATACAATTAGGCTCCTTAACACACTTCCTTGAATCCCCCCTTCTTCAGAAGCTTGACCCTAAATGAAGGGATCATAAACAACAAACCTAATCCTGCAGTAAAATCCAAGACAGTCTGTTTGACTGAGGCCATGCATGAGGTTAAAACATATATGCTGTTCTGCTAAAAACCACTTTTGTTAAACCACTGAAGATCACAAATAGAACACAGTTCTAAGACATAAACTACAAAACACTCAAAAAATCTAGGTATCTTAGTGTATGCCTATAGTCCTAGTACTTGATAGACAGGAGAATAAGGTAGGTATTCAAGGGTTCAAGGTAAGCCTGGGCTATGGAACCCTGTCTCAGAACAAAAATCAAAAGCACAGGAGTAAAATTAAAATTATACTCCAGAGAGAAGAAAGCAGGAGTGTGGCAGGGAACAGACAACAGGGCACTAAAGCATGTGTGCATGCAGTCTCAAGTACCTACTTAATGATGGTGCTAAACCATTACTACCACCAAAAGGAAAGAAACTGAACCCTGAACAGAGCATTATATGAGTTCAGGCTATCCACAAGCTGTGGCAGAAACCTGTCTCAAAAGCTAAAGAAAGCAGAGCAGCTCCACTAAACTAAAAGACAAGGCTGTCACAACTATGGAGTAAGCTACACTTAGGCTCCTGCAGGGTCAGCAGCTTCTGCTGATTTTGTCAACAGGTAATTAAGTGCTCCCTACTGTTGACTGACTAGTCAAAATAGTGTTGAAGTAACTAGACAGCTAAACAAAAAGGTACACCCCACCTCCACTCACTGTTTATTCTATGAAAATTCCTAAAAGGTTAATTCGGTATTAGAATACAAAACCAAAACCAGATTGGTATGGTGATATATTTATTATTTATGACTTAAGGGTTCAAGATACAAAACCATTCACAAGCTATAGAGGTTAGGCAATGGTGATACACATCTTTAGTCCCAGCAGCCACACTAGTCAAGCACTGAAGCTGAGCAGTGGCGGTACACACCTCTAAATCCAGGACTCAGGAGCCAGACTTATGTGGATCTCTCCAGGAGTCCAAGGCCACCCAGATCTACACAAGATTGAATCAGTCTAAAGGAGAATTAGAGCTCAAGCCAGAGCTAGGGGGTTATATAAAGACAGGATCCCAGTGTATCAGGCTGCATTCTGAGGATTCTCCAGTCACACTGAGGAGAGGAGCAGTCTGAGGCTTGGGGGAGAGCTCATGGAGACAGGGCATTTCAGCCTGAGGTAGAGGAAGAGTTAGTGGCTTGGCTGCTTTGCTTATCTGACCCTCAGCTTGAACCCCAATTATTAGTCTCTGGGTTTTTATTTTTTGTGTTACAGATGAGTAATTTATAATTCTTAAGACTTTCTAAGCCCTTGAGGAACACAGAAGTCTAAAGCTTAAAATACAATTAAATTTACCAAAGATGGTATCAAAACGGGAAAAAAATGTGAAAGATACAAATAAAAACTTCTAATCCAAATTATATGAAAAAAAATATCAATCTAACTTAGACCAGATGCCAAAATAGCCAATTACAAAACAAAGGCACTGTAAAGGTGGTTCAGTAGTTAAGAGCACTAGCTGATCTTTAAGCAGACTCAGGTTTAATTCCCAGAATTTAGATGATGGCTCACAATTAATTATCCATAACTCCAGACTAGAGGATCCAAGGACCTCCTCTGGCCTCCATGGGCATCAAGCACACAAGTGGCGTGCAAACAAAACATCCGACCACATAAAGTAGCATTTAAAAAATATCTCCTAACAAAGACACATACATATACACACACATGGAGGAAGGAAGGAGAGATGGGGGGGGGGGGGGGGGGAAGAAAGGCAGTTTACAACATGGGGCCTAAAGAGATGGCTCAGTGGTTAAGAGCATTGACTGCTCTTGCAGAAGACCTGGTTTCATTTCTTATCACCCACAACAAATCTGTAACTTCAATTCCAGGGAATCCCACATCCTCTCTGGATTCCTCAAGCACCAGGCATGCACAAGGTGCACATACATGCAGGCAAAACACTCAACTTCACTGAGTTAAGGCAAACTGTAACACAACATGCAACATGTGTCTATCAGACTAGCAATATCCTGTGTTGAGAATAAATGCAAACAGATATTTTCACTAAAAGCTAGTATGAGTGAGGCAGATGAGAGGGACCCATTTCTTCCTGGGCCATTTAAGCAGGTGGTAAGCACTGATTAAAATCTGTTTAAACTCACTAGTAGTGACCTATAAAGTAATTCTGAGAGTAAAAGCATTGCCACCAAGCCTGACAAAGTTCAATTCCCAGAATCTACATGGTGGAGAAAGCCAATTCCTACAAGTTATCCTCTTACCTTCACAAATGTACACACATATGCACACAAAAATAAATGAATACATGAATAAAATGTAAAAAACTAAAGTACATTCTTTAAAAAACAAAAAAAGCCAATAAATGGTTGCTTCCTAAAAAAAAAAAAAGCAGACAGCTAGACTCCTTTAACTGTCAGCTGGTGGACAATCCTTTGCTGTCTTGACTGTCTTAAACAAAAAGGACTGAGTAGAAAACCTAACGAACTACTCTTAATGCCAGTACCAGCTACCTAGGTCACACCTTGGGCATCATGAAATAATAACAGCATGATCACAGCTGACAGCCCTCACTCTCAAAGGCAGCCCTAGCCAGGGCTGTTTGGGGCGGTATCAGACTTCTGCCATTGCACTCCTGGGTGAACTCCAGATGACACTGCAACCAGATTCATCTAGGCCTGAGAGGGATCACTTTCCCCAAGTCATCTAACCAAAGACGACTTGGACTGTGGCTAAAGACAAGGCTACACACTACTGGTGCAGTACACAAACCTTCATGACAGCACTTGCTAAGAGGCAGGCTGATTGGTCCAAACCAAACTTTCTTCAGCTATATAAGCACGCAATTCAAGCTCAGTGAGTTGGCTAGGAGACATTCTGCTATGCTGTCTCCTCTGATGTTGTAATATGAAGCCCAAAGGCTTCCCTCAAATTGCTTTTCCTTGCCTGGTTTCAATGGTGCATGCTAAGCTGGAAACGGAGAGAGTAACAGCAAAAAGTGGGGTGGGTAAGCGCAGCACTGGCAGAGACAGCAACAGTCCCTGGCGGAGCGGAGGACCCACCGCAAGCCTGCCCCTGTGCGCAACCCTGCCGCGCGTGCGCACCACCACGCCAGCTTTAAACCCTCCAGTCCTTATCTCAAAAGTTACAAGAAATATGCTACTCTATTGAAACTTAAGAATGTATCTGAGGACTGGGATGTTGCCAAATGATAGGTAATGTTTGGGAGTGAAGAATACTAACTAACAGCTTGGCTACAACAGGAATTTTTTTTTTCCTTTGCAAATTGTAACTAAAACTTCCTCTTTACAATCACCTGAGTGAGATGCATTACAAGGCAATAAATAAGCCATGCAATCAAGAACTTACTCACCCATTAACCAGACCCAGTTGCTCTTCAGCAAAAGATGATAAGTTTAAATTACACTTACATGTTCTATTATTTTAATAGAACTCAACATTTTTTAGAAATTACTTGTAAATATAAGCAAACAATTTTAATCACCTCAAATATCTACATATATTTAGAACCCCAAAAGTTTTAAAATTCCTCATGAACATAAAATTATATCTATTCTAATGCTATTTCTATTGCTAACATCATCACATTTAAATGTATGCCAAAATTCTCACTCTTCTCTTAATAATATACTTATAAATACATTATATTCTTCTAGACATATACATGGCAGATTATTTTATTAAATTACTTATCATGTCATTTACCAAGCAGACAGGTATTACTTAAGCAAGTCATTCACAGTAGAAAAAACAATTTACGTTCAAAATAATGAAGGGCAAGTATGATGGCATGCATCTTTAATCCTAGCACTCAAGAGGCAGGGGCAGATGGATCTCTGTGTTGGAGTCTAGAGCTACATAGTGAGACCATGTCTCAAAAGCACTGAAGGGAAAATACTTCATAGTATTTAGTGGGGGCGAGGAATGACAAATATACCAGAAATATACTAAGAACATCAAGAGAATGCCAATTTCTTTACTAAACCTAGGAAAAAACAACTAAACAAAAAAAAAAAAAAAAGGAAAGTTTTTCTAGTTGTTAAGACAACTTGGAAACTGTATTTTGATAAACAGCCACATGATAGCAATAGAAATGTATCCTTTGGTGTTACTTAATGACATCTTGATGCTGGATAATTCTTTAAGGAAGAAAGGAATTAAAGAGATGGCTCAAGTTCTCAGGCTCTGTGTCAGGTGGCTCCAGGGGATCTGATACCCTTTGGCCTCCCCCAAAAGCGTGACTGGAATGGTGGAGGAGCAGAGATGGACGGTGGCTCCCCAGCTGCAGGATCACCCTTGCTCTGGGTGACTTTGATGTTGTCTTAGAATACATGATTTGGAAAGGCTCCTAGTTATTTACAGTTTGTAAGATGACAACTCTTTAAAGTCTGACTTATAATTTTGTACATATGTGTTTTAAACTGATACCTTTCCCATTATCTCATGCAAATCAAATAATAGACATTGGTGTTAATAGCTTTCATTATCATTTGAAGGGCAAAGGGGTAATTTATGAACACTCTAAGCAGGGCTTTGAGGTAATTCTTTTGCAATGTTTATTTGTTTTGAATGGGGTGTGGTAGCCCACATCTGAGGCAGGCAGATAGATACCTGTGAATTAAAGTTTAGTCAGGGCTACAAAGTAAAACCCCTATCTAATTTTTATTTTATGTGTACGTTTGTCTACTGTATGTGTCTTGTGTCTGTAGAGATCAGAAGGAATCTAATTCCCTGGAACTGGAGTTAAGGCTGGTTATAAGCTACCTCATAAGTGCTAGAAACTGAACTCAGGTCTTCTGCAAGAGTAGCGAGTGCTCTCAATTACTGAGCATCTCTCTATCCCCTTCTTTTGAAAGTTTTATCTGGTGACCTCTTTAAAATTTTGAGCAATTCAATGGATGGTGGTGATGGCACACACCTTTATTCCCAGTACTGAGGAGGCAGATGCAGGCAGATCTCTGTGAGTTCAAGACACTTAATGTTGCTTGTAGATAAACTGTTTTGAATATTTTTGCTTCCAACATATTTTTATTGGTTCTTTGGGGGTTTCACATCATACACCCGTATCATATTTGCTTCCCAGACCCTCCTTGCCTTCCTGCTCCCTACTCCCACCCCAACCTTGTGACTGCCCCATATTTTAAAAAAAAAAAAAAAAAAAAAAAAATTGTACCTTGTATTATCTATATACTCCCTGGAGCATGGTCAAACTCCTAGTGGTCTCCCCCTTAATAGAACTGAGTCCTTCCCCCGCCCGCCCTGCACCCCTGCTCAAAGCCGTCTGTGTGGAGAGTGGCATTTCAGCATCCTATCACAGCTTTTAAGACTTCCCTTCCATGGCTTCCTGTTAGGCTCTTACTATTTGGGGGTGTGATGTGGAGGTAGGAATTGTCACAGAAGCCTTCCATGGCTTTCTTTCTCAGCTGTGCATCTGTAGTCATGGACATCACTGCCAAAGTAGAGTTTGCTCTTTACAGTCCAGGGAGCTTGGTTTCAGCATCAGCACAGATCACAAACAGGACCCAGACAAGGCCCTCAAAGCCGCTGGGATTGTAGACATGAACATGGATTCAGGCCACAGCACAGACCACAGACATCAACAGACCTGGCCACAGTAAGATCATGTCCCCAGGTAGCAGCACAAGCCACCCACATTAGCATGTGTGTGTCCACTCCCCGCTCCCATCAACACAGACCTGGCCTCAGTAAGACATGCCCACCATTACAATCATGTATGTAGCTACTGTATTGTCACAGAAGTCTTTGAAGTCTGTGTGTCAAACCTCCACAAGCCTCACATGAGAGAAAATTATGGCTTGTTTATTATAATACTGATATATTTTAAAACTCTCATTGAATAGAACAAATATATGTTCCCCATGTGTATGCACTCATAAATAATCTACTACAGTGGTATGATCTTAATTCTAAATCACTTCTTTTTCCTTTGGTTTCTATTTAACACCCTATGCCATATCTTTATACATAAAACAGGCAGCTAAACAGAAATGCTCAAACCTGAGTCCTAATAATGACCTCTCCTGTTTAGACCTTTACCATTCCCCCTCATCTTGCTGGCAGCATACTTTGGTAAGATATTCAATTACAGACTCTACCATAGAACTTCTTTAGAAATTACAATATAATTACATTTCTCACTTTCCTTACCATAAAATTTTTTGCCTTTCTTTGAAAATAGGGAATTGTCTGATGATGATTAAGATGATTAAGATCTACCTCACTCAGAAAATGCCCTAGAAAACACCAATCTCTAAATGCTGAATTTTTTTAAATTCTCATAGAAGTCTTAGCCTTTAAACAAATACATAATAAAAAGCTTTCTTAGCTCATAAATATGAAAAGAAGTATTTCTTATCACATGGCTAATTTATATTGGGAGATAGGAAGGAAAGCAATTGTGAGTTAGAAAGCCTTGCTCTAAATAATACTGAATTGATGAGCATTTTAGAGATTTGATTTCAAAGTTATTTTTAAGTCTAATATGCTTAAACACTCTGCACTGCTAAAGGAATTGCTAGTGATGAGAGAAGCCTACTGTCATACACACAGAAACAAATCACAGTGAAACAGAGACACCCTGGAGTCCGTGACTTCTTCCCAATAAGCAATAAGCATTCCAATAAGAAGAAAACACCAAATGTGTAGATAATTATCACAACACTTTGTGTTAACCAACCTCCCTAGTCCCGCGCAATGAGCTCACAGAAGTCATGATGTGCACAGGCTGTATCCTTCGCTGCTTCCACTCTTGGTTTAAGGTTTCCGTTCTTTCCACAATCTTCTGACGATTGGAACTAAACATAGTCTTTTAAAAACAAACAAGACATGGTTCACTGTTACAATATGTAGCATCTCTAAAGCAGGTAAAAATCTAGTGAATCCTCAAAAGTACCATGACCAAGTCCTCAAAGGTACACATATTTTATACACTACACTCCAGTTAACCATACTCTAATAAATACAAGGACACCGCTCCCACTACTTCCTGGGAGTGAGAGGAGGACAGGAAACTATCTCCATCCTTTCTGAAATCATAGTGACTTCAGAGACACAAACAAATGTCTTTGTGTTTGGGCCCTGAGTCTACATAAGTAGTACAAAGGCATACTAAAAAAGACTGATTTCCAATCAGGGCAAATAACCCTTAGACTGAAATATTTCTGTTACCACTAATAAACATGATATACTTTTTTTTTTTTTTTTTTTTTCATTGAGAAAGGATCTCATGTATCCGATGCTGACTTCAAACCCATATGTATCCCAGGATGATCTTTAACTTCTTTATTTTTTTGTTGCATTGCTAACTCGTGTGCCTGTGAGTGTCCATGGAGGTCAGAGGACTTGTGTGAATTGGTGGAATTCCATTCCATCATGAAGGTTCCAAGGATCAAAATCAAGTCATCAGGCTCGGCAGCAAGTGCCTTTACCTGATTTGTCACCTCATCAGCCTAATCTTCAACTTCTGATCCTCCTGCCTCTACTTCCCAAGCGTTGGGATTAAAGGCACATACCACTACACCAAGCAGCCATGAAGTAATTTTAATTGAGATCAAGAACCATAGCTTCCAATTCTTCATCGATTTTACTGTAAATATGAACTTAACTGAATATGTATCATTTCAAAGTAAAACTCTTTAACGTGGGGATGAAGGGAACTAGTTTCAATTTTATATAAGATTAAAATTACCTTTACTTCATCAGCTCTTCTGAACCTCTTGAGCTGTCTCAGTCTCATGTACTCTGATTTTACACGCTTCCGCCAACAAACGGGTCCCTTCTCAGATTTCTTCCCAGTCTGGCCCATGATTATTCTAAAAGCAATAATGCAATATTAAAATCACTTCTAATCTCCATATTAAAATCACTTCTAATCAGATGAATATGATCTTTTAATCCCAAGCAAACTGATATCAACAAAACATTTTTACTGTTGATATTTGTAGAGAAATGCCCATGTGTTCTGTGTCGTTAGATCATGGAAATGCATCACTGAATGATTTCATTTAACAACATCCTTTAAAGCATATTTTTATTTATAAACAGTCTATAATCCTAAATAGTAGCAGGTTTACAGAAATGTAATCTCATTACAGGAATTAAGTATACTATACCACAAGGCAGTCTTTACTCCACAAGGCTCACATTTTTAGAGGGAAAAAGCCATAAAACATTAAATTTTTAATTATTAAAAAGCTATTATAGGGGCTAGAGAGATGTTTCAGAGTACTACCTGCTTTCCCAGAGGACCCAGGCCCAATTCCCAGCACCCACACCCACCTTAGCTCCATTTCTAGGGCTCTGACAACATCTTCAGGCTTTAGGCATGAAAATTGTGTACAGACATAACATGTAGGCAATACACCCACACATACAAAACAAAATACATTTTCTAAAAGCTGTTACAGAAGCAATGTGCAACTGAATAAGCATACACATTATCCCCCATATCCACAGGCTTCAAATTTATGGGCTCAAAAAATCTCTGATCAAGAATATTCAAAAAATATTTCCAGAAAAGAGGAAACAAAACAAAACCTAATTTGTTATATCACAATTACTATGTATTGGTAGGAAAAATGAGGGGTAAGCACACACTGCTATAGTTCCAGCCACTCCATAGATTCCCTAGCCAATTTCCAACTTAGAGCGTTGTCTACCCCACATCTCACACTCACACTACATAGCCAGGCCTATGCCAGTCACCTCAATGTCAACATGCACAAACTTGTGGTCATTTTCCCTAAACGGTACTATACAACAACCAGTGCAGCAACTATTTACATAGCGTTCTTTATATTAGTTACTGCACGCACACTACAGGTAATCGGAAGTGTCAGGGGCCACTATAGTTGCTAAAGGTGTTGAAAAGGAACACTTTACACAGCACTAAGTAGAAAATGTACAGGATAGTAAGGACAAATCAGGGTCAGGTGTGGTGGCACATGCCTTTAATCCCAGCACTTGGGAGGCAGAGACAGGCAGATCTCTGAGTTAGGGGCCAGCCTGGTCTAAGAGTAAGTTCCAGGACAGCCAGTACTATACAGAGAAACCCTGCTTTGAGAAGCACATAAATCCCTCTCCCCCCACACACACCGGACCACACTTCTCCATCCAATACTATGATGGTGTCTTCACTTCTTGTGCTACTTTTAGTCACATACAATACAGGTAGGGTTTTGTGAACAAGAGCAAAGAAAACCACAGTAAATGCTTCTACTTTATCTTTAGTTGTAAACTGTGAGCCAGTTATATATGAATGTGGAAACTAGCTATAGTTCAGACATTTAACTCATACTAGAACCTGTACCTGAAGTCTAAACTAGTGTCCTTTTCTAGAAAATTTTCTTATACGTATCAGAACCATACCTATCTTCAAGAGACTACAAGAACATTTCTGTCTAGCTACATAAATTTGATGTTCAAATTTATCTTAAAAGCAATAGAAAACCAGAGTGTTTTGTAAAAGGAGAGGTGGAGTGACTTATACACTGAAAAGACTAGGCTGGCAGCCATATAGAAACAAGAGAGGAAATATGGGGCTGGGAAGAATAACCGTGTGGCCAGGCTAGGTGCCACTAAGAGCAGTCTCTGGAGCAGAGGACACTAGTTTAGACCACACTGAAGACAGAGAGAAGTGATCACTTAGTCCCCAGCTGGCTGGCATAGAGGTGGGAGTAGCTGAAGGAAGTCACTGGCGACATGCCTTTGAAAGCAACACTTTGTTTTCAGGCACCTTCCTATCTCTCAGCTTCTTGTCCACTAGAAGGTGAAGGACTGACTCCTCCACAATTCCCAAGTTCCATCAGTCACATTTATACTGAAACTCACAATTTTCACTGTACCCCACCCCCAATGTAAAAAAAAGAAAAAAAAATCAAGAACAGGTTTTTACTCATTCATAAAATGTCAGAGACTGTGTCAGGTAATAAGGACTTAAAAACAAATTTAGGCTTATTAGTAATTTAAACTAAGAGTGAGTAATCTGCATCTTATTAACACATCATTTGTAAGGCTTAGCCCTGCTACAAGGAAGGAAAGAGTGGACATCCTGGACTACCTATGTAGAAGCCAAAATGAAAAGGAGAAAAGAAAAGGAGGAGGAGAGGGAGGGACAAAGAAAGAAAAAATAAGTGCGCCCAACTCCAAAGAGAAGACGAATATGAATCTCAGGGACACTTGAGCCCTACTATCAAGCAAAGAGCAAAATCAATAAACTGTTCAGTTATAAGAACAAAAAAATACATGCACCCCCCCACACACACACACACCATAAACTATTTTGGACTAGCTTTTCTAGCACTCACGGATATATCTGATATGCTTAGTATGAAGCTCATGCATACAGTCACATCTCCATCCATGTTGGATGGTTTTACCAAGCCTGCTTCATTACCATCATCACAAAGCGCAGCTGAACAGTACCTCTGCTCTCCACAGGAAGCTTCCCCCATCTTCTTCTTTCCTCTCACGTTCATGAAGCCCCTAGGAAGTGGCCAAAACACAGCTTTCTTGTTCTAGTCAGTGACTAGACAAAAGCCCAAGGATTCCACATTCTTCCTAATCAGGTGCAAACCCACACCAGGGAAGTCTGCCTAAATGACACTCCTGAACCTGCTGCCAACAACTAAGAAACTAAGAGAAATTAAAAACAAGCCCAAAAACTTCCCAAGCAGAATGGTGTCTCCTGATACCTTCTTTAAAGTTCTGGCTAATCAAGACAGCAGTTACTATTTTCTTTTGCCTAATAAATGTTTCTTTTTCTACCTAACTGGAAAACGGATATAAACTGCGTGAACTTATTATCCGCCCAACTAAATTAGCAGCTTTAACCGTAACTCTTAACTAAATACCAGGCTAAATATGGTCAAATCCAAACCCAAAAAAGTATGAGTACAATATTCTCAACGTCTTTTCCTTTAAAAATACTCTTTGGCTTTTCTGTGTCAATATCATCCCTGCAAACATGGTGAACGGCCTAAGACCAGCCGGACTTTGCCAGAAATGTGGCAAGAACCAGCCCCACAAGAGCCTCAGTACAAGAAGAGCAAGGACTCTCTGTGTGCCCAGGGGAGAAGCATTATGACAGCAAACAGAGTAGCTACAATGAGCAGACTAAGTCTGTTTTCTGAAAAAAATACTAAAACTACTAAGGCTTGAGTATGCTGAACCTAACTGCAGCTCTAACAGGATGCTGGCTAATAAAAGATCCAACCAGCATTTTGAATTGGGGGAGGGAGGTGTAAGAAGAGAAAGGGCCAAGTGATCTAGCTCTGAGCTGATTTTGTTATGAAGACAAGAAAATCATAAGCTTTTATTCACCTCAATATATAGTACAAAGCTGCCATAAAAGGGCATATTCTGAAAATACACATCTGTCTCCAATAGCATTTTTTAGTATTTATTTATTTGTGTGTGTGTGTGTGTGTGTGTGTGTGTGTGTGTGTGTGTATGTATGGGCACACGCATGCCACAGTATGTGTGCAAGTCAGACAACATCTTTCAGAAGATGGTTCTCGCCTTCCACCAAAATAGTCCCAGGGAATGAACTCAGTTTGTGGGCTTGGCAGCAAGCGCCTTCCTTAAACCTCTTCAGCTGTCTCACCAGACTCTTTCAGTAGCATTTAATATTTAAATGCTTTGATGGCAGCTATTAGTCTCAACAATTTATTTTCAGTTAGTATCTACTGCTTTCATATATCTTGAAAAGTAAGTCAATGGTTAATAAGATTTTAAGGATAACATAAAAAGAACCATCAGAAATTGGCTAAAAAGAATTAACTGGCTAAAAGAAGCAGATCTTATGCCTGAAGGAAAATGCATAAAATATGCAACCTGTGCAAAGAAAGTCCCTAACAGAATCCAAGAGAAGCAAAGCAGATGCTCAGACCACATGAAACCTTGTCTCAAATTAAACAAACAAACAAACAAATCGAGCTGGGAAACTGAGTCTCCAGAAATGGAATATGAGCAAATCACCAGTTACAAAAACCACTGGAAAAGGGATTAAAGAAACCATCAAACTATTGGAAGAAAACATAAGGGAAGCAATTCAGGACACTGGAATGGGCAAGAACTTATATATTTATTTGTTTGTTCAAGATCGCAAATAAAGTAAACAAAAGCAAAAATATATAAGTAAAAAAATAGGATATATCAATCTCCCAGTTTCACATGGCAAAGGAAGTAATTACAAAAAAATCACATAAGTAAAGAGATAACCTATGAATGTCTATTTGCAAACCATATAGCTGACAATAGGTTAATAGCCAGGCTATACAAGGAACTCAAATAGCTATGTTTTTAAAGAATGCTATAAAGAATTGGTCCACTACAAGTCGACAACCCACTACACAATCGTGTGGTTACCTCTCTGTGGTTTCCTAAGGTCTGGGGGATGATGTGATGGGCATGCACACTTCTACCTCTACGTGAGAAGAGAAAATGAGAGAACCAGGATCAATACTAAAACTTAAGTTCTACAGAATATATAGTAGAAAAGATTAGACACTTTTTGTTAGTTCTCTGAACTTAAAAGTTGGTGTCGTTACCTATACAGACTGTCTCTTTCTACAGGGCAGCTTATCTTTTAGATTGCCCTAATGGATAAAATCTGGATGGGGTAACCAATAGTAATTTTAAGAATTTTTCTTTACTAGAATATGTATGGTGCAACTTTCATTTCTTTAACTACAATGATAAATTACCTAAGAACTGGGAGCCAACAGGCTTAAACCAGACAATTTATACTTTTTTAAATTTATTTACTTATTTACGGTTTTGTTTGTTTGTTGAGACAGGATCTCACTATACAGCCCACATCAATCTCAAACTGACTGTAGTCCTAGCTCTGCACCCAAAATCCTGGGATTACAGGTATGAACCATAAGACCTAGCTACTTGGTCTTAATTATGTTCTCTTTCCAATGGTGCTAAAGATTAAAACAAGCTTTTACTTATGCTAAGCAAGCACATTACTATTGAACTACACCGCTATAGTTAAATTTTGATTTGTTTAAATACTAGTTCAGGTACCATCGAGATGGCTCAGAGGGGGTAAGGGTGTCTGATGAAGACCTGACAATGAAGGAGCCTTAATTAAACCATTGCCTCCATCAGGCTACCTGTAGGCAAGTCTTCTGGGCGTTTTCTTGATTAATGCCTGATGTGAGAGGGCACAGTCCATTATGGGAGGTGCCCCTCCTGGGCAGTATAAGCAAGCTGAGCAAGCAATCCATTGCAGCACGCCTCCACAATCTCTCCTTCAGTTCCTGTCTTTAGTTTCTGCCCTCATTTCCTTAGGCAGCAGATAAATATAAGCCAAATAAGTCCTTTCTTCCTTTCCCATGTTGCTTTTGGTCAGAATGTTCTACCATGGCAACTGAAAGCAAACTAAGATACCAACAAAATACCAGTTTATCAGCAGAACCTCCTAGAGATGGTTATTTTTATTTGACAGTGGATAGGAAGTAGCAGTGAATGCCTGTAACCTCTAGCCCTAGCAAGGCAAGCAGCAGGGCACAGAGTTCAGGGCCAGCCTCAGCTATATGAGAGCATACTCTCAAAAAAACAGGAAAAAGTTCACGTCATCTTTATGCATAATCTTTCTGTTTCTGGTAGGCAAATACTCTCCAAAGACATAAAATGGGATACCTCTAACTTCCTCTATCTTGTTCAAGCATCATTTCTGCCACCTACAAGTTCTCACTTATTAATCTAGAAAGGTTATTTCCCTCAACTTCCCTGAATCTTACCTTTTTTTAAAGATTCATTTATTTTTATTTTATGTGCACTGGTGTTCTATCTACCTGCATGCATATCTGTGTGAGGGTGACAGATCCCCTGGGCCGCCATGTAGGTTCTGGAAATTGAACCTGTGTCCTCTGAAGGGCAGCCAGTGCTCTTAATCACTGAGCCATCTCTTCAGCAACCATATCTGTGTTTGTTGTTGTTGTTAGTTTGGGGTAGGGGATTTTAAGACAGGATTTCTCTGTGTAGCTATGGCTGTCTTGGAAAGCTCTGTAGACCAGGCTGGCCTTGAACTCAGAGATCCATCTGCCTCTGCCTGTGCTGTGATTAAAGGTATGTGCCACCGTCACCTGGCTGACTAAAATATTTTTGATGGCCACATATCTTATCAAACCCATTAGGAATTTAAAAACGAACTTGTCAACTTTGCCTATACTATAAAACAATTTGAATATAATACATCTTAAGCTAGAATTTTATAACAGTACTGTTACTTTTTTATATCAAATGATAGACCAGTTAAAAGAACTTTACAAAGTTCACATAATGCAAATTTTGTCTGCATGTGTATGTGTATGTGCATGCAAATGTGCACAAGCCTGTGCTAAGCTTGAATGTAGTTCCTCAGGCACCAACCACCCTGTTTTTCTGAGACAAGAAACTCAATGATGAGGCTAGGCATGCACCATAACACCCAGCTTTTTAAAATGGATTCTCAGTATCAAACTCAAGTCTTCATGCTTATGAAAAAGTACTTTATTGACTGAGCTATCTCACCCACTGAACACAATTTTCTATATATTCGTAAGAGAAGATGCTACTTTCCCCCACTTAAGTGTAGATTTACTTTTACACTAAAATACATGTTTTCAACAAATTCAAAAATAAAATATTGATGCACAAAAGCATGTGAAAAGATATTGAAAAGCTCTAGTGCAAATCAAAACAAACAAGTCAGGCATGGTGGTATTTGCCTGTACCAGCACTGGAAGGCAGAGTCAGGCAGATCTCTTCCAGTTCCAGGCTAGTCTGCTCTACATATTAATTTCCAGTGTCTAAAAACAACAAAATCCACATACCCATTTGGAGGATCACTATCCAAAGAACAAAAAATAAACTGGAAATGACAATACACACCAGCAACCCTACTACCTTGGAAATGGTGGAGGCAAGAAGATCGTGAGCTCAAGACTAGCATGAGAGAATAGAGAGACTCTGTCTCACAATACTTGGCAGATACAGTGGTGAATGCTATAATCTCAATAGTTAGGAGTCTGAGACAAGGGATAACCGTAAGTTTAAGGTCAGCCTGGGCTACATAGCAAGACTCTGCCTGCTCTGCCATTCTACAAAGAAAGTTAAAACCAAACAAAATAACAAGTGCTGACGAGAATATGGAGGAATGGAACCTTTACGTAGATTCCACTTATGTAGGTGGAGGCGTGTTTAGGTGGGGGTATAAAATAGTGTACTCATTATGGAAAATAGTGCTGAAGTTCCTCAAAAATTAAAAAGAGAATTACTTTGTGACCCACATTTGAATATATAAGCAAAAGAATTCCAACCACAGATAGGTACAGTCCAAAGGCCTGGAATCCCAGCATGTGGGAGGTAAAAGCAGGAGGACCCAGAGCTCAAGGCAGAAGGGTTAGGGGAGAAGAGATTCAGAGCAAGGGGAAGAATTTGCCCAATATTCACTCCGGTACTGTTCAAAATAGTCAAAAGGTAGAAACTGCCCACGTGTCCACTGGCACAGGACATATTAATTTTAAAATATGATTTACATATATTATGGAATTGTAAATGCCTTTTAAAAAGACAATTCTGGGTTTTGTTTTGTTTTTGCCTGTTTGCTTTCTAAAGACAGAAAGGTGTGGAGTATACCAATGCAATATTCTGGAAATATCTCTTGCATTCTAAGAGACTGAACTTTTGCTGGACCTCATACCCAAGTTAATAATACACCTTTGAGGTCACTTAAGACTCCTACTGTGTACTCAAACTGTTTACCTGCCTTCAAGAGAACAATGTAGCAACCAACCTTACTTGTCTTCCCATGTGATCAACTTTTACAACCTAAGCTAATGTATAGCTGGAATCTTAAGTTATGTACTCTTCTGCGCCCCTGACCCAGAGTAATACATGTGTATCATTTCCTGAGAGCATCAATTAAAGTTGAAAACAACCTCCTAAAATCTACCATAAAGGTTAAAAGCAACTACTTGTAGTTAATGGCTGATGATGTTTGTTGTCTGAGTCAGTTGGGATCAGTTGGAGCCAGTGACTTAATGTTATAAAACTCTATAAGATTTCTTTACAGTTTTCTTTAAAGTGTCCTATTCCTTCCTCGTGGGATGCTTTCTGTGCTGTTCAATAAATAAAGAGACACAGACAGACTCACAAGACAGCCCTTCAGCCAGGTACAGATTCAGACAGAGGACAGAAGACAGAGGGGGTACAAAGTGGAATACCCACTCTCTTGATCAAATAACTTCAAGAGAAAGTGCTTTTGTTTCTTTCCTTAAAAGAGACATTGATGCATTACTGACAATTCATGAGTTAACTCTGATGCATTGTAATCTATGCAGTACAGCACACAGGCTTTTTGTTTTATACACTATACATTTATTTCTATTCCAGGCATGCACACCTTTAATTTCAACACTCAGGAGGCAGAGACAGAGGGGTTTCTCTCAGTTTCAGGCCAGGCCAGTCTTCACATAGCTAGAACCTGTCTCAAAAAAAAAAAATAAAATAAAATAAAATCAAATCAAATCAAAAAAAAAAAATCTTGCTTGCAAGAATGTGTTGATTGTAATGGTTCTTAATTTGGATTAATAAAAGTGTTAGAAATAATGCTTTGAAATTCAACCCAAAACACAATTCTTTTCACACCAACTTAAGAGTCAAAAAAACCCATAGAAACAAAAAGTTAAAAAAAGTTCTTTCCAAAGGTTGTGGGAAAAGATAAAGCTCTGAAGATGTGTTACACATCAGTTACACTTAGTATTACTGAACCATATACTTTAAAAGGAAGTGGAAACAGATGGCTCAAGTGCTAACAATACTTACTGCTCTTGCAAAGGACTCAAGTTTAGTTCCCCGCATATATGTCAGGTGGCTCAAAACTGCCTGGAACACACCCTCCAGGGGGATATGACACCTCTGGTCTCTGCAGGCACCACACACACACACACACACACACACACACACACACACACACACACACACACACACACACACAGAGAGAGAGAGAAAGAGAGAGACTCCCCACATAGACATGCACATATACCAAATTAAAACTAATCTTTTTAAAAAAGGGAAAACATGTCTATAATCCCAGCACTCAAGAGGTAGAGGTGTAGGAAAATCACAGTCAGTGGCCTACACAGGGAGTTCCAAGCCAGCCAGGGTTACAGAGTAAGGCCCTGTCTCAAGAACAAAAAAAAAAAAAAAAAAAAAAAAAAAAAACCCAACAACCAAAAAAACAAACAAAACAAACAAATAAGAACCGGAGAGATGGCTCATCAGTTAAGAGTGCTCACTGCTCTTGCAGAAGACAGAGGTTCAGTTCCCAGCACCCACATGGCAGGCAACTCACGATCATCTGTAACTACAATTCCAGGGGATCCTGTTTTCTGACCTCTGCAGGATCCTGAACCAATTGGATGCAAATACATCAGTAAGGCACAACACAGTCACATAAAACTATATAAATAATTTAAAATATATCTCTTTCTAACAACAAAAATATAAGTGTGTTTTTGTTTTGGTGTTTCTTTGTGGTACTACAGATTAAAGCCAGGGATGTATGTATGTATGTATGTATGTATGTATGTATGTATGTATGTGTATGCATATATCACATATTTAATCACCAGACTGTATCCTCCTCAGCATTGTTGTGTGTTGTTTTTTAGCACAATAGATAGTGGGGATTTCATCTACAGTAGATACAGTAGAGGTTTAACAAATAATTAGTTCTATTGTTTACAAGCGCATGGCTGGTATTCACATGTCTACAAACTAAATAACTTAAACTTCACTACCGACTACAACATCAAAAACTAGGGCGAGGACGTCAATGATGATGATAGCAGCTCCCCCACTCCTTAAAGATCAACTACCTCAGTCTGCTTCATTTCCAGTCCTCCTCAGTCTTTATGATTTTTTAAAAAGCACTAAAGCAGATAAAATGTTTTGTCTTGTTGACACTTTGTTTAACTTACTGAAGATAACTTGAACCACTTCCCCTAAGTTTGATTCCTATGAATACACTTGATCATTAGGTAAATTTACAGAATTGTCAGTTTGGTTCCTCATATACCACCACCTCTCTCTGGCTTTAATCAACAGTCTAATAAGGACTTAAATGAAATTCTTGTAATAATGAAAGAACAAGTGAGCACAATTCACTCTGTGATAAAGAATGGCTATGTAAAGCCCACTTTGTGGATCCCCCCCTTACAGATTCTACATCAGGAGGAAGGGCAGTATTTCAGTAATGATTCGATCCTTTTTGCTGAAACTGACTGGATCCTCTTGAACACACCCAAAAAAGAAGACAGATATGCCAAATGAGAATGGGTCCTGGGCCCTAACAACTACTGCAGCTTTGCCAGCTAGCAACAGAAGCTAGAAGACACCACTATCCCCTCCACTGAGAAGGCCATGGAGTATGCTCAGCAGCTGTAGGTGATTGAGCCTCGGCCAGGGTGGGTGGACGTGACTAGTCCAACAAACGCAGTGTGATCTGACCTTGTCTCCCCAGTGAGGTGGTGGAAGATAGCTGTTCCTGGGGAACTGGGGCGCTTGGGGGCCTTTGGACCTCCTGAGTGTGTTGCCCAGTGGCCCACAGACCCCAGACGAGGGTCTCTTCTAGCCAGCTGTGGATGTCTTGTGGTGCTGGTCTAGGGGACTAGATTTTTTTTTTTTTTTTAAGTGAAGCACCGTGCCTCAATTTTTAAAAATGCTGGCCATGGATTAAATAGCTTTTTAATGAAAAAGTAAATATACAATGATTTGAGTTTCTGCTATAGAAGAGAGCTCTCAAGTTTTCAAGATTCTGGCCAATATATTATTTGTCGAACCTTTAATTAGTGCCTCTCAAGTACTAAACCCCTTTCCAAGCTCTGTCATAAAGATGAACTTTTTAGAAGTGGGTAAAGGGACTGGAATTGAGGAAAACTGAGCAATGCATGTCTCTGAACTGAGGAGCCTTCTAATTCAACTGGGGTATTGAAAAAAGTATTTTGAACTACAGGCTAGACAGCATGTTAACATGTTAAAAATAGTAAAATAATCCAGAAAAATCCAGTAATTGATTATCTCAAGGCAATCTTTTCATTCCTTAGGTATCTTTTTGTTTGTTTGTTTTTCGAGATAGGGTTTCTGTGTAGTCCTGGCTATCCTGGAATGAGCTCTGTAAACCATGCTGGCCTCAAACTCAAGAGATCCACCTGCTTCTGCCTCCCAGGAGGCAGTGCTGGCATTAAAGGCGTGAGCTGTTTATTTCCTATAAACAAGTACTAAGACTTGACTGACTGACTGACTGACTGACGAAATAAATGTTTACTCTGTATATTACCCAGAAAGCTAACTTTACATGTTTTTTATTTTTTTAACTTTAATCTGCAGCCATGGCAAAAATAAGCTCAACAATGGTATGAGCATCTACTGAGTTAGCTCCATTACACAAGGAGAAAGCTAAAAATTTTGTGGGACAAACTTGGGCATCACAAAAGAACAAACTGATATTTTACAGAATGAAAATAGTATACCAAAATCATATATTCAAGGATGAAAATGAAAGTCAACCTGGGCTACATTAAGTTCTAGGCAAGCCTATGCCACAGTGAGACCTTGCTTAGAAAACCAAAATTACCAAAAGATAATTAACATGTTAGATAGCCATCATATGTGTGCACTATATGCATGAAATGCCCACAGAAATTGGACCCCCTGGGACTGGACTTACAGAGAACTCTTAGCAGCCGTTAGGTGTTAGGGAATTGAACCAGGTCCTCCCAAAGAGCAACCAGTGCTCTTAACTACTGAAGCATCTCTCTAACCCAACCCCAAGACAGCCATCATTTAAAGACTAACAATACCAAAGTCACTAAGGACCAGAGACACTGGAACTGAAACTACCAACATCAATAGTACAACCTCCCTGGAAAAGAACCCGTCAAACTATACCTTTCAAACCTGTGTGATGTATAAAAAATAATAAAAAGTAATAGCAATAATTTTTTAAAAATCACAGTTTAGTAAAGTGTTACTGTTGACTGAAAACTGAATGCCTTGCTAGGAAGCAATTTCAATACTAAATAAAAGCTTAGAATGTGCACCACCTTGAAAAGGGAGCTCTCCTTATAGAAAGTTAGCCTACAATGTTCAAAAATGGGGAGAATATGTGTGCGGAGGTGGGAGCGGGGGATGTCAACATGGCTCATCCAGTAAGGCACCTGCTGCATAAGCTAGCAACCTGAGTCCAATCCTCAAAACCCACATAAAAGGTGGATGGAGAAGTGTGTAAGTTGTTCTCTGAGCTCCACACCACGACACAAACACAAGCATACACACAGCTTTAAAAAAATAATCACAATAAAGACAAAAAGTGTGGGGGGGATGGGGGGGTGTATGTGAGTGTGTGTGTGAGTGTGTGGGAGTATGTGAGTGTGTGTGAGCGTGTGAGTGTGTGTGTGTGTGTTGGGCGTGTGGGAGTGTGTGTGTATGTGGGTGTGTGTGAGTGCGTGAGTGTGTGTGAGTGTGGGAGTGAGTGTGGGAGTGTGTGTGTGAGTGTGTGTATGTGAGTGTGTGTGTGTGGGTGTGTGAGTGTATGTGGGTGTGTGTGGGCGTGTTTGAGTGTGTGTGTGTGTGTGAGTGTGAGTGTGTGAGTGTGTGAGTGTGTGAGTGAGTGTGTGTGAGTGTGTGTATGTGTGTGGGTGTGTGAGTGTATGTGGGTGTGTGTGGGCATGTTTGAGTGTGTGTGTGTGTGTGTGTGTCCATCAGAGAGAACCAGAGGGCAGGATTAGTGCGCCACACTTGCAAGCTGGAATACTGCCCACTTTACCTTACATAGGCAGCATGTGCAGCTGATGAGGGCAAGTTTTTCCTGTTAAGATCTACATGGTAAGTTGGCAGGGGGGTAACAATGTTTTATGTTTTATAACCTTTTTTTTTTTGTAAATGTTAATATTCTTAATTCGTAGATCTTACATAAAACAACCTGTAGGCTTGGTTGTAGCACAGTGACAGCAAACAAAGTGGAGGGCGACCAGAACTTTAAATCAAAACCCATTTGGATAAATGCCCAGTTCACCTTTCTCAACCACTAACCAGCTCTTCTCCCAGACCCATCACTGTTGCCAAACAACTCTAACCCCAGCACTTGGGTCGGGAATTCAAAGCTAGCTAGCCTGAGCTACATGAGATTCCGTCTCAAAAAATAAAAACAGAGCCATGATGTTCCACCCTAGCTGAGGAGCTATTGGGGACTGACGGTTACTAACGAAAAGGAGTCATTTTTCTTCACTTGTGCAGACACAGGTGAAGTTGTCCATGCTCTAGTAAATTCCACACCCATGCAATCAAACCTAATTAAGCTCAATAAGCTATTAAAGGGGGAAGGGAGGGCAAAAGCAGGATCCAAACTTGTTGGAGAATAGTCCAGAGAAAGAGAGAAGGGGTAGGAGGGAGTAAGAGAGGGTAATAGAGTGAACATGAACAAAATAATTATAGATATACATGTGGGATATTCAAATAATAAAAAGACACTTTAAAAAATAGATCATGGGCTAGAGAGATGGCTCAGCGGTTAAGAACATGAACTGTTCTTGCAAAGAACTTGAAGGGCCTGAATCTGGTTCCTAGCAGTCATATCAAACAGCTCACAACTCCAGGAGAATTCACCTGGCCTCCTCCAGCACTCACGTGCACATATATACACACAATCACATGAACAATTAAAAATAACAAAAAATTTCAAACAAATAAATAGTAGACTGCTGTTTATACTTAGAAGACATTTGGAGCCGTGCCCTGGTGGTGTGCACCTTTGATCCCAACACTGGGGAGGCAGCTCACAACCACCTGGAACTCCAACTCCTTCCATCGTGTGGGTTTTTCAGGAACCAAACCCAGCAAGCACCTTTACCTACAGAGCCATCTCACTGACACACTGCTGTTGTTTTGACATAGGGACTCCCTATTTTGCCCAGGCTGGTCTTAAACTCAAGAACAAGAGAATACTACAAAACCTAGCTAGCCCATATACTTCAATTCATCTCTGGATTACTTATAATACCCAATAATAATGCAAACACCATGCATATACACTATTGCTTAGAAAACATGTTTGTTACATGTTCAACACAAACTATTTTTTGGTAGTATTTTCAAGGAGAAGATAACTGAATCTTGACCTATATATAAAGCTGACTAAATATATTCCATATAGTGTTAAAATTATCTAGAGAATCATTTCATAATTCTGAACAAAAAATATTCGCTATGTAACTCATTTACCTATTTCCTCATCCATTGATAATTCAGTCTCTAAGAAGTTGCCTATTCCAGGTATCTCATATAAATGGGATCATTTGTTTTTTTTTTTTTTTTTTTTTTTTTTTTTCCTATAAAAGCTGTTAAGAGGACTCAACAGTTGAGAAAGCGCATGAATTGCCATTCTACTGATTCAAGTTCAATTCCCAGCACTAATATATCAGGCAGCTGACAACTGCCTGAGCTCCAGTTCCAGGGGAATCTAACACCTCTGGCCTCTGGGGTCACCCGCAGTTACATACATGTACCCACAAACATATACATAATTAAAAATAATAAAAATAAATCCTTTTCGAAAGGGCTTTTAAATTATTGGGGATTTTTTGTTTTCTTTTAATTATATTTTTTAGAGAAAGAGTGTGTGTGCATACACACACATTATACATATGGGCATGTGCATTCACCAGTACATAGTAGAGGCCAGAGAAGAGCTTAGGGGAGTCAATTCTCTCCTTCTGTGACATGGGTCCCTAAGATGGGACTTAAGTCATCAGGCTTGGCTATAGTCACCTTTACAGCCATTAAGCCATCCTACAAGCACTGTTCTGTTTTGAAAATAGAGTTCTCTCTCACACAGCTAAAATTGAGAATTACCTTGAATGTATGATCCACCTACCACTATTCTTGCTATGTAGTTGAGAATTATCTTGAACTTCTGATCTACCTGCCTCCATTTGCTAAAGTTAAACCTAAGTTCTGTAACAGCTGGTTTTATGTAGTGCTAGGGTCAAACCCAGAGATCCATGCATGCTAGGCAAGCATTCTACCTAATGAGCTCCATACTCAGCCTCATTAAAAAATAATAATAATAATAATTCAAGGAGGCTTTATTGTAGAGAGCCACGGGTGCCATTCCCGAAGATGGCGCGGTTTCCTGTCCATAAGCCAGCAAGGCGCGGATGCTCAATCCACATCATGGGGTGACCGTTACGAGCGTTGCGGGCTGCACCTGTCAGTAGTGGACACGACTCCTCTGAGCATATATAAGCAGAGCCCTTTATCCTCCTCGGGGTCTTCCCTCAACTTGCTGTAATGAGCCGCGCAATAAACATAGCTGCAGAAGAATCCTGTTGTTGAGCGTCGTTCTTGCAGGCAAGGCGATAGCGCTGGACACTTTATAGCCTTGGCTCAGTCAATAAAGTGCCTGTCATGTAAGCATAAGGATCTAGGTCCAGATCCCACACTAACCCTAAACAAAACAAATCAAAAAGTCCTGGAACTCATTTTATAGAGCAGGCTGGCCTCAAACTCACAGAGATCCTCCTGCTTCTGTCTCCAAGTGATAGAATTAAAGGCGTATACCACCATGCTCGGCTTGTATTTTTAAAAATTAAAAAAATTCAATAAAAAATAAGTATGAGCTGAAGAAAGAACATACCAGTTAAGAGAGCTTACCACTCTTCCAGAGGGCCTGAGTTCTGTTTCCAAAACCCACAAAACATCTGTAACTCCATTGTCAAGATATAAAGAATGTCGTCTTCTGACCTCCATGAGCTCCAGGCAGAAACACACACACACACACACACACACACACACACACACACACACACGCATGCAAGCAACACTCAAGCACATAAAATAAAACTAAACCTTAAATAAAAACTTGTTTCTGGCTTATTTCACTTATTATAATATCCTCAAAGTCCATGTAAATTGTATAATATATATCAGAGTTCAACTCCTTTTATGTCAGAATAACTATATGTATGCATTCACTGTATTTTGATGCTTCATCTGCTGATAAACTTTTAAGAAAGTAACATATCACCACAATTTTTAAAAAACTACGGCAATAATAAACACTTTAATATCACAGTCATAAGTTGCTTAATGACAAAGATACATTTGTAACACCTGGAGTATACTTATACAAACTGAGATAGCTACAATGTCACTAAGCAAAAATCCTGTAGCTCTATGCTCATATACATGGTATCATGAACCAAAACTTCATTCATTATACAGTGCCTGAGTTCATTATGCAGAAACTCCTTTTCTCCCTTCAATTCTGCCATACTTTTGTGTCACAGAGGTTATTTCCTGCTATGGTATGGAACCAAGTGACCATTTTAGAAATTTATCAGCTACTTGGGCTGAAGAGAGATGGCTCATCACTTATGAGTGCTTGCTACACAATCATGAGGACCTGCATTCTTATCAGCACCCAGTAACAGCCAGACATCTTGCAAATCCCTGTAACTCCAGCTCCAATAGATTGGAAATCCAATTCTGGCTTCCTGCGCACATACACATGCTCATGTACTCACACACACAAGCAAATAAATCGTTTTTAAATTTTTAGTGTGTGTATGGTGTGCTGTGGTGTTGTGTGGTGGTCAAAGGACAACTTGCAAAACAGTTTTTCTATCATGTGGGTCCCTGGTGAAGCAAACTTAGATCAGACTCGGTGGTAAGCACTTTTGTCCACTGATCTGTCTTGACAGCCCAATAAATTTTCAAATTTTTAAAAAGAAAGAAATGCATCAGTTCTATCTTCTATGTCTGAGGCACTACTACTAGATTTGTCTCTACTTTTGGCATTAAGCAAGAATGAAAACAGGCTGCAGAGCAGCACAGCAGTATATAGGATGTATATAACAGCATAAAAGAATGGAGATGAATAAATAACCCAGTAGGTGACATGGGCACACTCTCACTGACTCCTTCAGCTTCAACCTCAAAATCTACCAAAAACTATTACAGTGAAGAACTCGTTAATTCCAACAGAATATCTTTCAATTAAAAGGCATGCCACCTTCAAACTAAGCAGTAACGCATGCTTATAATCTTAGCTACTCGGGAGGCTAAAGTAGGAAGATCATTGAAAACCAATAGTTTGAGGCCATTCTGAGCAACACAGCAAGATCCATCTCAAAAAAAAAAAAAAGGAAAAGCAGAACATGGTGGTACACATTTACAAACCTAACACTCAAAAAGCAAAAGACCTCAAATTCTGGTCAGCCACAGTTACGAATCAAGACCTGGCCTCAAAAAAAAAAAAAAAAAAAAAAAAAAAAAAGGCCCAGTTATTTCACTGTATCTTTCTTATTTCCTTCATTCATTTGATTATTAAAACTCCCTATCCTCTGGAAACTGCCAACCGAGGTGTTAGGCATACAAACAAACCTACGACAGAACTTCTGTCCCAAGGCACTTAGTACATTATGAAGCATAAACAAGTGAACAGTTTGATACATGCTATAATAAAAGCATGAATAAAACCCTATGGGAATAACCTAAAAGTGCCTGGGAATTCTGGGATGGCCTCTCCATAATAAAACACATCATCTGATGGACTTTTCTCTTGATTTAATATATTGTTCCTTTTTACCCATGCTCCACGGTAAAGATCTCATCAACCCTTAACTTCTATGTAATTCACTGGAAAACTCTTCTATATTAACACAGATTTCAAAGCTAACCTATAAACCATTTCCAATTAGCCTAAAATTCATTGTATCAGCAGAGGAATTTCCCTTGTTGGTTTTTAAGAAGCAAATCAACTTTCTTCTTTATTATTTAAAGGCTAATAATGAAATAAATCTAAACTGCTTGAGCATACAACCTCAAACTATGAAGGACATTCTAAAGCAAAAGAATTTCAGATTTGGGAAAATTTGTGATTTGGGAAATCTGCCTAAAGCCTTTAAATGGCCAACACTAAGATCAGTACCAAAAGGAACACTTCTAACTACAGTAAATCAACAAGTGGCTTTCTTTTCCATCACTATTTAGAATACCTAAAAATACTCTCAATTCTACCAAAACATAAGGCAAAAATCTTAACCAATTCTTCAAAAACAGATTTTAAGAAATATCTGTGGCAAGTACAAAATAGCAAATATCAACTACAGAACAAATCACACGTTCTGGCAAAACTGGAATTTTTAACGTCTAACACCCAAGTTTTTACCAAAATTCTACACAACTAGCTCATGTCTTAACGAATGAGATTATCAACATGATTTTTAACATAAATGTAAACCTTATTTTACAGTCTCAGCTTTTAGAGCAGCACCTGGAATGCCTGTTCCGAGACAGAGATTTGACACTACATTTCTTTGTCTCCATTTGTATGAAGCTGTAAGCTAGCAGATGTAGTGTAGGTCTTCATTAGATAAAGCACTGCAATAAGAAAAGCCTGTGCTTTCCTTTTTTTTTTAAAGAATATCCAAGCTCCATCAAAATAAGAATTTAGGATGCAATTTTCCTAAGTGTTTCTGGGGCGTTAAATATCGCATTCTCTAACACACCTCCAAAGAGAAAAAGCAGGAATCTTTTCGTTTAAGACCAGAATCAATCCTTTTGCAGCTTGAGAGAACAAGAACAGGAAATTAAATTATGACCTAAATATTTCCACGTTCTTGCAAATGAAATTATGAGTAAATTACTCTAAAATATACTGCTTTATATTTTATTTCTAAATATGAATTCACTGCTAATGTCCATTAGAGAAAGGTAATAGAAAATAAATTTAAAAATCGCCAAAAATATAAGAATTAGTATTTTAAAATATTTTTCGAATTCTTTATGTGACATAAAAACTCCCTAAGATCAAACTAATAACGAATTTCTTGAAACCGAGAAAGCCTTGTTGTATTTTAAATACCAAAGGCAGATTTTTACTTCAAATGAATTTAGATTCTACAGATCCTAAGTGATTAAACAAAGGAAGTTTCATTGAATTGTGACCAGAATACATTCGAATTTCTTAGGCAACAAACGTTTTTTCTGACTCACCAACGCTATTGTTCAAGGGAAACACGACCCACTAGTAAGAAACTGTCAACCCGACAGTCTAAACCCACATTTCTCGTGGGCATTTTATTTCGATCATCTAGTTCTATCACTTCTTCCACATTCAACCCCTGGAGATTTGGGGAATAATCGCCGAGTAAATGACAGTTAGTTTCGTTAGCACCTGTCGCCATTCTCAAAAGCACACAAGTTGGCCAAAACAGCCCGTATTTTTTTTTTTTTACGACTACGATTCTTTAGAAAGTGGAACTTACAAAGCGTTCGCCAAGTTTTTCGAAAGCCCGTGCTTTCTCAATTTCTCCCATTTTCAAAAAAAAAAAAAAAAAAAAAGTAGCCCCGCGGCACAGATCTGGTGCGTGCAGGGCGACGCACAATGAAGTGAGAAAACTCGGCGGCAGAAAGCCCTCCGGGCCAGCACGACCGACCGAGAGACGGGAACACAGCTCGACTTTCCCATCGAACTTAGCACAAAGCCAGGAGAGGACACCGGCTGCCCGGGGCAGTGGGAGACTCCCGGCTGCCGGGGAAATGTCAGCCGCGGGGCGAAGGGAGTTCCCACCTCGCGCACGCAGTCCCGAAGCGGCAGGGCAGGGCAGGGCAGGGCCGGGAGCTGGGCGCCCGCCCTCCACCCCGCACGCCGCGCCCCGCGCCCCGGGCCCAGCAAGGGCCGGGCCCTGCCCACTCGCGCTCGCCTCCCCACGCCCCCACCCGCGCGGCGGGAGCCCCGAGTGTCGCGTCCTGCCCTGCCCGCCCTCCCCTGCCGAGACACAGTCTGTCCTTTGTCTGAGTGCGGACTCTCGGCTCGGTCCCACCAACTTGTGTGCACGTCCCGTCCCACCCGGCGGGCGCTCGCGCCGCCCCAACACACAAAGGAGTGTGCAGGCTCGCAGCCACCGGCGCCGATCGGCCACAGCAACGCCCCCAGCCCCAGCCCCAGCCCCAGCCCCAGCCCCAGCCCCAGCCGGGCGGGATCAGCCTCCCGGACAGAAGCCCCCACCACCGACCCCCGCCCGACCGCCCGCCCGCCCGCCCGCATCTCCAGGGATCCACACCGTGCACTCGTGGGACCGCGTGCAGCGGCCCGCACCTCGCCACCCCCTCGCCCTCCCTCCGCGCCTACAAAAGCGGCGCCCGGGGGAGCCCCGCTAGGGCGACGCCGGGGACTGGCCGGGCACCGGCGCGGAGGTCCCGCGGGCGCCGCCGACGCCCCGGGGCGCGTGTCAGATTCCCTCCCTGCCGACCGCCGACCGCGAGCGCTACCTGGGTCCCGCGCGCCAGCCCGCGCCTCGGCCGCCGCGCGCCGCCTCCCCCACGCGCCGCCGCCGCCGCCGCCGCCGCCGCCGGGACTCGGCTGCCTTCGATGTCCCACTGGGTGTCGGACGCGACCGGACCGAGCGCCAAACGCAGCGGCCCAATCGCCATCGCTTTTATTTGCCCCCCACCCCAGCACAATCAAGCGCCGCCCCGATTGGCGGATGCAAGAGTGCGCCCGTCCAATCAGAGGGCCCGACGGGCTGAGAGCCCTCCGAGCGAGCCCCAGCCCGGAGAGCGCGAGGCTCGCGGGCGGCAGCGCGTGCGCGGGCGGCGGGGCGCTCGCTCGGAGGATCGCGGCTCGCTAGGTGGGAGCGCCGCGGTGGCCGTCTTTGTTCACTTGCCGGCGTGGGGAGGCCGTGGGCAGGCAGGCGGGCTGGGTCCCGGCAAGTGGCAGGACCCGAAGCCCGCTATGAGCAGGGGGCGGGGAGGTTTGCGTGGCGGGAACCGGTCGGAGGGCGGGCCTGCCCTTGGCGGGAACGGACGCCCAGTGGTTCTGGGGAGGGGGAGGGGACGCGCGGGCGCCGGAGCCAAGTTTGAAATGGTTCAAAACTCGGGGGTGGTAACAGACTTAACCGCCGCCTTCTGGTGTGCACTTCCTGGGCCCGGGGCCCTGCGCTCGCGGTGGCGCCACGGAGACGGAGAGGGAGATGCGTAGCGGGCCCCGCGGGGGATGCCCGATGCTCTGCCGCGCGGGCCAGGGCTCTGCTCCTCGTGGCTGACACCACAGGGCAGAGAAAGTGCGGCTCCTTTCGGCGGCTTTGGCTTGCAAAACTGGCGCCTAGAGTCCCGGCAACGATGACTTCGGGTTTCTCTGAAGGGCATCACAAGCCATGCTTGTGGTTGTCAGCCTTGTCAGTTTTCAGGTTGTTTATTAACAACTTTTGAGTGCAGATCGCTTACCCCATGTGGTCCCAGGAAAGTGTAGGGGAGATTGCAACATTTGTTAATGGTTAGACACCATCTTGGGAGACAGTCTATCTCAACCAAGAGGGATCAGAAATGTGCTTTGCTATACACTCTTACCCCTGTTGCATTGTCTGGCGGCGGAGTGAAAGGTATTTCGAATTTACTTTTGTCTTTCGAGACAAGGTTTCTTTGTGTAGCCCTGGCTGTCCTTCAGTAACTAGCGCTGTAGACCAGGCTGGCCTCGAACTCACAGAGATACACCTGCCTCTGCCTCCCAAGTGCTGTCGGATTTACTTATAATAAGATGCATATGTATGGCAAAATTCCACAGACCAGTAAAAACAGTTTCAATAATGAAGAGTTCAGACTGAGGATTTGTAACAATGGAAATTGAGTTATGTATCTTTCACGGTTCTCTAGAGGATCAGAAGTAATAGAATGAATGAATGAATGAATATATGTATGTATGTATATGTGTGTAGAAGATGGAACTATACATGAATTTATGAGAATTGTTTACAGCCTGTGGACTAGCTAGTCCAACAATTGCTGTCTGCCAACAGAAAATCCAAGAATCCAGTAGTTGTTCAGGCCACAAACCTGGATGTCTTTGGCTAATATACTGCTGGTGAGAGAATGGATTTGCCAGCTAGAGTGAAAACAAGTAGGTTCAACTTCCCACCTCAAAAGGTTCAGATTAAAAATCAAATGATTTAATTAAGAAAAAATCCCTCACTGGTGTACCCAGCCTCTTCAGTTTTAGTTAATTCTTAATATAGTCAAGTTGACCACCGTGAATAACAATGTAACATCTAGTCCTTCATGTATACTATATGCTGAGAAGTATGCATAGAATCTGTAAGATTGGGAGAAAATGTGACCATGTCCAAATACAAACAAAATATGTACACCCAGAGTGCTCTGTAATGTGACAAATCCTAGCAGTCATACTAAACAATCTTCAGTATGTTAACTTGAAGGAAGGAGAACTTAGAGAATTTGTGTTGTAAGTAGTTGTAAGGCAAGATAGAAAGACAGGAAAAATTGAAGGGATCTGAGAAAGGAAAGGAGCCCCAACTCCAGAATCTGGTAAAGTTTCATTTGAGAATCGAGAACTTTGATACCAGTAACATTTGCTATGAAAATTGTCTATAGAATAATTTTTTATGTTTGATTTCCATAAAGAATGTTAAAATGAATACTTGCTACATAGAGCCCGACTGCCCTTGAACTTAGGATATCAATACCTCAGCGTCTAGAGTGCTACCACCGCCATTTCCTGCTTTGAAGTCTTTTGACCTTTTCCCAGAATAGCTGTTCTTAGCATGGCTCCTTACTGAAATTCAGCTACTTACTGCAATTTGATTGTTGCACTAGAAGTTGACCTCATATTTTTACTTTTGAATATTCTAATACAAAAGATTTATCAGGCTAGCAAGATGCTGGCTGCTGCCCTGACAACCTGAGTTCAAGCCTTGGAGTCCACATGGTGAGCCCAGACATGATGGGGTGGTGGTGCATGCCTTTAATCCCAGCGCTTAGGAGCCAGAGGCAGGCAGATCTCTGTGCCTTCAAGGCCAAAGCCAGCCTAGTGCATGTAGGAATTTCCAGGACAGCCAGCACCACATGGAAAGATCCTGTCTGAAAACAAACAAAAAAGAGCATAATGGTGACAGAACAGAACAGACAATCCAGAGCTTGTTAGAGAAACCCTGTCTCGGGAAAAAAGAAAACAAAAATTGCAATGACTAGATTTTCTTTCTTCTTCTTTTTTTCTTTTTCATTTTGGATAAGTTTTGTGTAGCCCAGCCCATGCCTCTTAATTTGCTGTGTAGAGGAAGCAAGCCTTAAATTTTCCAGTCTTTGCTTCCCAACTTTATGAGTACCCTTATACCCAACTTCAGTAAACTATTTATTGAAGATATAGATTGGGTGTGGTGGTATATGTCCTTAATTCTAGTACACAGGAGACAGAAGCAATGGCTTCTATGAGTTGGAGTCCAATCTGTTATGTATGGTGAGTTCCAGAGATTTAAAATCAGCCAGGACTACATACTAAGACCCTGTACTAAAAATATAAAAATTAGGAGCTGGGCATGGTGTCACACACCTTTAATCCCAGCAATAAGTAGGCAGAGACAGGCAGATCTTTGTGAGTTCAAGGCCAGCCTGGTCTACAAAGCAAGTTCCAGGACAGCCAGGGCTAAGAGGTGGGTTGATATATGTATATATGGACCAGCAAAATATCTCAGGAGATACAGGACACACAGGCAAGCCTGAAGTC
Organism: Phodopus roborovskii; assembly: GCF_943737965.1. NCBI lineage: Eukaryota > Metazoa > Chordata > Mammalia > Rodentia > Cricetidae > Phodopus > Phodopus roborovskii. The sequence continues at coordinate 175,866 of NW_026126689.1, read as the reverse complement.
CAAAACTCACATAGTAGAAGGATGAAACAAATTCCTGAAAATTGCTCTCCAGCCACATGTACACTGTGACTTACATACACCTACACTCATACGTACCAAATCAATGTAAAAAAATTAAGCCAGGTATAGTGGCACACATTCATAATCCCTACACTGGGGAGATTGGGGCAAGAGGATCCAGAGTTTAAGGTCAGTCTCTGTTACCTAGCAAGTTAAAGGATAGCCTGGTTACCTGAGACTGAGCTGCTAAAATCAAAAGTGGTGTGTTAATTAGCTAGCAGAGTATTTTCAATAAGATTTACTCATTTTGTCCCTAGTTAGCATCTTAAAATTAATTTTCTCAAACTATTTAAAAGCATTTCCCACAGTCTATCTTCTAAAGAAACAGGGCTCAAACATGTATGGAATTGAAAGGGACAGTTTTAGGAAGGCAGTATGACAGAATTTGCCAGCATTATGTTTACACTCTGGCTGAGGGGCTCCATTTCTAGAAATCTTAAACAAAAGTTCTTGTACACATGCATGTAAAGATGCGATCGTCATTAATTTGCAACTGGTTGTTTATAATTGAAAATGGCTTCGCTCAGGTTATAGTTATGTGAAGTATGACAGCTATTACATATTTATATATACGGTTACTAAGTGTTATGCCATTATTAAAATAATGGATGATATTAAATGAATGAAGCTGTGTGAAGGAACTGAGTATAACACTGTTAAAACATTTGCCTGCATATGTAAATAAAATCATAAGGTCAGTTTCTAGCATTATTGAGGCAGGGAGTGCCACTTATACATAAAAAAGTAGATGCATGTAAAATGGTGCCCCCTCTGGAGAGAGAAAGGGAAGGGACAAGGGGGAAGTGCTCCTAATTCAGCTTTGTGCATTCTGGCTTATCCTAACTAATTTACAACAAAGCCAAAGCTGGGCTGTGGTGGTTCACACCTTTAATCCCAGCACTCAGCAGAGGCAGACAGATCTCAGAGTTCTAGGCTAGCCTAGTCTACAGAGTGAATTCCAGGTCTGCCAGGGCTACACAGGGAAACCCTGGCTCCTGGCTCGAAATTTAAAAAGAGTGTGTATGTGTGTGTGTTTTCATATATTCCCATAGTTTTGAAAATTAAAACTATAATTGTTACAAATATTTTTAAATATCATTGTCCGTGTGTGGTGTGGTGTGTGTCTGTCTGTCTGTCTGTCTGGTGTGTTTCTGCGTTGGGTCCCAGGGATTGAACTCTGCTCATCAGTTTTGTATGTAAGAACTTTTAACTCCTGAGTTACTGCACCAGCTTATTAGTCTCTTGTTGTTGTTAGTTTTTTTGAGATGGGTTGTTGTTCTGACTGGACTTTATATATAGAGTTTGACACAACTAGAGGAAAGAACTTCAATTAGAAAATGCTGTGATATCAGTATTCTGTAATGTTTGTAGGTAAGTCTGTAGGATATTTTTGTAATTAGTGATCAATATGGGAAGGTCCCACCCATTGAGGGTGGTGCCTGGACTGACGGTCTTGGGTGCTCTAAGATAGCCAGGAGGGTCAAGCCAGCTGATGGCCTCTGCATCAGCTCTTGCCTCCAGGTGCTTGCCCTGTTTGACTTCCTGTCCTGTTTTCAATGATGAATTGTTACATGGAAGTGAATTAAATAAACCCTTTCCTCCCCAAGTTACTTTTGGTCACATTTTTTTCAGCACAACATAGAAACCCTAAATAAGACATGGGTCTTATAGCCAAGGTTGACCTCAAACTCACTGTGTAACTGAGAACGAGTCCTGATCTTACCTCTACCTCCCTAACAAGGGGATTACAGAGTGTGCCACCATACATGGTTTTAAATAAAACTCTTTAAATTACAAAAGATATATTTATTCTAAAACATATAATACAAGACAGTATAAGAAAATCACCAAGAGCCCCTCTTTCCTGGTAGATAGTCTGTCACTTTCACAGACCCCAGAATAAAACCCACGTTCCCATGTTGCTGTTATTAGACCTCATTTCAAGAGAACTTCTAATTTGCAAATCCAATATAGAAAGAAAAATAACATGAAAATTCCAAGGAGCACAGAGTCACATTAGGGCATGTACAACAGTGTGGACCACTTGCTGTTCCTAGGGATCCGATGAGTTTAGCATCGCACTGCCCACTGCTTGTCAAACTTAGGTATCTGGTTGCTCTTTGTAAATCCCCTCCTTCACAGTGTAAAACTTCTCTACGGTTCCACTCTAACAATAACAACATCTCTCTAGGCTTAAGGTTCTCCAACTAAACCAAACATTTATCACCTGACCTGACATTTCATTAAAATGACAGTCATTTCATGGAAGTAGCACTAAGTATACCAATTACTAGGAAATAACAATGCTTATTCCTTAACAGACCAGAATCAATCAACAGCCCCTTTTGTTGCAGTTGTGTTGGGTTTTTTTTTTTTTTTTTTTTTTTTTTTTTTGAGACAGAATTTCTCTGTGTAACCACACTAGCTGTCCTGAAACCCATTTTGTAGACCAGGCTGGTCTGGAACTTACAGAGATCTGCCTTTCTCTGCCTCTTGAGTGCTGAGACTGAAAGCCTGCACCACAGCCTGGCAACAGCACACTTAAAGATTAACATCCTTTAAAGGGAGTTTAAAACTCTTTTAAAAACTTTTGAAATTGCTTTAAGCAATTGTATCTTCTACATAATGACAGACTTTTTCCTTCTGACAGATTTTCTTTACCAAAGCACCTAATAGAAGTTGGAACCAATGCTCAGGTGATGAAGCTAACAAATGCTGGCACCTCAGGGGCATCCAAGGTAAAGGGGAACATCAGTGCAGCTACTTATGGCCACTGTCCATTCCGAGTGATTGTATCCAGTCCAATTGGCCAGTGCTTATTCCCTATGAGTTACAATAAAATGAAACTGGGTCTAGTGGTTCAGATCTATAAATCTGAGATACTCAGGAGGATAGAAAACTCAAGATGGTATGGTCTGTTTGAGCTGAGTTCAAAGCCAGCCTAGGCAACTTAATGAAACCTGACTCAAAAAGTATGAAAGGGGGTGTGGGGATATAGTTCAGTAGTAGAGTTCTAAATGAAAAATAGAATGCAGGGTCAGCATGATGGCTCCGTGGGTGAAGGCACCTTTCCCCAAGACTTGCTACCCCAGTTTTTATCCTTGGAAACCACACAATAGGAAAGAACTGACTTCTGCAAGTTATCCTCTGACCACATGCATGCCATTGGTATGTGCATGCACCCACAAATTCATACACATTGTGGTTTGAATGAGAATGGTACCCATAGGCTCATGTTTGAATCTCGGTTCCCCAGTTAGTGGGACTATTTGGGAAGGATTAGGAGGTGTGACCTTGTTGGAGGAGGTATTTGAAGTTTCAAGCACCCACACCAGTCTCTCTCCCTCCCTCTCTCTCTCTCACCTCCTCTCCCCCTCTCTAATACTCTCTTCCACTCTCCTGTCTGAGGTTCAGGATATAAAACTCAACTGCTGCTGTAGCACCACACCAACATGCTTCTCACCACGATGATCATGGACCTACCCTCTAAAACTAGAAGCAGGGCACCAATTTAATGCTTTCTTTTGTAAGAGCTGTGTTGGTCCTGGTGTCTCCTCACAGTACTAGAAGCTAAGACACACATGAACACAAAGTGTTATGTAGTCTTTGTTTTCATTCACTATCCATTCCCATTATCTTTGCCCTGAATCATTTCACTACTGTTAAAACATACAGTTCCTACACACTGAATGGTAAGAACAATGACAGACTATCTTCATTTCGTAGAAATAACAGATCCCATGCTGGGGACATAGCTCCACAGGTAGTATCCCTGCAGCACAAGCGTAAGGACTTGAGTTTGGTTTCCCCAAAACCAACATAGAAAGCTGGGCACCATGGAACAGATAGCCCCAGCACTGGGATGGAAAGAGGTGGTTGGGGAAAGGCATCCCAGAATGTTATTGGCTGTCCAGCCAAGCCAAATGGATAAGCTTCAGGTTCAGTGAGAGACCCTATCTAAAAAATAATAAATAAGAGCAACCAAGGATGGCAGTGTTGATGCACACCCTTAGTCAAAGCACTCAGGAAGCAGAGGCAGGCGTATCTCTGAGTTTAAGGCCAGCCTGTCTACAGAGCAAGTTCCAGGACAGCCTGCAAAGCTACAAAGAAACCCTATCTCAGAAAAGAAATTTTAAAAAAACAACCAAGGAAGGAAACATGGGTACATATCCCTGGCCTCCATGTACACACACACACACACACACACACACACACACACACACAGAAAGGGAGAGACTACGAGACTCCCTCTTAAAATGTGAACACAGCAGAGGTGAGTGATGTGAGTGATGGTCTTTTTTAAAACATCACCAAAATATATTAAGAATCCTCTAGATAAGTTCAGTATGAATTTTTTTTCATGGCAGGAGAGAATCAGCACCCCTTCGATCAGAGACAGTTCCTTTCATCTTTAAGTTTAGGCAGGTAATTGAGAACAAAGTCAACAATCTGAAGCTGAGCCTCTGTTACCAAGTACTTGTCTATTACATTGCATTGTTCTCTTCACATCTCCCCTCCCTTCTCCTGCCAACTTGGCAGTGTGACCTTAAAATCTTACCCTACAACAAAGTGTATTTCACATTATGGGATTTTCCGCCTAACCATATAGCTCAGAATGGCCAATGGCATGTTGGTGGCTGTCTTAGTTACTTGTCTATTACTGTAATAAGATTCCATGACCAAGGCAGCTTATACAAGAAAATGTTCAGTTTGTGCTTACAGTTTCAGTTCTAAGAACTGAGAGCTTACATGTTAATCCACAAGTGAGAGGCAGAGACACTGGGGATGGAAGTCTTTTGAAACCTCAAAGCCATCCTCCCCAAACACACTTCTTCCAACAAGGCCACACCTCATAATCTTTCTCAAACATATGAGCCTGTGGGAGCAATTCCATTCAGATGACCACAGTGACTATAATACAAGCAAAGACTTGAACACATTTGTGTACTTGGCTTGACTCATCCCTTTGCACTGGTGTAACATTTACTATTAGCAGAAAATCTTTTGTTGCAAGGTTAATAATACCATTGAGGACTAGACTTTCAAACTGGTCCTCCACAGCATATAGATTTGGTGTCCTATTCTGCCTTTTCCACTTTGGTGATGTGTCTTATTACTCTTTCCTCCTTCTCATTTTGCCTAATGGCTTATCATTCCCATGGTAGCAAGATAGATGCTGTAGCTAAAAGAGGCATATGTGAACCTAAGACAAAAGAAAGGGGAAGGGGCTGAGTTAGTCTGCTTTTTGTTGGTTATTAAGATAACAGTTCCTCAAAATCTTCCCTGCATATATTCAGTATCACACTGGTAACAAAATTAACACACATGACAGACACTGCTAGCTGAAAATGAGGCTGAGAAATTGTGGAGTATTCAACGAGAGATAATAAAGTTGGCAGAATTAACCTAGTATCATGGGAACATTGTTATCCTGAACAAAATCAGCATTCTACAAGAAAAGTATGAGAAACCAAGTGTGGTACATACCTTTACTTCTAAATGAATCTCTGTGAGTTAGAGGCCAGCATGATGGTCTGCATAGTTCTGAGGCAGCCAGGGCTACATAGTTAAACCCTGTCTCAAAAAGTGAGAAGTATGACAGGTGTATGAAAACAATGTAATGGGGTAGGAGAGATGTCTCAGTGATTTAAAAACATTGGCTGCTTTTACAGAGGACCTTGGTTCAATTCCCAGCAACCACATAATAGCTCAAAAGAAGATCCAAAAACATAATGACAACCTTTACCTGCTGGGCATTAGTGGGGCATGTCTTTGATCCCAGCACTCAGGAGGCAGAGGCAGAGGCAGGCAGATCTCTGAGTTCGAGGCCAGCCTGGTCTACAAAGCTAGTTCCAGGACAGGCTCCAAAATAATACAGACCTTGTCTCAAAAAAAACCAAAACAACTACAAAAAAAAAAAAAAAAAAAAAAAGACATTCCCTTGTATGCTAATTTAAATTTTGATAATTTTTAAGAGCAATTGTGATATCTTGCTTGTATAAATAAAAGCCTGTTTGAAGGTCAGAGAATGGAGCTTACTATTTGCTAACTATAGAGGTCTGGAAGTCTGTACAGACGACAGGAAGTTAATTAGCTGGGCAGAAACAGGATATAAACAGGGAGAAATAGGAACTAGCTCTCTTGTCTGCTTCGATGCTAAGGAGGTAAGGTGTGGCCGTCGCTTGCTCCTCTCTGATTTCTCTGATCCTCTGTATCTAGCTGGGTTTTTATTGCTTAGACCAATTAAGAACTTCATTTACAAGACATGTTTCTGGGGAATCCAAATATCTATACACATCCCTGATGGGAGATGTCATTCTGTATATGTTTCTCATACTGGTTAATAATAAAGCACTGTTGGCCAATAGGAAAGGAAGATAGGAGGGACTAGGAGACAAGGAGGAAATAGGAAGTAGTAAGGAGGAGTCAAGATGGAGAGTCAGGAGAGAGCTGGACGCCAGCCGCCTCCCCGGTAAGAGAAGGCCATGTGAAAATACATAGATCAACAGAAATGGGTTAATACTTAAGACAAAGCTAGCCAATAAGAAACTAGTACCTGGCCAACAGTATAATATCAAATACAGAGTCTCTGTGTATTATTTGGGGCTGGCGGCATGGCGGCGGGACAAGACCAGCGGCGGCAGGCAGAAAAACCGTACTTGTTACACATCCCCTTAACTGACTTTAAAATACCTTTTCTAACAGCAGGGAAACAGAAAACATGATTTTTACCATTGTGAGGGGTAGCCTGAACTTGAGCAGATGAGTAGGTAGTGGATGCCTTCTGTATCAGTTACTTTTCTCTTTCTGTGACAAAATACCAGACAGAATCAGGTAGAACTTATTTTGTTTCAGGGTTTATGAGTATCATGGCAGGGAGAGTCTAGAAGTTCCTCTTGAGACCTACCCATGTCCAGAGATGGCCTACTGAAAGTCAGCTCAGACTTCAGCTGGTCCTCCATGGCTTCCAAACTTCTAAATATTTTTAGATTTACTTATTTTATGTGCATGAATGTTTTGCCTAGAGTGCCTTGTGCCCATGGGATTCTGAAGAGGGCATTGTATCCTCTGGAACTGGAGTTACAAGTGTCTGTGAGCACAGAACTGAACCCAGACCCCAGATCATCTGTAAAAGCAACAAGTGCTCTTATCTGCTGGGCCATAACTCTTACCCTAAATCTTTTGTTTTGGGTTTTTTTGTTTTTGTTTTTGTGTGTTTTGTTTTGTTTTGCTGTCTGCCCTTTCCTATTGCAGAGACAGACATCTCATGAAGTGCTAGCGTCATCCCTGAGACCTGGTAGTAAAATCTAAATGAATGGTTTTTGCTCTATTGGGCAAGTTACACTTGCACTGGGGAAACCTTTGCCTGGAGCAGAGCTACATGTAAGCTGCTGCACTTACAATGACTTTGTGGTATTTCTTGGTCCCCACTGCCAGGACCTTTCCATCTGAGCGCCAGTGCTTAGAAAATTCCCACCAACATCAGATGGGATGATGTGGTATCAACACTATTATGGAGAAGGCCAAAAAACAAAAGGACCATCATCTCCCTTCTTCTGATGCCCCCATGTTTGTGATGGGTGTGATCTATGAGATGTATGACAACTCACTCCAGAGTATCAACAATGCCCCCTGTACCAGTAGCTGCTTAGCTTCCCAGTCAAAGATCATCTTGGATATCATGAGCCCAAGCTGTTACTGTGTTATGTGGCAATATTTTGGGTGGTGGGCTCCATGAACAAATGTCTACTCAGCCCAGATAGGAAACTGACAACAGACCAAAGTACAAACACTGGCAAAGTTCACCTTTCCAAACCAAGGAGGGTGTTCTTGTTTGTTTCTGAGATAGGGTTTCTATGTAGCTTTGGAGCCTGTCCTGGAACTTGCTCTGTAGACCAGGCTGGCCTGGAAATCACATAAATCTGCCTGCTTCTGCCTCCCAGGTGCTGGGATTAAAGGCATGTGCCACCACCACCTGGTCCAAATTGGAATGTTTTGTTTTTAATAATCTAACTTTATCTTACGTGCAGGGAGCTACAGACTGTTGTGAGCTGTCATGTGGGTGCCGGGAACTGAACCCAGACCTTCTGGAAGAACAGCCAATACTCTTAACTGCTGAGTCATCTCTCAAGGCCCCCTAAATCAATGCATTTTATTAGGGTAACTTACAGGAATATGTGATGGTTCACTTACAGGAACAGAAATGGTTCAGACCACTTGCATGAGTGACATTATAAAAGCTACAAACCTGGAATCAATGCACAACATGCAGGTAGCTCAACAGGTTATGTGTGCTTTTTAGGTAACTCATTTGGTCTGAGCTGCTTATATGAGAGTATCTATCAACAGTGCTTAAAGTTTGCATATGCTATGGAAGACGAGGTAGTGTATCTGGTCAGTTTCAGAGACTGCACCCCTTGAGCTTAACTTCCTTGCGGGATAGAGTATTTCACCCTGCTTAAAATATCCTGTTTTATTTCTAACATCCTGTGTTTTAACAAACTTCCTTTCAACATAGAAGGTTTTAATCTTAGAGGAAGCTACTACACAACAGGCCTGCAAAACTGTGACGTGGTGGCTATGAGGCTGTCCAGAACATCATCCCTGTATCTATTGGCTATAAGGTTAGCCCAGAGCTGAATGTGAAGCTCACTGGCATGGCCTTCCATATTCCTATCTCCAGTGTATCTGTCCTGGATCTGCCTCACCACCTGGAGAAAGCTGCCACGTACAATGACATTAAGAAAGTGATGAAGTATGCATCAGAGTCTCCCCCCCCCCCACCTACCCCCAAAGAAAGGCATCATGGGCTACTACACTGGGGACCAGGTTATCTCCTGTGGCTTTAACCTTTATGTGATACTTCTGATATAGGGACTGGCATTGACCTCAATGACCACTTTGTCAAGCTAATTTCCTGGTATGACAACAAATTTGGCTGTAGCAACAGTCAAAAAGACTCTAAGGACTCTAAGAAGTTAGAAACCCTGGACCACCAGGCGGCGGTGGCACACAGCTTTAATCCCAACACTCGGGAGGCAGAGGCAGGCAGATCTTCGTGAGTTCAAGGCCAGCCTGGTCTAAAAAGTGAGTGCCAGGATGTACTCCAAAGCTACACAGAGAAGCCCTGTCTCAAAAAAGGACGAGGAGTAAGGAGAAGAAGGAAGAAGAGCCCTAACACTGAGCATCTCTCCTTACAGCTTCCAGGCCAGACTTCCATAAGAAAGAGGGGGGGCTTTGGAAGCCCTACTCATCCACTGTATGGGGTGGAGAGATGGCTCCATGGTTTAAAGTACTTGCTGCCTTTTGGGGAGGAGGGGTGGCTCACAATCTGTGGCAACTCTGTCCCAAGGGGTCTGATACCCTCAGACCCTCTTCTAAAGTTCACTACACCCTATTTCCCTGAAAAGATTTTGTTTGTGAACATAGATAGCTGTGAAGGACAAAAGAGGGTGCCAGAAGTTGTCACTGTGCAGTGTAGATTCTGAGAATTGAACTTAGGTCCTTGAGAAGAACAAACAGCAAGCCCTCTAACAGTGAACCCCCCTCGTTTGTGAAGGAAAGGGGGTGCCCTGCCACAGTGCATATGTCACTAATGTAGGAGTCTGTTTTCTCTATCTACCATGTGGCCCTAGGGACTGAACTCAAGTATCAGTTTTGTGGCTAGTACCTCTGCCAGCTGAGCGGCTCCACTAGTGCCCAATTCCTATATTAAAGCATTATCAATGGCAAGCATCTCTTGCAAAATAGTGTACACAGGTAACAACATGGCCTTAGCTCCTCCCAAGAATTTATAATCTTACACTAGGGTGTTGTAGGTCATCAAATGAACTGGAAAGACAGATAATGTTGTTCATATATGACCAGTTTCAGAAGTGTAAACTTTTTTGAAAAATGCAAAATTCTGAAGTCAAGTTCAAACTCTATGCTTTCTGCCAGATTAGAGCTTGCCAGTAACATCTCACATTAAATCTGCTTATGGAATACTGTGTGTGAGCTGGTGAGGCACTCCCTCAACCCTCCCACACACACATAAGTAATTGGTTTTGTGGTGTTAGGGTTAGAAGTGAGAGAGCCTCTCACTTGGCAAGTACACTGGGCTATATCCCCAACCCTTAATAAATAATGTAATGTAAAATAAATAAATAAACGTAATTTAAAAATTGAAAATACTGTGCCTGCTTTGATTATGAAAGAACAGTATTATGTGCAACCTTATGCTTTAAAAAAAAAAAAATCTAAGCTGGATGGTAGTTTGCATGCCTTTAATCCCAGCACTGTGGAGGCAGAGGCTGACAGATCTCTGTGAGTTCAACCTGGTATACAGAATGAGTTTCAGGACAGCCAGAGCTGTTACACAAAAACCCTGTCTCAAAAAAAACAAAAAAATAAAATAAAATAAAAAATGTGCTTAAGGTCCAAATCATCACATTCTTCCCCAAACAACAGAGTCCCTGCCCTGGCTCTGGTTCCAATTTCATGAAGATCTGAACCATTCTGAAGCAATTATGAAACATTTCTCACTGAGTTTCATCCTAGAGCAGATGGAGGAAGTAAAAGACAAGAGCCTCAAGCAGCCTTCTGTTAGGCAGCCACCATCCGATCCCTGTGATTTCAGGAAAAGCCCTGGCACAGAAAACATCAATATGGTTGGCAGATCAGTGGGGCCAGGGTAAGCAGAGCCTGGATTCAGTTGGGTTAAGGTTTCAGTGAAAGACTTTAAGATCCAGTTTCCTCCCTGTCTGACCCAGTCAGCTAAAGCTCATGCCACCTTATCTTTGCCTTCCAGCTGCGCCTCCAGCTCCTGTGTGTTTCCTAACCTGCTCCTGACCTACTGTGTCTCAGCCGTCCCAGGACATCACAGGACTCATAAAGGCCTGGATCCCACTGAAAACAGTAGATACTTCCCCTTCAACTCTAAAAAGTATAGTGACTTTACCTCTATTTTCTTTCTTTTTTTTTTTTTTTTTTTCTTTTCTTTTTCTACGTCTGCTTTCTTGAGGTTCTTTTTTAACACAATTTAGATAACAACCAGTAATCTAAAAGTTATTTTGCTCTAGTATTAAATATGTACTCCATTTCATGATTTTTTTTCCATGCATGTGAACCATTTCAGTGACTCAAATGCATGTAAAATTAATAAACCTGGACATGGTTTAGTAGCACAAACATAATAAAATCTACAACTTGGAATCCCTGTTGCAGCCCAAACATCTTTGTTGTTGTTGTTTTGTTTGTTCATTTGTTTTTCAAGACAGGGTTTCTCTATATGGCCTTGGAGCCTGTCCAGGAACTCGCTCTGTAGATCAGGCTGGCCTCAAACTCAGAAAGATCCACCTGGCTCTTCTTCCAGAGTGCTGAGATTAAAGACATACAGGCTGCCCAAACATCTTTTAATATTAAAACCATATGTGCTGTACATGGTGGCTCATGTCTTTAATCCCAGCACTCAGAAGGCAAAGGCAGATGGATCTCTGTGAGCTCATTGCCAACGCCTGCCCTACATAGTAAGTTCCTAACCAAATAAACATTTGTCCTGTAGTGAGTGGCTTTAGTATCAGTGTAAAGTATACCACATGAGCAAGTTCAGATATTCTGAAGACCCCTGTGTCTTAAGACACAGGTCAAAAGGTGGGGGTCCATGGAACTATCCTGACAGAAAAGAGTTGGCAAAATTTAAAGTAACCAAAGAAGGCTGGAACAGGAGAAGCCCCTGCAGGAGAGGAGAGGTAGGAATGGGAAACTAGCTCTGGAATACTTGATTATCTGCCAAGTGTTAACTGCTTCCTTCATGTCTTACCAGTTCCTTAAACCTCTATATGAGGAAAAGAGGTTCCCCTCTTAAAAATGGAGGAACTGATTCATGGGAACCCCTACAAGCGGCCTGATGCAATAGATCCAATTCATTTTATTCTCCATTGTAGTTCTGTGATTTTGCCTGTGTCCTGTGCATAGAAGACATTTAATAAATATTGTTACATAAACAGCCTGCCCTGTTTGTTTTTCTGATAAGATCCACTCAGAGAAGATGGTGCCTGACTTTAATAAGATGTTAACTCAGTAAGGGTGCTTTCTGTCTCTTTTGAGGCAGAGGATCATCCATAAGCCTCCAGTTCCCTGATATAAATCAGGACCACATGCTCTGTCCATATCTGTGTCTCAAGTCTTGGATTTATCTGAGGAAGTTGCTCTGGTGCAGGTCAGTTTCCCAGATCTGCGGTCTGAGCCCTACAGTTGGCATGACATCTCTCTTCATGGGTTTTCTCTAAATAGGAGAAGTCTAAGACAGCCAGTGTCTTTTATTCATCTGACTAACCATCACCCCCACCAAGTATCTTAATGATAATATTGAGTTCTGTGTCTCCACAAACATGTGATAAGTGCATTTGGAACAAATACAGGTCTGCAAGAGGATTATAGTACTATTTTGATTTATATCTATGTTAGTCAAATTCCTTCTGAGCTGAGATTTACATGTATTTCACAGTTGCTATAACAAAAAACAGAATATTTTCATTTTCTATTCTGATTTAGTTAATTACATGTCTTTGTAACTAGTAAAGAGATTGCTTCTCAAAATATCTGAGAAGTTGGGATAACTACATAATTAGAATGAATGATTAACAATTTCTTTGAAATTAATACAATTGAATTTTTATCCCTCCTTATCCACTCCAATATACATACACATTCAGAAACTCCTCTACCCCACTGCTCCAAGTCTTATATACCATGTATTAGCCTTTCTGTTTTTGTTTTGGGAAAATGTACAGTGAGAAAAAAAATGAACAAGCTAGTATAAAGAACCCTCAGACGCCCCAGTATTAATATTTTACCACACTGGCTGACTTCATCATTCTTGGTTTCTCTGTCTCTTTCTCTTTGTTTACAATAGATAGACGTATAAACAGATAGACAAGGTCTGGGAGTGGTGGTGGCACACACTTTTAATCCTAGCATCCAGGCTGGGGACGGGGTGGGGCAGAGGCAGGAGGATCTCTGTGAGTTCAAGGCCAGCTTGGTGTACAGAGAGTTCCAGGACAGGCCCCAAAGCTACAGAGAAACCCTGTCTGGAAAAACAAAAACAATAAACAGACACACAGATAGTAGTAAGATATATATGAAAACATTTTCTCCAGAAACAAATGTTTATAAACATCTTGCCCTTTAAATAACTCAATATGGTTTTCCAAATGCTGGGATAATGTGTGTCTCTGCACCTAAATTTTGACTTACTCTTTTTCATTTCTAATTTAATTTTTATGATTGCCTGCATACATGTCTGTTGTGAGATATCCACCCCACCCGCACCTGTAGGACTGACCACACCTGTTAGGGCATGGTCACAGGTGTGGATGTGACGGGCAGGAAGTATGGGGGTTATGAGGTTAGGTCTGGGGTCCCTGACCCCAGCTTGCTTTCTTGCTCTGGTCGGGTTATGGAGAGCATCTGGGTGGTAGGGTGGCATCCGTGGAGTGGGAACCACTGCGGTCATCTGTTTGATGTGTAAGTGAATTATCCCCAAATAAACCTCACTTCAGTTATACTTGATTCCCTTGTGTTACATGTCTGTGCACCTGATGCCTGGTGCTTAGGGAGGCCAGAAGAGCCAGAGTTACAGATATAGTTGTGGGCTACCATGGTAATGTTGGACTTAGAGCCTGGCATAGTGCTCTTAACCACTGAGTCATTTCTCCAGATACTCAATAAAATGTCCTAAATTTTTGAACCCTAGAGAGATAGTTCAGCAATTAAAGACACTGCTCTTTCAGGAGGGCCCAGGGTTCAGTTCCCAACACCCTCTGGTGGGTCACAGTCTATAACTTAAATCTCAGAGAATCCAATGTCCTTTCTGGCCTCCATAGACACTGGAGTATACATACATACTACATACATACACACATATACATAAAATAAAATCTAAAACATTTTTATAATTGTTTAATGTGTATTCGAGGGTGCCTGCATGTGTATATTATACTGTATGCTTAACTGGTACCCAAGGAAGCTACAAGAGGGTGTAAGATCCCTGGGATTGGGGTTGCAGGAGGTTGTGAGCCCCCATGCAGGTTCACTGTAGCCCTGGCTGTCCTGGAACTGGCTCTGTAGACCAGGCTGGCCACAGAGGTCCTCCTGCCTCTGCCTCCCTAGTGCTGAGATCAAAGGTGTTCATCACCACTGTCCTGAACAAGTACTCTTAATTGCTGAATCTCTCCAGTCCTTCAGTATTCTCACTTTATTGGAAAAGATTGATTATATATATATATATATATATATATATATATATATATATATATATATTATATTTCTTTGCATATATGCACTAATGTGTACAAGTGCTCCTGGAAACCAGAAGAGACCACTGAATATCCTGGGTCTGGAGTTACAGTCAGTTGTGAGCTGGTGCTGGGAACTGAACTCCAAAAGAGCAGTGTCTTAGTCTCTGTTCTGGTGCCGGGAATAAACACCGTGACCAAGGCAACTCGTAGACAAGCAAGCACTTTACTAGGGGCTTGCTTAAAGTTTCAGAGGTCCCTGGATTCTTCCAGGGAAGCGCCTGCATGCCCTGTGATCCACTTGGTGACTGCACAATCATATCTGGGGTTCAGTGCTCCAACTTCTTGAGTTTCCTCTCATTTTTCACCTTTCCAATCACTCCACACACACATCCTGCTCATCCAAGATGAGAGAGAGGCTACAAGAGCACTCAGGATCAGAAGAGGCTGTTTGTTTCCAGACAGGGTCTAACTTTGTAACCATCCTTGGTCTATTACTCACTACGTTGCTCAGAATGACCTCAAACTTTGAGCGCCCTTTTGCCTCAGCCACCCTGCTATGAATAACTCTCTCTTCATTTTGGAAAAGGAAAATTCTGTGCAGTAATAAAAATTTTGGATTGGCAGTCCTTCAGTAAATGTCTGGTTATGCCAAAAACACAATCTAAATTCGAAAGAAGAGGAGGCCAACCCATGATTTTAAAAGTGTGCGTATATGTACTTAAAACTGACTGCTGGGCAAGCAAAACAGCTCAGCAAGTAAAGGCACTTACTACCAAGCTGGTGACTTGAGTTCAGCCCTTAGGACCAACCATGTGATAGAAGGAGGAAACTGACACCCACAAGTTGGTTCCCATTCTGCACTCCACATTGGAGGCACTATGGAATGCACACACATACTTGCACTCAAACACACACACACACATTTGTAGCAATACATAAATTGATTTAAAAATAAAATGAAATGTACTGCTTAGAAGTTTGGTTTTAACATGGAGGTTTTTGTTTTCTTTGGGTGTTTTGTTCACTAATCTCTGTTTTTGTTTTTTTTTTAAGCTCAGAATTTTTATCTAAACCTATTTGTTGTCTATAAATAACAGGCTTTCTTGGCAGAACCTTTACTCATAGAAAACATTTATTAGATTCATGTAGTCTATTAGAGGTGGGAAAGGAGTCGCATGCCTACATACATCTTTTTATAAGTAAGGTAGTTGAGCCCTAGGTGGTTAGCAGCATGCCCTGTCATAAGCCAGTTGCACTCTGACCACAATTTTCTACAAAATGATTCAATGCTTTTAGAATATTTTCCCCAGGAATTCTTTCAAAAAAAATTAAACTGATTCTGATTCAAAAGCTATAATTTGTATTTTCCCATTCCAAATTAAAGAAAATGGTGCATTCCATTAGGCTTAATGCATTTCTGAAACCCAGAAATGTTGACTGTAAAAATCACCTCACTGCCATTCCCTTCACTTTGATGCTATTGGATTATGAAACCGGTGAATACAAAGTCTCATCCAACCATCAAATGCTAACTTGTGTCTTTTGTACTTTGTACAACTTTAAAGATCCCATTTTGACTAGCTCTTATTAATGTCTATATTTTTTTTAAGTCCCCAAAATACCTAGTCAGGCAAATCTGAGTCATGGGGGCTCATTTACAATGACTCCAACTCTAGAAAGAGAGTGTTTCCTTTCCCTACCCCCACCCCCAAAAGTGGATTTTGAACCCAAAGCTTTGAACATACTAGACAAGTAAACTACCACTGAGTGACTCAACCCCCTTTTTATTTCTTATTTGTAGGCAAGATCTCACTTTAGTCAGCCAAGCTGGTCTTGAACTTGTCATTCTTCTTTTTTAGCTTTCCCAGGTAGCTGGGGCTACTCCTGGCTTGTAGCAGGATTTAACAAGGGAAAGAAGTAAAACTAATATGGGGGTGGAGAGGAGTGCTGGAAAAGACAAGCGTTCATCATACATAATTTTCTTTGAACACTGGAAGAAAGCTCATATGTTGTCACAGATAAATGTTAGGGTTGCTTGTTTGAAACTAAATTTGTATGCTGGATTCGTCCTCCAAATATGTCTAGTATGAAGCTTTAATGATCATAGGAACATTTATGTGAACGAATTACTTCTAGAAATGAAAGGCACATTGTATAAGATACAGGTTACGTAGTGGTACAAAACACTCACTGGGTAAAAAGGTATTTTAATAATGTATTGTGAGGAAACTTAGCCGAGCTCAGCATTCATGATTAAGACCACACACACACACACACACACACACACACACACACACACACACCTTTAACCCCAGCACCCGGGAAGCAGAGGCAGGCGAAACCCTGTCTCAAAAAACCAAAAGCACACAGTCTGGCACAGTAGTAACCAAATTATGTGAATGAAGGCAAGAAAGACAAAAGCTGAGACCGTGTCTGGTGCTTGGTCAGGGCCTACTAGCAGCTGCTGGGACTCTGAATGCTGAGTTCCCAACGTGGAGCATCTGAATCAGGGGCCCACAGGGCAGCAAAAGTAACAACTTCTCTGTTCTCTCATCCTTGATAAAAAGCTTTTTTTTTTTTTTTTTTTTTTTTTTCTTATAGTTTATCCGTCCATCTTGGCTGTGAGTTTGTGGGAGAGAAATTGTTTTCATTCTCTTCTTTTTTTACCTGGGGTCTGCCCACGCCTCAGGTACAGGAGATGACCAGTGACCAATAGCCAATTTCTGTCCAGTCCTTCAGCTGGCGGCAGTAAAGACTCTGGAGTGACGCACACAGGAGGGGGAGGTGAAACCATGCTGAATTAGAACAGAGTTCTCCCTGCAGGCAGCTACCGGTAGCCAAGCAGTGTAGTGTTTGTACATCCCTTCCGCAGCCCTCTCTCCCTTACACACAGGAACTCTCCAGCCTTTGCAGCCCCTGGGCAGCAGGCTCCCTGACACCTGCCACTTACTCAGAATGCAATTGCGCCGGGCCTCTCACAGTTTGCCTCAGAATTTCAGAATTGCTCAGGGCCTCTTCAGGGAGACAGAGATCATGACTCACACGTGCCAATGATCAAGAAAGAAAGGTCTGTGGCGTGAAAGAGCATTTCTTCAGTACTGGTGTGTGCACATGCCCTCCCTCTAGTTGCCAACTAACAAAGAAAGGGCTTGCTTGCTTCCCTGGATGGAAGGGTCGACCCCAGCTCCCCTACCTCAGGCTCCTTCCTCCTCAGTGTGTCCTCTCTGACTTCTGGGAAGAAGCATGGCAGCTCCACTCCAAGCTTCAGGGGGTCCATCCTGTGATTCTTCGGGGGAAGGTCTGCGAAGGTCTGCAGCACCAAACACAGGTGCCTCGCCACGCCATATGGGAGCAGAAAGGCAGGGTTTTCTGGACAGTAATGGCTTAATATGGCACTGAGATTTGCTGTGCAAGATCTCTCTCAGTGATTCCTGTCAGAGCCTGATATGGTCGCCTCTTCAGTTGCACTAGATTTCTTCAGAATTGTTTCTTCCTAATGATTTTCCCCCACGAATAAATAGGAGCCCGGTCCTACCTTATAGCTCTGCCATCCCACAGAATGGTCAGCTTGCAGGGCTTGGGAGAAGGCTCAGTTGGTAAAGTGCTTGCCACACAATCACGCAGAAAGTAACCGAATCAGAAATAGAAACAAGGAAATGAAGGAAGATACAAAGAAAGAAAGAGAAGGAGGGAGGGAAGGAAGAAAGGAAAACAAAGGAAGGAAAAGAAAAAAGGAGTCAGGCAGGGATCAAGCCGGACTTCAATCAGACACTGTCATGGATATGCTTACATTTCCTTTCTTCCTTTCTTCCTTTCTTCCTTTCTTCCTTCCTTCCTTCCTTCCTTCCTTCCTTCCTTCCTTCCTTCCTTCCTTCCTTCCTTTCCTGACTGTAAACTTTAGCCCCTGAAACCTTCGCCTCTGAAGAGGTGGAATTTTCAGGCAAGCTTTACCATACCCAACTTTGAGTTTTTTTTTTTGTTTTTTTTTTTTTTTTTTTTTTTTTTAGGGGGTCTTATTTAATGTTTCTATGGCTGTGAAGAAACACCATGACCATACAACTCTTATAAGGAAAACATTTAAGTATGGTGGCTCACTTACAGTCCAGAGGTTCAGTCCATATCATCATAGTGGGGCATGGTGTTGTGAGGGCAGACATGGTGCTGGCAAGGGCGTTGAGAGTTCTACATCTTACCGGCAACCTAAAGTGGTGTGTGTGTGTGTGTGTGTGTGTGTGTGTGTGTGTGTGTGTCACACTGACCACAGCCTGAGCACATAGAAGGCTCAAAGCCTGCCCCCCACAGTGACACGCTTACTCCTAAAGGACCGTATCCACACCTCCCAATAGTGCCACCCCCTCTGGGAGTCATTTTCTTTTAAACCACCACAGGGGGTAAATTTATTTTTATTATTTCAAATTATTTGTGCATGTGTGCATGTATCTGCATGCAGGTATGTAGCCTCAGAAGCCAGAAGAGGGTATTTGGTCCCATGGAGCTAGAGTTACAGCTAGTTCTGAACCACCTGGCCTGGATGCTGGACCCCAACCTTGCATCATCAGGAAAAAAAGCACTGCTGGTGATCACCATGACACCTCTGCAGACCAAGTTTTGTTTGTTTGTTTGTTTGTTGTTGCTGGGTTTTTTGTTTTGTTTTGTTTTTTGAGAAAAAGTATCATGGGGTTTTTGTTTGTTGTTTTGAGACAGCTTTTTTTAATTTATTTATTTCTATTTTATATGCATTGGGGTTTTGCCATGGCTGTCGGATCTCCTGGAACTGGAATTACAGATAGTTGTGAGCAGCCATGTGGGTGCTGGGAATTGAACCAGCAGTCAGTGCCCTTGACCACTGAGTCATCTCTCCAACCCTGAGAAAACTTCTTTTTACTGGGCCTTAGGAAACCTTGATTCCTCTTGTCTTAGCCTCCTGAATCCTGAGATGAAAATTTTGCACCACTGCTAAGCCTGGCTGATGTCTCATGTAACTGCATCTTTTTTGTTTGTTTGTTTGTTTGTTCTGTTGTTGGTGGTACTAGGTTTTGTTTTTGAAATAGAATCTGGCTATGTAGCTAGTCCTGTCTAACCTGGAACTCTCTGTAGAGACCAGAGTGGCCCCAAATTCACAGAGATCTGCCTGCCTATGTGTTGTGGAATAATCTTCCTGTACACTGTGAAATATGTTGCTAATAAAAAGCTGACTAGCCAATAGCTAGGCATGATTTGGGGGGGCAAAGAGAATGCTGGGAAGAAGAGGGGCAGAGTCTGAGGAGTCATGAGCCAGACACTAAGGAAGCAACATGGGAAGTTCAGAGATGAGATAAATGAGCCTCGGGACAGCACATAGATTAATAGAAATGCATTAATGTAAGTTATAAGAGCTAGTTAAACACAAGCCTAAACTATCAGCTGAGCATTTATAATTAATAAGAAGTCTCTGTGTGGTTATTTGGGAGTAGCTACTGGGACACAGAAGAAATCTACCTACACCTGTGTGTTGAGACAGAAAGCCTGTGCCACCACACCTATCCTTATTAGTTATGTCTTGAAGTTCCTTTGCCCTCTGCTCCTGCTGTATTGATTATATAGAAGTCCCATATTTGAAAATCTGATTATGATTTTCCTGGCAATCTTATTGGGTCAGAGTTCAATTTAGCATGTTTAGGTCAGTCTTAGTATAATCTGTGGACAAGGGTCTGAAAATGTTCCCTTCTGTCAAAGGATAAACACAAACACTGAGATACTCCACCAGCACTAGAAGCTGGCAGCAGCACCTCTCCAATGAGGACAAGAAAAGCATATCTTCCCTCCTCCCAATTTCAAACTCTCTGTATAATTCTCCTGCCTGCACATCCAAAGAGCTCTGCTTGTTTGGTCAGGTTTTTATTGAAAGGATAGAGTTTTGAGACAGTGTCTTGATTATATAGCCCTACCTGACATTGAACTTACAGAGATTCCCCCTGTCTCTGCCTCCCAAATGTTGGGCACATCTCTTGTAGTTTGGGGTTTTGGTTTTCTAGTAACTCATTTATTGAATATTTATCAAACTGTTAGTCCAGAAAGAAAAGCAAAACTTGCCTTTGACTGTGAATGGCTTGGAAAGACCTTGCTTACTCAGGGGAGCAGCACAATGAACACTCAAGTACGGAAGCTTCTGGTAGTAAAACATACTTCAACAGGTCCTGTTCCCATCTTGACCAGCAGTCATGATCTGTGAACCTAAACAAAAACTTTTAACTTCTTGTTTCGGTCATCCTAAGGAGTGAACCCAGGGCCTTTACGCACAGAGTATACTCCCAGACCATAACATTATTAACCATGGCACAAAGCACAGCCTCCAGCTGCCAGCTGCATGGCCACCTCTCATCTTTCTTTGTTGCAGTTGTTATTGTTGTTGAGTCAGCATCTCAGTATGTGGTCCTGGCTGGCCTGGAACTTGCTATGTAGTCGGTGGTGGACTCAGTCTGTTCCCTGAGCACCAGGGGTATATCCCACCATGCCCAACTCTATTGTGTACGTACATTCTACAAGGTTTTCCTCATCTAATCAAACACCCCTCAAGCACCTTCTCTTGCTAGCAATGGACTTTCAAGGGGTAGCACATCTTTCCCATTCAAACAATGCTGCAGTAGTATACACACTCACGCACACACACAAGCACCTGTGATAAATGACTCTGTCACTAGACTGCTCTCATGTGCTTGTTAATGCCATCAACTTCACTTCTGAATATTAATACATCTTTTTTATTACAAAAACACTATGCTTATTGTAAAAATTCAAATTATGCAGATATGTAACTCTACAGGTGAAAAATACTCTATAATCTCACTCTGCCCTGGTGCTTACCACCACTGAGAAGTCTAGTGTTTAATCCTTCAGTGAACATGTGTGGATTTTTAAAAGATAATATGGCATCCACCTGCATAGTCTATCCTTTTACTATCATCCTTAGATATTAAAAGCAGCATACCGAGTATAAAGGAGAGATAAAAGCCACGACCTCGGGAGAGCACATAGACTAACAGAAATGGTTGAATTTAAGTTGTAAGAGCTAGTTGTAAGGAGATATCAGCAAACCATTTGTAATTAATAATAAGTCTCTGAGTGTTTACTTAGGAGCCACTGCCAGGGTACAGAGAAACTCTGCCTACGTTTCTAGACCCTTCCACCTGATAATTCCTTCTCAGAACTTTCCTGGTGCACCAAATAGTACTACTTACTAAGGTCTACTCATACCTTTTAAAATGGAACAGAGACAGGAAAGTCTATCATTAAGTCTAGTTTGCTGGGCAGTAGAGATGAATAACTTGTCATGTTGCTGTGGGATGGATTGTGTCCCTGAAAAAGACTGAAAGCCTAAAACCCAGCCATAAGATTAGGCTGCATTAGAGACTTTGTAGATGGCTTTAGTTCACATGACATCATCTTAATCCAATAGGAATCACGTTGGCCCTGATCCCAATAGTATTTCTGTCTTTAGGGAAGAGAGAAGACAATGGCCTCATAGACACACACTACACATGTGTGTGCATGCACACACAATAACTCTGGGTCTACATATCGTGCGTCTCTTCAGTCTTAGATTAAAAACAAGCTAATGTCGTTGCACATTTGGTAGTTTGTTCTAGGGACAAGTTCATACACACTCAGAGAACAGCAACAAAATGAAAGCCCCATGGCTCACACCCTGCAGAACATTCCACCACCTGTGAGAGTCCTGCCAGCTTACCTCTGACATGGCCCCATCACCTCCCATCAGCCAACTTAAAGCAGCAGTTATTTTCCCCTTACAATGGCAGATGAGATGAAAACAAATTTCATCCAAGATAACCAAAATTTAAGTCTACTGACCATGTTCTTTAGAAGATGAGCAAAACTGATAGTTTTCTAGAAAGTCCAAGTTTCTCCGGATTGATCTGATGATGCCAGTCACTTTGGGACTAATGTTTCAATTCTTCCATCTTTCTTTGGCTTTGATTATCTATAATTAATTTGTAAATGCATCTTCATTTAAAAGATTCAAGTAATATCAGAATCTATAGCAAAAAAAAAAAAAAAAAAAAAAGAAAAAGAAAAAAGGTAGAAGTCCCCTTCCCTTCACACCGTTGCCAGTGCTACTGCTTCCCCCACTGGAACCCTCTTGACTGTCTGTCGTCTGTCCTAATACATTTCCAGGCGCATCCACATGCATAAATGCAAAGGGAATTGTAAAATTTTAATAACAATACATGTGTGGGGCTGGAAAGAGGACTCACTGGATAGGAACGCTTACTGTTCTTGCAGATGGCCAGGGTTCGTATCCCCAGCACCCATGTCAGACAACTCACAACTGCCTGTAACTACAGATTTATGGCCCTCTTCTAGCTTTAACAGACACTAATATGGTACACACACAAGCAAGCATGGAAACACATCTGCAGATTAAAAAAAAAGAAATGAAAAGACAGGAAATGGTGGCACAGGCCTTCAGTCCCAGTACTTGGGAGGCAGAAGCAGGAATTCTTCATGAGTTCAAGGCCAGCCTGGTCTACATATAAGTTCTAGGCCAATCAGAGATGTCTCTATTTTGCAGCACTGGCATTACAATTGTCACCATATCCAGCTCCAGACATAAATAGTGAAATCTTTCCTGAATTTCAAGACTAAGCATGGCTTAGATTTAAATTAATCACCCATCCACCTATCCACTCATTCATTCATTCATTCATTCATTCATTCATTCATTCATTCATTCAAATAAAGCCTCTTTTAGAGAAAACAGCAACAGGAGCGATTATTTATCAGGGTAAGTCACTCATCAGTAGCTCCCTGTGAGAAAATGCCTTAGAAGATGGCATGGGGCTATGATGTTGGATTTTTAGTGAGGTTGCTTCAGAACACTCACAAGTTTGTAGAAAACAAGGCAGTGACAGCACTTGCTGGTGAAAATGAGAAGGGTCATGTTTTTTTCATACGGTCGGCTCATGGGTCGGCTCATGTCAGATCCTCATTCGGAGCTCCTCAAACGAGATGAATGTTGACTTCCAAAAGACAGTCCCCTTACAGCCTGAGGGGAAGATCTTGTTTGGGGAAAGGCTCTTTCAGACTGAAGGAAGCTCTTGAGATGGAGTTAGTTGAATTAGAACGAACCTTAAATCTATTAAGTGTCCTTAGAAAACGCCTGGCGGTGGTGATGGCACACGCCTTTAGTCTCAGCACTTGGGAAGCACGGGGGGGGGGGGGGCGATCTCTGTGAGTTCCAGGCCAGCTGGGTCTACAGAGAGATTTCCAGGATAGCCAGGACTGACTCGGAAATATTAAAAAGCAAACAGAAAGAGGTCCTTAGAAGGAAGGAAAGGTGGCTTGAGAAGGGAGACAGAAGTTGAGTGATTAATCTGCAAGACAAAGGACAAAGGACAAAGGACAAAGACTTGGTTGCCACCAGATGCCAGGAGAGAGGTCTTCAGAGTGGAAGAAAACAACTGTGACTGTGCCCAAATCTTGACTTCACACTGACAGCCTCAGTAAACTCATGCTCTTTATTTGTTTTGGTTTTTCGAGGCAGGGTTTCTCTGTCGCTTTGGAGCCTGTAGACCAGGCCGGCCTCGAACTCACAGAGATCTGCCCGCCTCTGCCTCTGAGTGCTGGGATTACAGGTGTGTGCCATCAAACACCCCGGCAAACCTGTCCTTTTTAAAGTCACTCAGTTAGTGCTAATTTGCTACAGCACAGCATCCAGGAAAGTAACACTCCCACTAGGGGCCTCTGGAAGAGCAGTGCAGGCTCTTATCACTGAGCCTTCTCTCCAGCACCATTTTTTCTCTATTTAGTCACTGTGACCAACACCATTTTGCCCAATGGCTGTTTACAACATCTTCTTGAGTAGTCTTCCTGCCATGGTTCTTCTCTGGCATATCGTAAGTTGCCATTGTCACGTTACTATTTTGAAGGACAGCATTTAAATCTCCCGAAGAAGCAGCATGTCTCCATTTTAGGCTTAAAAGCCATCGTGTAGTAAACACAAACTAGGTTTATTCTTGTTTATGATTAAACCTGTCTCTCAAGCATTGGGCTATGCCTCACCTGGAACTTTAACCACAAATAGTTAGTTCTGTTCTGCCTGTTCCAGGAATGGCAATAATGTCTTTGTTTCTAAAAGTTGTTTATAAACCAGGTGGTGGTGGCGCATGCTTTTAATCCCAGCACTTGGGAGGCAGAGACAGGCAGATCTCTGTGAGTTTGCGGCCAGGTCAGCCTGGTCTACAGTGTAAGTGCCAGGAAAGGCTCCAAAACTACAGAGAAACCCCGTCTCAGAAAACTAAAAAACAAAAGGTTATATGACCACCTTGTTTTGCACATCCTGCAACCATGTCAGGAGAGACTAACTTGTGCTTATGTTCTGTTCCTGTAATTTCACCTATGTTGTCCAACAAATCCCTATTTGAAAGCCCCCTACCCCTGAGCTATAAAAACCTGTCTTTCTCATGTCCGATGCTGACCTTTCAAATCCTGACTTACTGGGAGATAGCCCGTGCACACAAGTAAAAATGCTTGCTCTAGTTAACTGTTTGCTTTAATTTGGCCATGATTACTTATGCTGGTGGTCTTTCTCCTCCTATTTTGGGGATTATACTCCATAACAAGAAAGAAAACAAACAAACAAACAAAATAAGACACCTTAGTTCCAAAAAATTATGTTTAAATATATCTACTTTCCTCTTTGTACTTTCTGTTTTTTGTTTTGTTTTGTTTTGTTTTCTATCTTTTCTTTTTTGGAGACAAGATTTCTCTGTGTAGCCCAAACTAGATTTCAACTCACATCTTTCTTGCGTCAACCTCTCAGTGAGACTTTTATGACAACATCTAGTTCACTCTCTTGTGTCTCTGTCTCTGTCTCTCTCTGTCTCTGTCTCTCTCTGTCTCTGTCTCTCTCTGTCTCTGTCTCTCTCTCTCAGCCCTGGCTGGCCTGGAAGAGATGAGGCTGCTCTGAAACTCATAGGAATCCACCCACCTCTGCCTTCTAAATGTTGGGATTAAAGCATGTATCACCACACCCAGCTTTGGCTCCTCAACCCCCCTTTCTTGAATGAGCTCTCTCTACCTTCTATGTGTTGACAAAACTGAACCCTGACCCTCACTTGGGTAAGTCTTTCTCAGATCCCAGGAAAGGCAGCCAGCCAGCTGAGCCAGGACAAAAGAGGCCAAAGTAGAAGACATATGCTGGAGTTGCAAATCAGACCAAATGAGAATTCCAAAAAGCAGGGTCACATTGTTCACTCCAGCATTCCAAAATATTTTCTCCTAATTTTGTTCTACTTGACTTGACTTTGGAAGGTTGCACTGAATTTTTGCCTTGTTTACTTTTAATGCTGACAAAGTCATTTGCTTTACTATTCAATAAATCAGGAAGAATCTAAAAGGCAAGCCCTCCTTGGATAAGAACAAAATTGATTTTTTTTCCAAGCCACTTGGATTCAGCACAAACAACTGCCTTTTAGCACTTGTCTGAACTCCTGCCTAATCTCAGAATTTTGAACTAGAAAGCAAATTGTGTTATGTTCCTCTAAAAGTGTATACTTGCAGGGTCATCTGTAATCCCTTTGGAGCATCTCCAAAAGCCACTGCTAGAATATATAATGTAATTAATTCCCTTAACAACTTTTTGATATATTTTCATGTAGGATGAGACAAAATCCAGAAACCGTTACATGTGAAGAGGAAGTTGGGAAACCTCTTAGTCTCATGATCCTTGATTATATCTTTCATTACAGAAGTTGACAGATATCAGAACCTGGAGGTGGTTCATCAGTTAAGAGCACCCCAGTTCAGAGGACCCAGGTTCAATTCCTAGCACCCCCGTGGCAGCTCACACCCATCTGTGAGTCCAGTTTCAGGGAATCCAAATCTATGTTCTGACCTCTCTGTGGTCACCAGACTTGTGTATTGTATACATAAATACATGCCAGTAAAACACCCATACACGTGGGGGGAGGGGGACATTAAAAAATGGCTAGGCGTTGGTGGCGCACAGCTTTAATCCCAGCACTGCAGAGGCAGAGGCAGGTGGATCTCTGTGAGTTCAAGGACAGCCTGGTTCAAGGAAAGCTACACAGAGAAACCGGTTCTGGAAAAACAAACTAACTAACTAAAAAAGAAGAAGAGGAGAAGAAGAAGGAAAAAATAAATTTCTATGACAGAGGAAATTTCAAGGCTACATAATACTGAATCTGTGGCGTAGTTGTTGTTATTGGATCTTTTTAGACAGGGTCTCATTATGTGGATTTTGCTGGCCTGGCCTGGAACTTACAGAGATAATATGAAGAAACATGTAAGTTGTTAGTAATAGAGTAAGTTATAAACTACTATGATTAGTATTAAATTCCCATTTTAGTTAGTCCAAAATCCTCACAGTCGTTCTAATTAGCCATCTTTAAAATACAGGATCTAGGGGCTGGTGAGATGAAGCATGGGTACTGTCATGAGGTTCACAGTTTAGATCCCAGCACCCACATAACAAAGCCAGATGTTCTACAAAATGTCTTTAACTCAAGTTCTGAGGGATCTCGTGTCCTCTTATGGCCTCTACACCCAAAAGTATGCACAGCCACACATACACAAATAAATAAAACAAAAAGAAAGTAAGACGGGGCAGGAGAAATAACTCAGGGGTTAAGAGCACTGACCGCTCTTCCAGAGGTCTTGAGTTCAAGGCTCACAACCATCTACAAGGAGGCCTGGTGCCCTCTTCTGTCCCACAGACGTACGTGCAGACAGAACACTATACAATGAAAGAGAAAAAAAAAAAAAAAAGAAAGAAAAGAAAAGACAGCTTTTGACAACATTCCTAATATTGTTGCTAACTTATATGTAAAATTTAAAATCATTGAGTCAGCTATCTCTTCAGAAATCCCTAAGCTTTTGGTCCTACCATTTAAATGTTTTAAAACGTTTTATTATTTTATGTATATGGATGTTTTGTCTGCATCTAAGTCTGGGTGCCACATGTATGCAATTCCTGAAGCTGCCAGAAGAGGGCATTGGATCTCCTGGCGATGTGGGTGCTGGGAATCTAATCTGGGTCCTCTGGAAGAGCATCCAGTGGTTTTATTATTTTCTATTTGCAAATATGCATATATGTATCTGTGGTGTGTGCAAGTGAGGGCAAGTCTTTGGGGGCCAGAATAGGGTGTCAGGTCCTCTGGAGTTGGTGTTTGAAGTGGTTATAAGCTGCTTGATGGGAACTGAACCCTGGTCCTCTGCAAGCGCAACAAGCCATAGCAATGGCTGAGTGATCTCTGTAGCCCCTGCACTACTATTTTATCTAGGTGAGCTTTTTAATGTTAATTTAAATTTAGGGTTTTATTCATGTTTCTGAAATTACCAACTCAACCTAATGGCCCATTTCTAAAAACTTCACCATTCATTACAGTAGTAGAGACTTAGGAAGGTCTCTGGGCCTTTTTTTTTTTTTTTCCTGAAAAACTCGAGGCTTTGCCTTCACAGGAAGAACATAAATCTACTAGGAAACCCCTAAGAAATATTTTCAATAAACTACTACTTTATTTTGAATCAGTAGAAGAACTCTAACAACCCCCCCCCAAGGGGTGTGTGTGTGTGTGTGTGTGTGTGTGTGTGTGTGTGTGTGTGTTGACTAGGGACTCAAAAACTCATATATTCTAGGCAAGTGCCCTACCTCTGAGCCACTTTTCCAGCCTCACAGTTCTAAAGGAATTAAAAAAAAAAAAGGCAAATACATCCTGAGAAAGTAATTAGATAATGTGGACACCTTCAAGGGTTTGTGTGTGAGCTCTGTTTCATATTTTAGCTTCAGGGCTTAATTTGTAGCTGGCAAAAAAAAAAAAAAAAAAAAAAAAAAAAAACTCACCCAGATCCAATCCACATCTTCAGGGGGACAACGCCCTCTCTTATGGAATATAACTTCGTGTTGTACTTTTATGTGCATAAACAACTCTTAAGTATAGGTAATCTCTCCCTTTGTCCTAGAACTTTTGTTATAAATATTTAAGTTTTCAAAAAGTCACTTTCTTAAGTCCCACAATGGGTGGAGAAGCCATGAGTAATATAGGGAGTGATTTGAAAGGGGAAAACCTTTACAAAGGGGACTTTACTTGCACAGAACCTCGCAGAATATATGAAATTACCGAGGAAGCTCAGAGCCTTGCTGGCGACACCTGCTGATGTGACTCTCATTCTCCACCCTTGGAAACACTGGTGTGGACCACCCTCGCTGGGCCTGAAAAGGCCAGGATCCCTCACCAGCACGCTGTGCTGTAGGACCTCAGGACACTTCCAGTTCTCAGTGGCCCTGCCTCCTGTCCCACGTTTGCGTCAGAGTTCTTGACCCAGTGTCCTCATTTCGCCTTCATACCGGGGCAGGGCTAGTTTCCACCAGGACTCTTGCAGCCTTCCTGGCTGCCCTCCCGGTTTACTTTCATAATAGCTAGGTTCTACCCACAATGCAATTGTAAAAACTGAAATGCAAAGCAGTTTCGTGCATAACCTAATTCTCAAAGCCATTACTTGTGAGAGTGTAATTTTGTTTTATTTTCACCACGTTTGGTGTAGTGATTTTATGTGTTTTATTTTTAATGGTTATGTCATAAGGTCCTGAGAAGTCTCCTTAGAAAAGATCCTACCAGGGAACTATAAATACTTGGAAGTTTGCTACAGTTTCCAGTTGGTCTGAAGGGTGTGGGTTATTGTTAAGCTGTTTAACATTGTCTCCCCCCACACCCCAGCTTGACTAGCTTTAACTTTTGTGGATACAGTTGCGAACAGTAACCTCCAAGGAAAACTTTCAAAGTAGAGCATTTTCTAGTTACACATGTATCAACCTTCAAAGTAATTGAAAAAGAAAAAAAAAAATGTGTGCAAAAAGGAACCATTGTGTTTCAGTTAGCTTTGAACTTACTAAAGAATACATTAATTTCTGTTAAACAGCGCTCAGTTCCCATTGTAAGCGATTATGGAGGAACCTGTTAATTCCAACAGCCAGAAAAGACCACTACCACAATTTGAGCCATATTTGAAGCAAGCTTGATTTTTTTTGTTGGGGTGCACCCAAGAGCTGGCCCGCGACTGCCTCCTAAGTAGGGTTAAAGAGAACTGCCCTGAATCCATTTGGGCCCCCTTTTAAGGAGCAAAATCATGAGTAGTTTTACAGGAGAAAGACAATGGGGCAATAAGAAGTACAGGGAGAGAGAGAGGGAAAAAATCCAAAAACTCCTCAAAATAAAAAAAAAAAAACCCTCATTGTGTGGTCACCATGTGATTATGGGGTGTTCAGGAAGGACTAGGGAGGGTCAGCGAGGGTAAGGGTATTCCCCCAAACAAGTCAAGGTCATGGGTTAGGGAAGGTCAGGTTCCAGGAAACAGAGAGCAGCTCAGTAAATAGAAGCTTATTTTTAACAATACATCACAGTGAATGGTTCCTGCCTTCACAATGGAGTTAGTCAGTCAGGTTCCTCACAGGGGAAAGATTTTACAGCAGAAGCCACCTTCCTCAGATACTGATGGAATAAGATTATGTGCCTGGTGCATTGCCTTGACTTGGTTTGTTCCAGTTTGGATTTTTCAGACAGACTCTCCTTACACAGCCTAGGTTGACCTCAAACTCCAGATATAAGTATTTAACACCTGCCCCTTAAAAAACAAACAAACAAAAAAAACTCAACTTACACAATTGTGTGTGTGTGGGGAGGGGGTCTCTAAGATAATACATGAAATTATTGACAGTGTTTACGTAATTCCTCAGGAGTGAGATTGCAGCATTTAAGAATGCACTCCTTTTTAAAAATGTGTTTTGTGGTGGTGTTGATGTGGAGGGGAGTGAGATGGAAGGGGGTGTCCACCGAGTCCAGAAGAGGGCATCGGATCATCCAGAACCGGACTTAGAGGCAGTGTGAACTGTCCACGGTGGAGCTAAATTCCAGTCATTGACAAAAGCAACACCATTTCTTTTTCTTTTCTTTAATTTTTCTTTCGTTTTTTGAGACAGGGTCTCTCTATGTAACCCTGATGTCCTGGAACACGAGCTGTAGACCAGGTTAGTCTTGAACGCACAGAACACTTCCTGCCTCTACCTCCTGAGCTCTGGGATAAAGGTCATGAACCATTCCCAACCCCCATCTTAAACAAATAACAGATTTTAATAAGGAATTTCTTAACCTGACTTCTGAATCCTTCGAACACAGAACTTGGTCACTCAACCTTGCAGAACTATTAATCCTTAATTTAGACACTGAATTTAAAACATTGAGAGGCAAAGTTCCCAAATTCTAGAATAATTGGCATCCTAAAAGGGTTCAAATGCCAGAACTTTGTTTAATGGTATAAATATTACAGTTGTTTCAACACAGATGCCAAAATGCCTATTAGAAATGAATTCAATTGTGAAGGAAATGGACTAGAATTAAGGTTTTCGTCAACCCATAACTCAAGCCAAAGAGTGACAATGATTAATACCACATTTCAATGTTAAAAAGTTTTCCATATAAAAATCTGTATCATAGGAAAAAAGGTGTAATGTCCTTTCAAAATGATGAGCAGTTTAAAAGTCACCAATGTTCATACTTGCATGCAAATACTAGACACCAAGAGAGGTCTTGTTGAAGCAAATGTTCTCACCACACTTGCCATTTCAAAGAATTATGTCAGAGTCCTGTCTTCTGTTACTCATTATGTATGCTGTTTTGTCATCACTTCTTGTGTGTGGCGTGAGCTCATATTGACTCATTTCTAAGGAACAGAATAAGATAAAAGAAAATAAAGTTCTCTCTCTCTCTCTTCTGCCCTCCCTCTGCCACCTCCCTCTCTCTCCTCACCCCTTTGCTCTAGAGAAAACCACCTGCCACATAATGAACAGCATGACAAAGAAACCAAGAACTGTGTGTCCAGCCAATGAGACTGTGAGTATGCCAACAGCCACGAGAGTGAACTTGACAGCTGGGCTTTCCCTCCTGGAATCTCTGTCCATCCTCCTCCCACCACACACCCAGCTAGTCCTGTCCAGACTCCTTATCTCTAGATACTAGGTGAAGTTTCAAGTGTTGGATCCAAACCACACTTTTACCAATGAATGCAGCCTTTGCTTAAGCAAACCTTATTTGCATAACACACACGTGGGATCCATGGTCCTTGATCACATTGTTTTTTGGCAAGAATGCACTTAACCTGTCTTCAGCTGCCTGTGTCCCAGTGGATTGTACAGAGTGTGAAAAGCAAGACTGTCTTCAACCAGGGGAATCCATCCACTAGCCATACTAAAAAGCACAAAAAAAAGAGTATTTTGTGGGGATTTCACTTGATTATAAATGTACATGGCCAATGGCTACATCATAAGGTAAGTATTTTGACAAGTATAACATGGTGGCTATTCAATCAATGTACTTTTATTTTTAAGATTTATTTATTTATTTAATGTATATTTTATGCCAGAAGAGGGCGTCAGATCCCACCATAGAAGGTTGTGAGCCACCATGTGGGTGCTCAGGACTTCTGGAAGAATATCCAGTGCTCTTAATTGCTGAGCCATCTCTCCAGCCCCTCAATGTAGATGGAGGTTTCTGTCTCACCGGGTCCCACAGCCCCTTAGTCCCAAATAAACACACAGAAGCTTATATTAGTTATAAACTGTTTGGCCGATGGCTCAGGCTTCTTACTTGGCTAGCTCTCTCTTAATTATTAACCCATTTCTGTTAGTCTATGTATCTCCACCTTGTCTTGGTTTCCTGGTGATATGTAGCCCTCTTGCTCCCTGGGCAGCTATACAGCATCTCTGGCAGCTCCTCTCTGCCTTCCTCTCCCCAGCATTCTCCTAGTTTGGTCGCCCGACCTATACTTCCCGCATGAACACTGGCCAATCAGCATTTATTCATCAGCCAATAAGAGAAACATATATTCACAGCATACAGAAGGACATCCCCCATCACCTCAATGTACATGTTGATCACCAAATTGTGCTATTTGTTTAACATTTAACAAATGTGGCATTTCCTACTGATGATAACTATATTATTGCTATTACCTCATGATTGTCTCTGGTTTTGTATATTTGTGTGCTCTGTTCATGAGTGTTCACATGAGTACACTCCCTCCCTTTGACACTTGTTTTATTTTTGTATTAAAGATTAAAAAAAACACACAAAATGTGTATGAGTATTTTGCCTGAATGTATGTATGTGCACCACATTTGTGCTTGAGTTTGAGAAGACCAGGTTCCCTGAAGTTGGAGTTACAGGCGCTTTTAACTGCCACATTCTCTCTTCAGCCCTCAAATCTTGCCTCCCTCACAGACACTCTTACTATGTAGTCCAGGCTGGCCTGGATCTCAGAGCTCTGCATGCTTCTGTCTTCCAAGGGCTGAGATCAAAGGCATGTACCACCATGCCCTTCTTCTCTGTTTGTGTGTGTGCATATGGATGAGGGTGCTCTGGGCATCCAGCTTAGGTCTTGAAGGTTGTGCAGCAAGCACCTTATTGGCTGACCAATCTCTCTAGACCCTTATCTCTTACTTATAGATGAGGAAACTGAGGCAGACTTGAACAAGGACACACCCAGGAAATGATGACAGGGTCTCATGGAAGCAGTAGAGTTTTGGAGACTGTCCTTCACTAAAAAGCTGTCTTGCTTCCCTGTTTGTTCAATTTGTCCATCTAGTGTCTCACACAAGGAGTTCAAGACAACAACAACTCCTTTCCTACCGTCATTGTAAAATAATTTCACCTCTATTCAGATAATGTGAAAGTTGGCTAATTAAGAAAACATACAAAACATGAAAAGGATGGTCATGAGATTTCCTGAAAAGATAGGGAAAATGATCAGAGCAAGTGTCGGGCCATCAACTGAGTATGGACAGCCACAGGGCAGGAGCAGAAGGAGCAGCGAGCAAGTCGACCAGCCAACAGGCTGGGTGGCAGAGGAGGGTTGGGGCCCGAGTGGGCTCTAGAAGGAGGAGGAGGAGGAGGAGAGTGAAGGGTTAGGGAGGCCAGTGCCTGAGCGGCGGGACGGAGCGGTGGCTGCAGAGGCAGAGGCAGAGGCAGAGGCAGAGGCAGAGGCAGAGGCAGAGGCAGAGGCAGAGGCAGAGGCAGAGAGTGGACAGGGGCGCTGGTGAGCGGTGCGTGTGGGTTCCCGGGCCGACCGCCAGGGGTCGCGCGCAATGAGAGAAGAAGAGTGGGCGCGGGGCGTCGGGCGTCGGGCGTGAGGGGTCGCGATGGGTGGGAGATAGGAGGCTGTGGTGCTGGCGGTGCGCGCGCGCGCGAGTGTGTGAGCGAAGTGCGAGAGGCGAGCGTTGTTGGTTGTGAGGAGGTGTTGTGTTGAGGGTGTCGTGTATGGCGAGTGCGGGTGGAGTGTCGGGATGTGAGAGCAGGGTGGGCGGGTGTCGGGGGTCGGTGGTGGTCGGGCGCCGTGGGGCTTGCGCGCGGGCAGGGGGCGTGTCGGTGAGGTGACGTCATTGGAGATGAGGTTGGAGTAGGTCCGTGAGGCGGCATCCACTCGCCGGTTGTGGTGGCGCACGCCGGTAGGATTTGCTGAAGGAGGCAGAGGCAGGAGGATCACGAGTTCGAGGCCAGCCTGGGCTACACATTTTTTTCCTTTGCTTTTTTCTCCCTTCTCTTCTTTTTTCGCTCCTCGCCTCTCGCCTCTCGCTTCTCGCCTGCTACACTTTCCCATCTCTCCCGCCTGCGCTCCGCTTCTTTGCTCTGCCTTCTTCTTCGGCCCCTCTGCCCCCTGCTTTCGCACACCCTTGCCCCTCACACATACAACACCCGCCCGCCCGCACAACACCAACCAACTCACGCTGCGCTCACACACAAGGCCTCTAACAAACACTTGCACAACCACCCACAACCTCCTCTCGCCTCGCTCGGGATACCACACCGTGCCCTTCAGCCCTTTCTCCATCGCCTTTCTCGCCTCCCTTTGCTCCACTAGCAACCGCTCTGCACACAGGCACCAGGGGACACGCCTTCCCCTCGCACTCACCCACCCACATGGCCTTCCTTTCCCTGGGCCTCCCTCCCTCGCTCCTACTTTCACAGAAAGGCCCCCCTGCCCGGGCAGGGGGGTGGGGGCGGCGGTGGGGGTGGCGGTGGGGGCTCCTACCCGACGACGCCCATGTTCTCTTTGGCCCGGCCTGTCCTTTGGCCTTGCTTGGCCTTTGCTACTTCGGGCCTTTCGTTTACAACCCAGGCCTCCTCCTCCAACTTTTAGGAAACATCACACCCTCGCCTTAGTGGTGACTTCCTCGGTCATTCTTTGCTATCCATCGTAGCAGCAGCAGCAGCCGCAGCCGCAGCCGCAGCAGCTGGGGTGGTGGTAGTAATAGTGGTTGGTAGTAGTAGTTCTGGTAGGACTAACGATATTCGTAGTAATAGCAGTAGCAATACTAACGACGTTCTCGTTTTCGGGCCTACTACCGGGCAGGTACCTTGAGGCTTGCCCGGTCTGCCTTCAATGGGACGATTGTGACAGCAACCACGGGGAGTTGGTAGAATGGGAGGCCCTGTTCAAAGGAAGCACGCAGGGTGACCCAAAGGCAGCCTGAGTCCACCGCAGCTGAAGGGGATTGAGATAGGTGGCAAACCTCTACGTTTCCGGGTCCTTGGAATACCAACTCCACTCTGAGGTTCTGTTTGGTTGAATGAGTGAGTGAGTGAGTGACTGATTGATTTTGAAGTGTCCATCGACAGGTAAACACTTTGACTTGTGCTCCCCGGTTGAATTGTGAGTTCAGCGGGTCACCGAGAGTCACTGCCAGTGCTGACAGGTGCAGAGACCATCGATGGAAGGAGAGAAGCCGGTTCTGTGTCTGTGGCTCTGTGCTGCTCATGCCCAGTGATGATTCCCTTGGGGGTTGTTCCTGGGCTCCATGGCCTTGAGGATTGCGTGCGTGCAGGGAGGGGTAGGCTTCAGGTCGGGATACCCCAGCCCGGACCACAGCAGGCTTCCACACTCCCTCTGAGGCGGGTCCTTGGCTTCATGTGCTCCATGATTTGGTCGTCCCGCTCCTGCTGTTCTTCAAGGAGCAGGGACACCTGTTTTTGTCGTTGGTGGTTTGGTTTGGTCTGGTCTGGTTCGGTTTAGGTTTAGGTTTTTTGTTACATTTCTTGTGCTGAGTGCATTTTCTTAGGCGGGCTTGGGGGAAGGTTGCTACTGCTGCTAGGTGGGATGGATGGAGGGCTGCCTGGATGGAAGCATATGCATGGGTGCATGGATGGATGGATTGGAGTGTGGGTGGATGAACTATGGATGGACGGACGGACTGATGTATGTATGTATGTATGTATGTATGTATGTATGTATAGATGTATAGATGTATGGATATATGTATGTATAGATGGATGCATGGATGCATGGATGCATGGATGCATGGATCTATGGATGTATGTTTGGCTGGGTGGCTGAGTGGGATGGTGGGGGCGGAGATCAATGCATGATGGTTGGAAAGGGTAAAGGAGGATGCAGGGTCACATGCGTGGGCACAGTCCTGAACGCAGCGTGTGGAAGACTCGAGGACCATGAGCTCACAGATGAGAACTAGAGAAGTGAGAAACCTTAAGCCGCAAGGTAGGCTTGTCTCTTCAAGGGTAGGTTTGAGTACCGGTTTTGCCCCCAGAAGTCTGGAAATGGAGGTAGCTAATAACCAGGTGACCTGTGGTCTGTTTTGGCCCAGGCCAAACTTGAATAGCCCGGACTTTGGTGTTTATGCAAAGCCTTTGTCCTGAGCAGTGTTTCTCAGTCCACGGAACCCAACCTTCTGGGGAGATGTCCCCCTGTAGTTTACCGAGGCAGCCGAGCGGGCCACCACAGCCTCCTTCAGACACTTCTGTGCAACTCAGCCTCACTGTGAATTTCTGTGTTTTCTGGGGAACCTCAGGCGATCGTCCTCGTAAAGGGGTCGATCCACCCCCAAAGGGGGTCTTCTCGACCTCCAGGTTGAGTAGGCCGCCCCTAGACGCGTGAGCATCGTTTCTCGGCCGAGAGAAGCCATCTTTACTTACAGCAGAGGCCTTATGGGAAGCAAGTCATGAGCTCTGTGGTCCACACGTGCCACGGTTTAATATCTGTCACCAGGAAGCCTGTCCCCATATCGTGCTGTGCTTCAATATGCCTAAAAGAAATGGCCCGGTGGTGTCAGACTCCGGAGGCTTGAACCGACAGGGACTGCGGAGGCCCGCTCAGACAGGGTTCCCTCTTGCTTCACTCTTATGGACACTCTGCGGGGCCGGGATTGCAGACAGCTCCCACTCCAGTCAAGTCTCCGTCTTGGGAGGGAGTCCCCGTGGGTGTTGGTTGTGGGGGCCCTCTAGCTGTGAAAGCATAGTTTCCCGGCTCCTGCCTCTGGACATGGGCTCAAGTCGAGGTGGTCCTGTGGCCGGCCCCAGGCCGCAGGCAGGCAGCCTTCCAGAAGGGGAGGAAAGGAAGGCAGAGCTGGTAGATGTTTTCCAGGCCACCTTTCTCCGAGCAGCAGCCCAAGAGCGAAGAGGCATGGAGATCTTCCTGCCTCCCTAGCCTACGCCCTCGCTCTGCCTTTCTTCTGTACTCCTCTTCTGCCCTCCACCATGTCCTGATACCTCGCCATCAGCTCTGCCTACCGCCGTGGGTCGCCCCACCACCCTCCAAGTCTCCGCGACCTCTTCTTCTGCTTCTTCGACTCTGTTCCTCTCTCTCTCTCTCTCTCTGATTATATATATATATATATATATATATATATATATATATATATGTATGTATATATATCCAATTTGTTCTTTCCTTTTGCTTTTGCATGCTTTGGATCTCTTGGAAGGCCTAGATACCTATTGTATTGACTGCCGTGCAACTTGCTGCAACACTGTGTAGGCCCAGCTGGCAGGCATGCAATTTCTTTCATTTCATGCCTCTACCTCCACCTGCCTGCAAAGATGACAGATAGGAGACCCCCCTCCACCCACTCTGCATTTTTCTCTTTGTCAAATCACTCTGCCCATCCTGATCTCTTTCTCTCTGTCCCTGTCTCTGTCCCTCTCTCTCTCTCTCTCTCTCTCTCTCTGTGTGTGTGTGTGTGAGAGAGAGAGAGAGAGAGAGAGAGAGGGAGAGAGGGAGAGAGAGAGAGAGAGACTGTCTGTCTGCCTGCCTGTCTGTCTCTTTGCCTGTCTGCCTGTCTCTCGGTGAGTGGATTTCTGTGTGGGTGTCTGTCTGTCTCTCAGGCAGCATGTCTCTGTGTGTCTCTGCGTGTTGCCAACGCCTGTTTCCTCCTGACTCCCCTGGAAGTTCTGAGTCGTTTCTTGACAAAATGGTCATGCCAAGTCACCCAGGGTGTTGTCAGTCAGAGTCGGTGGTCGAGAGGCAGCTGAGATAGTGGTGTTGAGCAAAAGTAGTAGGCATGGTGCCAGGGATGGGTCGGCTAGAATAAGGGGCTCCGGGTGGCTGTGCTTCTCTGAAGACACGGGTTGGATAGAGGTGGGAGGAAATCGGCGAGTTGTGCTTGGGGGGTTTGGGCTTGGGCCTTGTGCCCTTCGTTCGTTCGTTCGTTCGTTCGTTCGTTCGTTCCCTTCCCCCTGTTCCCACCCTGAGCAGCAGGCATGCCCTCACCTCCGGCTCCCGTGGCCGAGGCCGGAGAAGGTCCTGCGGATCATGGAGTGGGGAGAGTGAGCAGTGTCGTCCATGACATGTCACCGGGTGCTTGCCCTCCCGGCCGTCCCTAGCAGGGTGTCGAGGTCCATGGCACCCACCCGCCCACCCCCAAATTGGTCCTCGCACCAATGCTGCCTTGCAAGCACTACTGGACGCATGGGAAATGAGCTGAGCCAGGGTTGGGGAACTGGGTGCTCCCGCCGAGCCTCCGGGCTCCGTCGTCGAGGAGGCGTGGAGAAGTGTCAGGAGGGTGTGTCTGTCTGTGTCTTGTGAGGGCTTGAGCTCAGGGTGGGCTGAGGGCCGGTGGAGGAGAAGCGCGACCACAGTGCAGAGTTGAAAGCCTCGGTTCGGCTGTGGGTCAGTCCCCAGCGACGAAGGGCCGAGCTCGCTGTGCAGCCCTCGGGCTGCGGGGTTCGGGGCTGGTGCCTGGTGAGCCAATATCGCCGGGCGTCGGGCCGCCAAGTGAGTATGGACCGCGAAAGGGCAGGAGCAGAAGGAGCAGCGAGCGAGTCGACGAGCGAGCGGGCTGGGTGGCAGAGGAGGGTTGGGGCCCGAGTGGGCTCTAGGAGGAGGAGGAGGAGGAGGAGGAGGAGGAGGAGGAGAGTGAAGGGTTAGGGAGGCCAGTGCCTGAGCGGCGGGACGGAGCGGTGGCTGCAGAGGCAGAGGCAGAGGCAGAGGCAGAGGCAGAGGCAGAGGCAGAGGCAGAGGCAGAGGCAGAGGCAGAGGCAGAGGCAGAGGCAGAGGCAGAGAGTGGACAGGGGCGCTGGTGAGCGGTGCGTGTGGGTTCCCGGGCCGACCGCCAGGGGTCGCGCGCAATGAGAGAAGAAGAGTGGGCGCGGGGCGTCGGGCGTCGGGCGTGAGGGGTCGCGATGGGTGGGAGATAGGAGGCTGTGGTGCTGGCGGTGCGCGCGCGCGCGAGTGTGTGAGCGAAGTGCGAGAGGCGAGCGTTGTTGGTTGTGAGGAGGTGTTGTGTTGAGGGTGTCGTGTATGGCGAGTGCGGGTGGAGTGTCGGGATGTGAGAGCAGGGTGGGCGGGTGTCGGGGGTCGGTGGTGGTCGGGCGCCGTGGGGCTTGCGCGCGGGCAGGGGGCGTGTCGGTGAGGTGACGTCATTGGAGATGAGGTTGGAGTAGGTCCGTGAGGCGGCATCCACTCGCCGGTTGTGGTGGCGCACGCCGGTAGGATTTGCTGAAGGAGGCAGAGGCAGGAGGATCACGAGTTCGAGGCCAGCCTGGGCTACACATTTTTTTCCTTTGCTTTTTTTCTCCCTTCTCTTCTTTTTTCGCTCCTCGCCTCTCGCCTCTCGCTTCTCGCCTGCTACACTTTCCCATCTCTCCCGCCTGCGCTCCGCTTCTTTGCTCTGCCTTCTTCTTCGGCCCCTCTGCCCCCTGCTTTCGCACACCCTTGCCCCTCACACATACAACACCCGCCCGCCCGCACAACACCAACCAACTCACGCTGCGCTCACACACAAGGCCTCTAACAAACACTTGCACAACCACCCACAACCTCCTCTCGCCTCGCTCGGGATACCACACCGTGCCCTTCAGCCCTTTCTCCATCGCCTTTCTCGCCTCCCTTTGCTCCACTAGCAACCGCTCTGCACACAGGCACCAGGGGACACGCCTTCCCCTCGCACTCACCCACCCACATGGCCTTCCTTTCCCTGGGCCTCCCTCCCTCGCTCCTACTTTCACAGAAAGGCCCCCCTGCCCGGGCAGGGGGGTGGGGGGCGGCGGTGGGGGTGGCGTTGGGGCTCCTACCCGACGACGCCCATGTTCTCTTTGGCCCGGCCTGTCCTTTGGCCTTGCTTGGCCTTTGCTACTTCGGGCCTTTCGTTTACAACCCAGGCCTCCTCCTCCAACTTTTAGGAAACATCACACCCTCGCCTTAGTGGTGACTTCCTCGGTCATTCTTTGCTATCCATCGTAGCAGCAGCAGCAGCCGCAGCCGCAGCCGCAGCAGCTGGGGTGGTGGTAGTAATAGTGGTTGGTAGTAGTAGTTCTGGTAGGACTAACGATATTCGTAGTAATAGCAGTAGCAATACTAACGACGTTCTCGTTTTCGGGCCTACTACCGGGCAGGTACCTTGAGGCTTGCCCGGTCTGCCTTCAATGGGACGATTGTGACAGCAACCACGGGGAGTTGGTAGAATGGGAGGCCCTGTTCAAAGGAAGCACGCAGGGTGACCCAAAGGCAGCCTGAGTCCACCGCAGCTGAAGGGGATTGAGATAGGTGGCAAACCTCTACGTTTCCGGGTCCTTGGAATACCAACTCCACTCTGAGGTTCTGTTTGGTTGAATGAGTGAGTGAGTGAGTGACTGATTGATTTTGAAGTGTCCATCGACAGGTAAACACTTTGACTTGTGCTCCCCGGTTGAATTGTGAGTTCAGCGGGTCACCGAGAGTCACTGCCAGTGCTGACAGGTGCAGAGACCATCGATGGAAAGAGAGAAGCCGGTTCTGTGTCTGTGGCTCTGTGCTGCTCATGCCCAGTGATGATTCCCTTGGGGGTTGTTCCTGGGCTCCATGGCCTTGAGGATTGCGTGCGTGCAGGGAGGGGTAGGCTTCAGGTCGGGATACCCCAGCCCGGACCACAGCAGGCTTCCACACTCCCTCTGAGGCGGGTCCTTGGCTTCATGTGCTCCATGATTTGGTCGTCCCGCTCCTGCTGTTCTTCAAGGAGCAGGGACACCTGTTTTTGTCGTTGGTGGTTTGGTTTGGTCTGGTCTGGTTCGGTTTAGGTTTAGGTTTTTTGTTACATTTCTTGTGCTGAGTGCATTTTCTTAGGCGGGCTTGGGGGAAGGTTGCTACTGCTGCTAGGTGGGATGGATGGAGGGCTGCCTGGATGGAAGCATATGCATGGGTGCATGGATGGATGGATTGGAGTGTGGGTGGATGAACTATGGATGGACGGACGGACTGATGTATGTATGTATGTATGTATGTATGTATGTATGTATAGATGTATAGATGTATGGATATATGTATGTATAGATGTATAGATGGATGCATGGATGCATGGATGCATGGATCTATGGATGTATGTTTGGCTGGGTGGCTGAGTGGGATGGTGGGGGCGGAGATCAATGCATGATGGTTGGAAAGGGTAAAGGAGGATGCAGGGTCACATGCGTGGGCACAGTCCTGAACGCAGCGTGTGGAAGACTCGAGGACCATGAGCTCACAGATGAGAACTAGAGAAGTGAGAAACCTTAAGCCGCAAGGTAGGCTTGTCTCTTCAAGGGTAGGTTTGAGTACCGGTTTTGCCCCCAGAAGTCTGGAAATGGAGGTAGCTAATAACCAGGTGACCTGTGGTCTGTTTTGGCCCAGGCCAAACTTGAATAGCCCGGACTTTGGTGTTTATGCAAAGCCTTTGTCCTGAGCAGTGTTTCTCAGTCCACGGAACCCAACCTTCTGGGGAGATGTCCCCCTGTAGTTTACCGAGGCAGCCGAGCGGGCCACCACAGCCTCCTTCAGACACTTCTGTGCAACTCAGCCTCACTGTGAATTTCTGTGTTTTCTGGGGAACCTCAGGCGATCGTCCTCGTAAAGGGGTCGATCCACCCCCAAAGGGGGTCTTCTCGACCTCCAGGTTGAGTAGGCCGCCCTAGACGCGTGAGCATCGTTTCTCGGCCGAGAGAAGCCATCTTTACTTACAGCAGAGGCCTTATGGGAAGCAAGTCATGAGCTCTGTGGTCCACACGTGCCACGGTTTAATATCTGTCACCAGGAAGCCTGTCCCCATATCGTGCTGTGCTTCAATATGCCTAAAAGAAATGGCCCGGTGGTGTCAGACTCCGGAGGCTTGAACCGACAGGGACTGCGGAGGCCCGCTCAGACAGGGTTCCCTCTTGCTTCACTCTTATGGACACTCTGCGGGGCCGGGATTGCAGACAGCTCCCACTCCAGTCAAGTCTCCGTCTTGGGAGGGAGTCCCCGTGGGTGTTGGTTGTGGGGGCCCTCTAGCTGTGAAAGCATAGTTTCCCGGCTCCTGCCTCTGGACATGGGCTCAAGTCGAGGTGGTCCTGTGGCCGGCCCCAGGCCGCAGGCAGGCAGCCTTCCAGAAGGGGAGGAAAGGAAGGCAGAGCTGGTAGATGTTTTCCAGGCCACCTTTCTCCGAGCAGCAGCCCAAGAGCGAAGAGGCATGGAGATCTTCCTGCCTCCCTAGCCTACGCCCTCGCTCTGCCTTTCTTCTGTACTCCTCTTCTGCCCTCCACCATGTCCTGATACCTCGCCATCAGCTCTGCCTACCGCCGTGGGTCGCCCCACCACCCTCCAAGTCTCCGCGACCTCTTCTTCTGCTTCTTCGACTCTGTTCCTCTCTCTCTCTCTCTCTGATTATATATATATATATATATATATATATATATATATATATATATATGTATGTATATATATCCAATTTGTTCTTTCCTTTTGCTTTTGCATGCTTTGGATCTCTTGGAAGGCCTAGATACCTATTGTATTGACTGCCGTGCAACTTGCTGCAACACTGTGTAGGCCCAGCTGGCAGGCATGCAATTTCTTTCATTTCATGCCTCTACCTCCACCTGCCTGCAAAGATGACAGATAGGAGACCCCCCTCCACCCACTCTGCATTTTTCTCTTTGTCAAATCACTCTGCCCATCCTGATCTCTTTCTCTCTGTCCCTGTCTCTGTCCCTCTCTCTCTCTCTCTCTCTCTCTCTCTCTCTGTGTGTGTGTGTGAGAGAGAGAGAGAGAGAGAGAGAGAGAGAGAGGGAGAGAGGGAGAGAGAGAGAGAGACTGTCTGTCTGCCTGCCTGTCTGTCTCTTTGCCTGTCTGCCTGTCTCTCGGTGAGTGGATTTCTGTGTGGGTGTCTGTCTGTCTCTCAGGCAGCATGTCTCTGTGTGTCTCTGCGTGTTGCCAACGCCTGTTTCCTCCTGACTCCCCTGGAAGTTCTGAGTCGTTTCTTGACAAAATGGTCATGCCAAGTCACCCAGGGTGTTGTCAGTCAGAGTCGGTGGTCGAGAGGCAGCTGAGATAGTGGTGTTGAGCAAAAGTAGTAGGCATGGTGCCAGGGATGGGTCGGCTAGAATAAGGGGCTCCGGGTGGCTGTGCTTCTCTGAAGACACGGGTTGGATAGAGGTGGGAGGAAATCGGCGAGTTGTGCTTGGGGGGTTTGGGCTTGGGCCTTGTGCCCTTCGTTCGTCGTTCGTTCGTTCGTTCGTTCGTTCGTTCGTTCCCTTCCCCCTGTTCCCACCCTGAGCAGCAGGCATGCCCTCACCTCCGGCTCCCGTGGCCGAGGCCGGAGAAGGTCCTGCGGATCATGGAGTGGGGAGAGTGAGCAGTGTCGTCCATGACATGTCACCGGGTGCTTGCCCTCCCGGCCGTCCCTAGCAGGGTGTCGAGGTCCATGGCACCCACCCGCCCACCCCCAAATTGGTCCTCGCACCAATGCTGCCTTGCAAGCACTACTGGACGCATGGGAAATGAGCTGAGCCAGGGTTGGGGAACTGGGTGCTCCCGCCGAGCCTCCGGGCTCCGTCGTCGAGGAGGCGTGGAGAAGTGTCAGGAGGGTGTGTCTGTCTGTGTCTTGTGAGGGCTTGAGCTCAGGGTGGGCTGAGGGCCGGTGGAGGAGAAGCGCGACCACAGTGCAGAGTTGAAAGCCTCGGTTCGGCTGTGGGTCAGTCCCCAGCGACGAAGGGCCGAGCTCGCTGTGCAGCCCTCGGGCTGCGGGGTTCGGGGCTGGTGCCTGGTGAGCCAATATCGCCGGGCGTCGGGCCGCCAAGTGAGTATGGACCGCGAAAGGGCAGGAGCAGAAGGAGCAGCGAGCGAGTCGACGAGCGAGCGGGCTGGGTGGCAGAGGAGGGTTGGGGCCCGAGTGGGCTCTAGGAGGAGGAGGAGGAGGAGGAGGAGGAGGAGGAGAGTGAAGGGTTAGGGAGGCCAGTGCCTGAGCGGCGGGACGGAGCGGTGGCTGCAGAGGCAGAGGCAGAGGCAGAGGCAGAGGCAGAGGCAGAGGCAGAGGCAGAGGCAGAGGCAGAGGCAGAGGCAGAGGCAGAGGCAGAGGCAGAGGCAGAGGCAGAGGCAGAGGCAGAGGCAGAGGCAGAGGCAGAGGCAGAGGCAGAGGCAGAGAGTGGACAGGGGCGCTGGTGAGCGGTGCGTGTGGGTTCCCGGGCCGACCGCCAGGGGTCGCGCGCAATGAGAGAAGAAGAGTGGGCGCGGGGCGTCGGGCGTCGGGCGTGAGGGGTCGCGATGGGTGGGAGATAGGAGGCTGTGGTGCTGGCGGTGCGCGCGCGCGCGAGTGTGTGTGAGCGAAGTGCGAGAGGCGAGCGTTGTTGGTTGTGAGGAGGTGTTGTGTTGAGGGTGTCGTGTATGGCGAGTGCGGGTGGAGTGTCGGGATGTGAGAGCAGGGTGGGCGGGTGTCGGGGGTCGGTGGTGGTCGGGCGCCGTGGGGCTTGCGCGCGGGCAGGGGGCGTGTCGGTGAGGTGACGTCATTGGAGATGAGGTTGGAGTAGGTCCGTGAGGCGGCATCCACTCGCCGGTTGTGGTGGCGCACGCCGGTAGGATTTGCTGAAGGAGGCAGAGGCAGGAGGATCACGAGTTCGAGGCCAGCCTGGGCTACACATTTTTTTCCTTTGCTTTTTTTCTCCCTTCTCTTCTTTTTTC
Organism: Phodopus roborovskii; assembly: GCF_943737965.1. Taxonomy (NCBI): domain Eukaryota; kingdom Metazoa; phylum Chordata; class Mammalia; order Rodentia; family Cricetidae; genus Phodopus; species Phodopus roborovskii. The sequence goes on along the minus strand of NW_026126689.1, from coordinate 131,290 downwards.
GCTCCTCGCCTCTCGCCTCTCGCTTCTCGCCTGCTACACTTTCCCATCTCTCCCGCCTGCGCTCCGCTTCTTTGCTCTGCCTTCTTCTTCGGCCCCTCTGCCCCCTGCTTTCGCACACCCTTGCCCCTCACACATACAACACCCGCCCGCCCGCACAACACCAACCAACTCACGCTGCGCTCACACACAAGGCCTCTAACAAACACTTGCACAACCACCCACAACCTCCTCTCGCCTCGCTCGGGATACCACACCGTGCCCTTCAGCCCTTTCTCCATCGCCTTTCTCGCCTCCCTTTGCTCCACTAGCAACCGCTCTGCACACAGGCACCAGGGGACACGCCTTCCCCTCGCACTCACCCACCCACATGGCCTTCCTTTCCCTGGGCCTCCCTCCCTCGCTCCTACTTTCACAGAAAGGCCCCCCTGCCCGGGCAGGGGGGTGGGGGCGGCGGTGGGGGCGGCGGTGGGGGTGGCGTTGGGGCTCCTACCCGACGACGCCCATGTTCTCTTTGGCCCGGCCTGTCCTTTGGCCTTGCTTGGCCTTTGCTACTTCGGGCCTTTCGTTTACAACCCAGGCCTCCTCCTCCAACTTTTAGGAAACATCACACCCTCGCCTTAGTGGTGACTTCCTCGGTCATTCTTTGCTATCCATCGTAGCAGCAGCAGCAGCCGCAGCCGCAGCCGCAGCAGCTGGGGTGGTGGTAGTAATAGTGGTTGGTAGTAGTAGTTCTGGTAGGACTAACGATATTCGTAGTAATAGCAGTAGCAATACTAACGACGTTCTCGTTTCGGGCCTACTACCGGGCAGGTACCTTGAGGCTTGCCCGGTCTGCCTTCAATGGGACGATTGTGACAGCAACCACGGGGAGTTGGTAGAATGGGAGGCCCTGTTCAAAGGAAGCACGCAGGGTGACCCAAAGGCAGCCTGAGTCCACCGCAGCTGAAGGGGATTGAGATAGGTGGCAAACCTCTACGTTTCCGGGTCCTTGGAATACCAACTCCACTCTGAGGTTCTGTTTGGTTGAATGAGTGAGTGAGTGAGTGACTGATTGATTTTGAAGTGTCCATCGACAGGTAAACACTTTGACTTGTGCTCCCCGGTTGAATTGTGAGTTCAGCGGGTCACCGAGAGTCACTGCCAGTGCTGACAGGTGCAGAGACCATCGATGGAAAGAGAGAAGCCGGTTCTGTGTCTGTGGCTCTGTGCTGCTCATGCCCAGTGATGATTCCCTTGGGGGTTGTTCCTGGGCTCCATGGCCTTGAGGATTGCGTGCGTGCAGGGAGGGGGTAGGCTTCAGGTCGGGATACCCCAGCCCGGACCACAGCAGGCTTCCACACTCCCTCTGAGGCGGGTCCTTGGCTTCATGTGCTCCATGATTTGGTCGTCCCGCTCCTGCTGTTCTTCAAGGAGCAGGGACACCTGTTTTTGTCGTTGGTGGTTTGGTTTGGTCTGGTCTGGTTCGGTTTAGGTTTAGGTTTTTTGTTACATTTCTTGTGCTGAGTGCATTTTCTTAGGCGGGCTTGGGGGAAGGTTGCTACTGCTGCTAGGTGGGATGGATGGAGGGCTGCCTGGATGGAAGCATATGCATGGGTGCATGGATGGATGGATTGGAGTGTGGGTGGATGAACTATGGATGGACGGACGGACTGATGTATGTATGTATGTATGTATGTATGTATGTATGTATAGATGTATAGATGTATGGATATATGTATGTATAGATGTATAGATGGATGCATGGATGCATGGATGCATGGATCTATGGATGTATGTTTGGCTGGGTGGCTGAGTGGGATGGTGGGGGCGGAGATCAATGCATGATGGTTGGAAAGGGTAAAGGAGGATGCAGGGTCACATGCGTGGGCACAGTCCTGAACGCAGCGTGTGGAAGACTCGAGGACCATGAGCTCACAGATGAGAACTAGAGAAGTGAGAAACCTTAAGCCGCAAGGTAGGCTTGTCTCTTCAAGGGTAGGTTTGAGTACCGGTTTTGCCCCCAGAAGTCTGGAAATGGAGGTAGCTAATAACCAGGTGACCTGTGGTCTGTTTTGGCCCAGGCCAAACTTGAATAGCCCGGACTTTGGTGTTTATGCAAAGCCTTTGTCCTGAGCAGTGTTTCTCAGTCCACGGAACCCAACCTTCTGGGGAGATGTCCCCCTGTAGTTTACCGAGGCAGCCGAGCGGGCCACCACAGCCTCCTTCAGACACTTCTGTGCAACTCAGCCTCACTGTGAATTTCTGTGTTTTCTGGGGAACCTCAGGCGATCGTCCTCGTAAAGGGGTCGATCCACCCCCAAAGGGGGTCTTCTCGACCTCCAGGTTGAGTAGGCCGCCCTAGACGCGTGAGCATCGTTTCTCGGCCGAGAGAAGCCATCTTTACTTACAGCAGAGGCCTTATGGGAAGCAAGTCATGAGCTCTGTGGTCCACACGTGCCACGGTTTAATATCTGTCACCAGGAAGCCTGTCCCCATATCGTGCTGTGCTTCAATATGCCTAAAAGAAATGGCCCGGTGGTGTCAGACTCCGGAGGCTTGAACCGACAGGGACTGCGGAGGCCCGCTCAGACAGGGTTCCCTCTTGCTTCACTCTTATGGACACTCTGCGGGGCCGGGATTGCAGACAGCTCCCACTCCAGTCAAGTCTCCGTCTTGGGAGGGAGTCCCCGTGGGTGTTGGTTGTGGGGGCCCTCTAGCTGTGAAAGCATAGTTTCCCGGCTCCTGCCTCTGGACATGGGCTCAAGTCGAGGTGGTCCTGTGGCCGGCCCCAGGCCGCAGGCAGGCAGCCTTCCAGAAGGGGAGGAAAGGAAGGCAGAGCTGGTAGATGTTTTCCAGGCCACCTTTCTCCGAGCAGCAGCCCAAGAGCGAAGAGGCATGGAGATCTTCCTGCCTCCCTAGCCTACGCCCTCGCTCTGCCTTTCTTCTGTACTCCTCTTCTGCCCTCCACCATGTCCTGATACCTCGCCATCAGCTCTGCCTACCGCCGTGGGTCGCCCCCACCACCCTCCAAGTCTCCGCGACCTCTTCTTCTGCTTCTTCGACTCTGTTCCTCTCTCTCTCTCTCTCTCTGATTATATATATATATATATATATATATATATATATATATATATATACATATATATATATGTATGTATATATATCCAATTTGTTCTTTCCTTTTGCTTTTGCATGCTTTGGATCTCTTGGAAGGCCTAGATACCTATTGTATTGACTGCCGTGCAACTTGCTGCAACACTGTGTAGGCCCAGCTGGCAGGCATGCAATTTCTTTCATTTCATGCCTCTACCTCCACCTGCCTGCAAAGATGACAGATAGGAGACCCCCCTCCACCCACTCTGCATTTTTCTCTTTGTCAAATCACTCTGCCCATCCTGATCTCTTTCTCTCTGTCCCTGTCTCTGTCCCTCTCTCTCTCTCTCTCTCTCTCTCTCTGTGTGTGTGTGTGTGAGAGAGAGAGAGAGGGAGAGAGAGAGGGAGAGAGGGAGAGAGAGAGAGAGACTGTCTGTCTGCCTGCCTGTCTGTCTCTTTGCCTGTCTGCCTGTCTCTCGGTGAGTGGATTTCTGTGTGGGTGTCTGTCTGTCTCTCAGGCAGCATGTCTCTGTGTGTCTCTGCGTGTTGCCAACGCCTGTTTCCTCCTGACTCCCCTGGAAGTTCTGAGTCGTTTCTTGACAAAATGGTCATGCCAAGTCACCCAGGGTGTTGTCAGTCAGAGTCGGTGGTCGAGAGGCAGCTGAGATAGTGGTGTTGAGCAAAAGTAGTAGGCATGGTGCCAGGGATGGGTCGGCTAGAATAAGGGGCTCCGGGTGGCTGTGCTTCTCTGAAGACACGGGTTGGATAGAGGTGGGAGGAAATCGGCGAGTTGTGCTTGGGGGGTTTGGGCTTGGGCCTTGTGCCCTTCGTTCGTTCGTTCGTTCGTTCGTTCGTTCGTTCGTCGTTCGTTCGTTCCCTTCCCCCTGTTCCCACCCTGAGCAGCAGGCATGCCCTCACCTCCGGCTCCCGTGGCCGAGGCCGGAGAAGGTCCTGCGGATCATGGAGTGGGGAGAGTGAGCAGTGTCGTCCATGACATGTCACCGGGTGCTTGCCCTCCCGGCCGTCCCTAGCAGGGTGTCGAGGTCCATGGCACCCACCCGCCCACCCCCAAATTGGTCCTCGCACCAATGCTGCCTTGCAAGCACTACTGGACGCATGGGAAATGAGCTGAGCCAGGGTTGGGGAACTGGGTGCTCCCCGCCGAGCCTCCGGGCTCCGTCGTCGAGGAGGCGTGGAGAAGTGTCAGGAGGGTGTGTCTGTCTGTGTCTTGTGAGGGCTTGAGCTCAGGGTGGGCTGAGGGCCGGTGGAGGAGAAGCGCGACCACAGTGCAGAGTTGAAAGCCTCGGTTCGGCTGTGGGTCAGTCCCCAGCGACGAAGGGCCGAGCTCGCTGTGCAGCCCTCGGGCTGCGGGGTTCGGGGCTGGTGCCTGGTGAGCCAATATCGCCGGGCGTCGGGCCGCCAAGTGAGTATGGACCGCGAAAGGGCAGGAGCAGAAGGAGCAGCGAGCGAGTCGACGAGCGAGCGGGCTGGGTGGCAGAGGAGGGTTGGGGCCCGAGTGGGCTCTAGGAGGAGGAGGAGGAGGAGGAGGAGGAGAGTGAAGGGTTAGGGAGGCCAGTGCCTGAGCGGCGGGACGGAGCGGTGGCTGCAGAGGCAGAGGCAGAGGCAGAGGCAGAGGCAGAGGCAGAGGCAGAGGCAGAGGCAGAGGCAGAGGCAGAGGCAGAGGCAGAGGCAGAGGCAGAGGCAGAGGCAGAGGCAGAGGCAGAGGCAGAGGCAGAGGCAGAGGCAGAGGCAGAGGCAGAGGCAGAGAGTGGACAGGGGCGCTGGTGAGCGGTGCGTGTGGGTTCCCGGGCCGACCGCCAGGGGTCGCGCGCAATGAGAGAAGAAGAGTGGGCGCGGGGCGTCGGGCGTCGGGCGTGAGGGGTCGCGATGGGTGGGAGATAGGAGGCTGTGGTGCTGGCGGTGCGCGCGCGCGCGAGTGTGTGTGAGCGAAGTGCGAGAGGCGAGCGTTGTTGGTTGTGAGGAGGTGTTGTGTTGAGGGTGTCGTGTATGGCGAGTGCGGGTGGAGTGTCGGGATGTGAGAGCAGGGTGGGCGGGTGTCGGGGGTCGGTGGTGGTCGGGCGCCGTGGGGCTTGCGCGCGGGCAGGGGGCGTGTCGGTGAGGTGACGTCATTGGAGATGAGGTTGGAGTAGGTCCGTGAGGCGGCATCCACTCGCCGGTTGTGGTGGCGCACGCCGGTAGGATTTGCTGAAGGAGGCAGAGGCAGGAGGATCACGAGTTCGAGGCCAGCCTGGGCTACACATTTTTTTCCTTTGCTTTTTTTCTCCCTTCTCTTCTTTTTTCGCTCCTCGCCTCTCGCCTCTCGCTTCTCGCCTGCTACACTTTCCCATCTCTCCCGCCTGCGCTCCGCTTCTTTGCTCTGCCTTCTTCTTCGGCCCCTCTGCCCCCTGCTTTCGCACACCCTTGCCCCTCACACATACAACACCCGCCCGCCCGCACAACACCAACCAACTCACGCTGCGCTCACACACAAGGCCTCTAACAAACACTTGCACAACCACCCACAACCTCCTCTCGCCTCGCTCGGGATACCACACCGTGCCCTTCAGCCCTTTCTCCATCGCCTTTCTCGCCTCCCTTTGCTCCACTAGCAACCGCTCTGCACACAGGCACCAGGGGACACGCCTTCCCCTCGCACTCACCCACCCACATGGCCTTCCTTTCCCTGGGCCTCCCTCCCTCGCTCCTACTTTCACAGAAAGGCCCCCCTGCCCGGGCAGGGGGGTGGGGGCGGCGGTGGGGGTGGCGTTGGGGCTCCTACCCGACGACGCCCATGTTCTCTTTGGCCCGGCCTGTCCTTTGGCCTTGCTTGGCCTTTGCTACTTCGGGCCTTTCGTTTACAACCCAGGCCTCCTCCTCCAACTTTTAGGAAACATCACACCCTCGCCTTAGTGGTGACTTCCTCGGTCATTCTTTGCTATCCATCGTAGCAGCAGCAGCAGCCGCAGCCGCAGCCGCAGCAGCTGGGGTGGTGGTAGTAATAGTGGTTGGTAGTAGTAGTTCTGGTAGGACTAACGATATTCGTAGTAATAGCAGTAGCAATACTAACGACGTTCTCGTTTTCGGGCCTACTACCGGGCAGGTACCTTGAGGCTTGCCCGGTCTGCCTTCAATGGGACGATTGTGACAGCAACCACGGGGAGTTGGTAGAATGGGAGGCCCTGTTCAAAGGAAGCACGCAGGGTGACCCAAAGGCAGCCTGAGTCCACCGCAGCTGAAGGGGATTGAGATAGGTGGCAAACCTCTACGTTTCCGGGTCCTTGGAATACCAACTCCACTCTGAGGTTCTGTTTGGTTGAATGAGTGAGTGAGTGAGTGACTGATTGATTTTGAAGTGTCCATCGACAGGTAAACACTTTGACTTGTGCTCCCCGGTTGAATTGTGAGTTCAGCGGGTCACCGAGAGTCACTGCCAGTGCTGACAGGTGCAGAGACCATCGATGGAAAGAGAGAAGCCGGTTCTGTGTCTGTGGCTCTGTGCTGCTCATGCCCAGTGATGATTCCCTTGGGGGTTGTTCCTGGGCTCCATGGCCTTGAGGATTGCGTGCGTGCAGGGAGGGGTAGGCTTCAGGTCGGGATACCCCAGCCCGGACCACAGCAGGCTTCCACACTCCCTCTGAGGCGGGTCCTTGGCTTCATGTGCTCCATGATTTGGTCGTCCCGCTCCTGCTGTTCTTCAAGGAGCAGGGACACCTGTTTTTGTCGTTGGTGGTTTGGTTTGGTCTGGTCTGGTTCGGTTTAGGTTTAGGTTTTTTGTTACATTTCTTGTGCTGAGTGCATTTTCTTAGGCGGGCTTGGGGGAAGGTTGCTACTGCTGCTAGGTGGGATGGATGGAGGGCTGCCTGGATGGAAGCATATGCATGGGTGCATGGATGGATGGATTGGAGTGTGGGTGGATGAACTATGGATGGACGGACGGACTGATGTATGTATGTATGTATGTATGTATGTATGTATGTATGTATGTATAGATGTATAGATGTATGGATATATGTATGTATAGATGTATAGATGGATGCATGGATGCATGGATGCATGGATCTATGGATGTATGTTTGGCTGGGTGGCTGAGTGGGATGGTGGGGGCGGAGATCAATGCATGATGGTTGGAAAGGGTAAAGGAGGATGCAGGGTCACATGCGTGGGCACAGTCCTGAACGCAGCGTGTGGAAGACTCGAGGACCATGAGCTCACAGATGAGAACTAGAGAAGTGAGAAACCTTAAGCCGCAAGGTAGGCTTGTCTCTTCAAGGGTAGGTTTGAGTACCGGTTTTGCCCCCAGAAGTCTGGAAATGGAGGTAGCTAATAACCAGGTGACCTGTGGTCTGTTTTGGCCCAGGCCAAACTTGAATAGCCCGGACTTTGGTGTTTATGCAAAGCCTTTGTCCTGAGCAGTGTTTCTCAGTCCACGGAACCCAACCTTCTGGGGAGATGTCCCCCTGTAGTTTACCGAGGCAGCCGAGCGGGCCACCACAGCCTCCTTCAGACACTTCTGTGCAACTCAGCCTCACTGTGAATTTCTGTGTTTTCTGGGGAACCTCAGGCGATCGTCCTCGTAAAGGGGTCGATCCACCCCCAAAGGGGGTCTTCTCGACCTCCAGGTTGAGTAGGCCGCCCTAGACGCGTGAGCATCGTTTCTCGGCCGAGAGAAGCCATCTTTACTTACAGCAGAGGCCTTATGGGAAGCAAGTCATGAGCTCTGTGGTCCACACGTGCCACGGTTTAATATCTGTCACCAGGAAGCCTGTCCCCATATCGTGCTGTGCTTCAATATGCCTAAAAGAAATGGCCCGGTGGTGTCAGACTCCGGAGGCTTGAACCGACAGGGACTGCGGAGGCCCGCTCAGACAGGGTTCCCTCTTGCTTCACTCTTATGGACACTCTGCGGGGCCGGGATTGCAGACAGCTCCCACTCCAGTCAAGTCTCCGTCTTGGGAGGGAGTCCCCGTGGGTGTTGGTTGTGGGGGCCCTCTAGCTGTGAAAGCATAGTTTCCCGGCTCCTGCCTCTGGACATGGGCTCAAGTCGAGGTGGTCCTGTGGCCGGCCCCAGGCCGCAGGCAGGCAGCCTTCCAGAAGGGGAGGAAAGGAAGGCAGAGCTGGTAGATGTTTTCCAGGCCACCTTTCTCCGAGCAGCAGCCCAAGAGCGAAGAGGCATGGAGATCTTCCTGCCTCCCTAGCCTACGCCCTCGCTCTGCCTTTCTTCTGTACTCCTCTTCTGCCCTCCACCATGTCCTGATACCTCGCCATCAGCTCTGCCTACCGCCGTGGGTCGCCCCACCACCCTCCAAGTCTCCGCGACCTCTTCTTCTGCTTCTTCGACTCTGTTCCTCTCTCTCTCTCTCTCTCTGATTATATATATATATATATATATATATATATATATATATATATATGTATGTATATATATCCAATTTGTTCTTTCCTTTTGCTTTTGCATGCTTTGGATCTCTTGGAAGGCCTAGATACCTATTGTATTGACTGCCGTGCAACTTGCTGCAACACTGTGTAGGCCCAGCTGGCAGGCATGCAATTTCTTTCATTTCATGCCTCTACCTCCACCTGCCTGCAAAGATGACAGATAGGAGACCCCCCTCCACCCACTCTGCATTTTTCTCTTTGTCAAATCACTCTGCCCATCCTGATCTCTTTCTCTCTGTCCCTGTCTCTGTCCCTCTCTCTCTCTCTCTCTCTCTCTCTCTGTGTGTGTGTGTGTGAGAGAGAGAGAGAGGGAGAGAGAGAGAGAGAGAGAGGGAGAGAGAGAGAGAGACTGTCTGTCTGCCTGCCTGTCTGTCTCTTTGCCTGTCTGCCTGTCTCTCGGTGAGTGGATTTCTGTGTGGGTGTCTGTCTGTCTCTCAGGCAGCATGTCTCTGTGTGTCTCTGCGTGTTGCCAACGCCTGTTTCCTCCTGACTCCCCTGGAAGTTCTGAGTCGTTTCTTGACAAAATGGTCATGCCAAGTCACCCAGGGTGTTGTCAGTCAGAGTCGGTGGTCGAGAGGCAGCTGAGATAGTGGTGTTGAGCAAAAGTAGTAGGCATGGTGCCAGGGATGGGTCGGCTAGAATAAGGGGCTCCGGGTGGCTGTGCTTCTCTGAAGACACGGGTTGGATAGAGGTGGGAGGAAATCGGCGAGTTGTGCTTGGGGGGTTTGGGCTTGGGCCTTGTGCCCTTCGTTCGTTCGTTCGTTCGTTCGTTCGTTCGTTCGTTCGTTCGTTCCCTTCCCCCTGTTCCCACCCTGAGCAGCAGGCATGCCCTCACCTCCGGCTCCCGTGGCCGAGGCCGGAGAAGGTCCTGCGGATCATGGAGTGGGGAGAGTGAGCAGTGTCGTCCATGACATGTCACCGGGTGCTTGCCCTCCCGGCCGTCCCTAGCAGGGTGTCGAGGTCCATGGCACCCACCCGCCCACCCCCAAATTGGTCCTCGCACCAATGCTGCCTTGCAAGCACTACTGGACGCATGGGAAATGAGCTGAGCCAGGGTTGGGGAACTGGGTGCTCCCGCCGAGCCTCCGGGCTCCGTCGTCGAGGAGGCGTGGAGAAGTGTCAGGAGGGTGTGTCTGTCTGTGTCTTGTGAGGGCTTGAGCTCAGGGTGGGCTGAGGGCCGGTGGAGGAGAAGCGCGACCACAGTGCAGAGTTGAAAGCCTCGGTTCGGCTGTGGGTCAGTCCCCAGCGACGAAGGGCCGAGCTCGCTGTGCAGCCCTCGGGCTGCGGGGTTCGGGGCTGGTGCCTGGTGAGCCAATATCGCCGGGCGTCGGGCCGCCAAGTGAGTATGGACCGCGAAAGGGCAGGAGCAGAAGGAGCAGCGAGCGAGTCGACGAGCGAGCGGGCTGGGTGGCAGAGGAGGGTTGGGGCCCGAGTGGGCTCTAGGAGGAGGAGGAGGAGGAGGAGGAGGAGGAGAGTGAAGGGTTAGGGAGGCCAGTGCCTGAGCGGCGGGACGGAGCGGTGGCTGCAGAGGCAGAGGCAGAGGCAGAGGCAGAGGCAGAGGCAGAGGCAGAGGCAGAGGCAGAGGCAGAGGCAGAGGCAGAGGCAGAGGCAGAGGCAGAGGCAGAGGCAGAGGCAGAGGCAGAGGCAGAGGCAGAGGCAGAGGCAGAGGCAGAGAGTGGACAGGGGCGCTGGTGAGCGGTGCGTGTGGGTTCCCGGGCCGACCGCCAGGGGTCGCGCGCAATGAGAGAAGAAGAGTGGGCGCGGGGCGTCGGGCGTCGGGCGTGAGGGGTCGCGATGGGTGGGAGATAGGAGGCTGTGGTGCTGGCGGTGCGCGCGCGCGCGAGTGTGTGTGAGCGAAGTGCGAGAGGCGAGCGTTGTTGGTTGTGAGGAGGTGTTGTGTTGAGGGTGTCGTGTATGGCGAGTGCGGGTGGAGTGTCGGGATGTGAGAGCAGGGTGGGCGGGTGTCGGGGGTCGGTGGTGGTCGGGCGCCGTGGGGCTTGCGCGCGGGCAGGGGGCGTGTCGGTGAGGTGACGTCATTGGAGATGAGGTTGGAGTAGGTCCGTGAGGCGGCATCCACTCGCCGGTTGTGGTGGCGCACGCCGGTAGGATTTGCTGAAGGAGGCAGAGGCAGGAGGATCACGAGTTCGAGGCCAGCCTGGGCTACACATTTTTTTCCTTTGCTTTTTTTCTCCCTTCTCTTCTTTTTTCGCTCCTCGCCTCTCGCCTCTCGCTTCTCGCCTGCTACACTTTCCCATCTCTCCCGCCTGCGCTCCGCTTCTTTGCTCTGCCTTCTTCTTCGGCCCCTCTGCCCCCTGCTTTCGCACACCCTTGCCCCTCACACATACAACACCCGCCCGCCCGCACAACACCAACCAACTCACGCTGCGCTCACACACAAGGCCTCTAACAAACACTTGCACAACCACCCACAACCTCCTCTCGCCTCGCTCGGGATACCACACCGTGCCCTTCAGCCCTTTCTCCATCGCCTTTCTCGCCTCCCTTTGCTCCACTAGCAACCGCTCTGCACACAGGCACCAGGGGACACGCCTTCCCCTCGCACTCACCCACCCACATGGCCTTCCTTTCCCTGGGCCTCCCTCCCTCGCTCCTACTTTCACAGAAAGGCCCCCCTGCCCGGGCAGGGGGGTGGGGGCGGCGGTGGGGGTGGCGTTGGGGCTCCTACCCGACGACGCCCATGTTCTCTTTGGCCCGGCCTGTCCTTTGGCCTTGCTTGGCCTTTGCTACTTCGGGCCTTTCGTTTACAACCCAGGCCTCCTCCTCCAACTTTTAGGAAACATCACACCCTCGCCTTAGTGGTGACTTCCTCGGTCATTCTTTGCTATCCATCGTAGCAGCAGCAGCAGCCGCAGCCGCAGCCGCAGCAGCTGGGGTGGTGGTAGTAATAGTGGTTGGTAGTAGTAGTTCTGGTAGGACTAACGATATTCGTAGTAATAGCAGTAGCAATACTAACGACGTTCTCGTTTTCGGGCCTACTACCGGGCAGGTACCTTGAGGCTTGCCCGGTCTGCCTTCAATGGGACGATTGTGACAGCAACCACGGGGAGTTGGTAGAATGGGAGGCCCTGTTCAAAGGAAGCACGCAGGGTGACCCAAAGGCAGCCTGAGTCCACCGCAGCTGAAGGGGATTGAGATAGGTGGCAAACCTCTACGTTTCCGGGTCCTTGGAATACCAACTCCACTCTGAGGTTCTGTTTGGTTGAATGAGTGAGTGAGTGAGTGACTGATTGATTTTGAAGTGTCCATCGACAGGTAAACACTTTGACTTGTGCTCCCCGGTTGAATTGTGAGTTCAGCGGGTCACCGAGAGTCACTGCCAGTGCTGACAGGTGCAGAGACCATCGATGGAAAGAGAGAAGCCGGTTCTGTGTCTGTGGCTCTGTGCTGCTCATGCCCAGTGATGATTCCCTTGGGGGTTGTTCCTGGGCTCCATGGCCTTGAGGATTGCGTGCGTGCAGGGAGGGGTAGGCTTCAGGTCGGGATACCCCAGCCCGGACCACAGCAGGCTTCCACACTCCCTCTGAGGCGGGTCCTTGGCTTCATGTGCTCCATGATTTGGTCGTCCCGCTCCTGCTGTTCTTCAAGGAGCAGGGACACCTGTTTTTGTCGTTGGTGGTTTGGTTTGGTCTGGTCTGGTTCGGTTTAGGTTTAGGTTTTTTGTTACATTTCTTGTGCTGAGTGCATTTTCTTAGGCGGGCTTGGGGGAAGGTTGCTACTGCTGCTAGGTGGGATGGATGGAGGGCTGCCTGGATGGAAGCATATGCATGGGTGCATGGATGGATGGATTGGAGTGTGGGTGGATGAACTATGGATGGACGGACGGACTGATGTATGTATGTATGTATGTATGTATGTATGTATGTATTAGATGTATAGATGTATGGATATATGTATGTATAGATGTATAGATGGATGCATGGATGCATGGATGCATGGATCTATGGATGTATGTTTGGCTGGGTGGCTGAGTGGGATGGTGGGGGGCGGAGATCAATGCATGATGGTTGGAAAGGGTAAAGGAGGATGCAGGGTCACATGCGTGGGCACAGTCCTGAACGCAGCGTGTGGAAGACTCGAGGACCATGAGCTCACAGATGAGAACTAGAGAAGTGAGAAACCTTAAGCCGCAAGGTAGGCTTGTCTCTTCAAGGGTAGGTTTGAGTACCGGTTTTGCCCCCAGAAGTCTGGAAATGGAGGTAGCTAATAACCAGGTGACCTGTGGTCTGTTTTGGCCCAGGCCAAACTTGAATAGCCCGGACTTTGGTGTTTATGCAAAGCCTTTGTCCTGAGCAGTGTTTCTCAGTCCACGGAACCCAACCTTCTGGGGAGATGTCCCCCTGTAGTTTACCGAGGCAGCCGAGCGGGCCACCACAGCCTCCTTCAGACACTTCTGTGCAACTCAGCCTCACTGTGAATTTCTGTGTTTTCTGGGGAACCTCAGGCGATCGTCCTCGTAAAGGGGTCGATCCACCCCCAAAGGGGGTCTTCTCGACCTCCAGGTTGAGTAGGCCGCCCTAGACGCGTGAGCATCGTTTCTCGGCCGAGAGAAGCCATCTTTACTTACAGCAGAGGCCTTATGGGAAGCAAGTCATGAGCTCTGTGGTCCACACGTGCCACGGTTTAATATCTGTCACCAGGAAGCCTGTCCCCATATCGTGCTGTGCTTCAATATGCCTAAAAGAAATGGCCCGGTGGTGTCAGACTCCGGAGGCTTGAACCGACAGGGACTGCGGAGGCCCGCTCAGACAGGGTTCCCTCTTGCTTCACTCTTATGGACACTCTGCGGGGCCGGGATTGCAGACAGCTCCCACTCCAGTCAAGTCTCCGTCTTGGGAGGGAGTCCCCGTGGGTGTTGGTTGTGGGGGCCCTCTAGCTGTGAAAGCATAGTTTCCCGGCTCCTGCCTCTGGACATGGGCTCAAGTCGAGGTGGTCCTGTGGCCGGCCCCAGGCCGCAGGCAGGCAGCCTTCCAGAAGGGGAGGAAAGGAAGGCAGAGCTGGTAGATGTTTTCCAGGCCACCTTTCTCCGAGCAGCAGCCCAAGAGCGAAGAGGCATGGAGATCTTCCTGCCTCCCTAGCCTACGCCCTCGCTCTGCCTTTCTTCTGTACTCCTCTTCTGCCCTCCACCATGTCCTGATACCTCGCCATCAGCTCTGCCTACCGCCGTGGGTCGCCCCACCACCCTCCAAGTCTCCGCGACCTCTTCTTCTGCTTCTTCGACTCTGTTCCTCTCTCTCTCTCTCTCTCTGATTATATATATATATATATATATATATATATATATATATATATGTATATATATCCAATTTGTTCTTTCCTTTTGCTTTTGCATGCTTTGGATCTCTTGGAAGGCCTAGATACCTATTGTATTGACTGCCGTGCAACTTGCTGCAACACTGTGTAGGCCCAGCTGGCAGGCATGCAATTTCTTTCATTTCATGCCTCTACCTCCACCTGCCTGCAAAGATGACAGATAGGAGACCCCCCTCCACCCACTCTGCATTTTTCTCTTTGTCAAATCACTCTGCCCATCCTGATCTCTTTCTCTCTGTCCCTGTCTCTGTCCCTCTCTCTCTCTCTCTCTCTCTCTCTGTGTGTGTGTGTGTGTGAGAGAGAGAGAGAGAGAGAGAGAGAGGGAGAGGGGGAGAGAGAGAGAGAGACTGTCTGTCTGCCTGCCTGTCTGTCTCTTTGCCTGTCTGCCTGTCTCTCGGTGAGTGGATTTCTGTGTGGGTGTCTGTCTGTCTCTCAGGCAGCATGTCTCTGTGTGTCTCTGCGTGTTGCCAACGCCTGTTTCCTCCTGACTCCCCTGGAAGTTCTGAGTCGTTTCTTGACAAAATGGTCATGCCAAGTCACCCAGGGTGTTGTCAGTCAGAGTCGGTGGTCGAGAGGCAGCTGAGATAGTGGTGTTGAGCAAAAGTAGTAGGCATGGTGCCAGGGATGGGTCGGCTAGAATAAGGGGCTCCGGGTGGCTGTGCTTCTCTGAAGACACGGGTTGGATAGAGGTGGGAGGAAATCGGCGAGTTGTGCTTGGGGGGTTTGGGCTTGGGCCTTGTGCCCTTCGTTCGTTCGTTCGTTCGTTCGTTCGTTCGTTCGTTCGTTCGTTCCTTCCCCCCTGTTCCCACCCTGAGCAGCAGGCATGCCCTCACCTCCGGCTCCCGTGGCCGAGGCCGGAGAAGGTCCTGCGGATCATGGAGTGGGGAGAGTGAGCAGTGTCGTCCATGACATGTCACCGGGTGCTTGCCCTCCCGGCCGTCCCTAGCAGGGTGTCGAGGTCCATGGCACCCACCCGCCCACCCCCAAATTGGTCCTCGCACCAATGCTGCCTTGCAAGCACTACTGGACGCATGGGAAATGAGCTGAGCCAGGGTTGGGGAACTGGGTGCTCCCGCCGAGCCTCCGGGCTCCGTCGTCGAGGAGGCGTGGAGAAGTGTCAGGAGGGTGTGTCTGTCTGTGTCTTGTGAGGGCTTGAGCTCAGGGTGGGCTGAGGGCCGGTGGAGGAGAAGCGCGACCACAGTGCAGAGTTGAAAGCCTCGGTTCGGCTGTGGGTCAGTCCCCAGCGACGAAGGGCCGAGCTCGCTGTGCAGCCCTCGGGCTGCGGGGTTCGGGGCTGGTGCCTGGTGAGCCAATATCGCCGGGCGTCGGGCCGCCAAGTGAGTATGGACCGCGAAAGGGCAGGAGCAGAAGGAGCAGCGAGCGAGTCGACGAGCGAGCGGGCTGGGTGGCAGAGGAGGGTTGGGGCCCGAGTGGGCTCTAGGAGGAGGAGGAGGAGGAGGAGGAGGAGGAGTGAGAGGGTTAGGGAGGCGTTAGGGAGGCCAGTGCCTGAGCGGCGGCAGAGGCAGAGGCGGAGGCAGAGGCAGAGGCAGAGGCAGAGGCAGAGGCAGAGGCAGAGGCAGAGGCAGAGGCAGAGGCAGAGGCAGAGGCAGAGGCAGAGGCAGAGGCAGAGGCAGAGGCAGAGGCAGAGGCAGAGGCAGAGAGTGGACAGGGGCGCTGGTGAGCGGTGCGTGTGGGTTCCCGGGCCGACCGCCAGGGGTCGCGCGCAATGAGAGAAGAAGAGTGGGCGCGGGGCGTCGGGCGTCGGGCGTGAGGGGTCGCGATGGGTGGGAGATAGGAGGCTGTGGTGCTGGCGGTGCGCGCGCGCGCGAGTGTGTGAGCGAAGTGCGAGAGGCGAGCGTTGTTGGTTGTGAGGAGGTGTTGTGTTGAGGGTGTCGTGTATGGCGAGTGCGGGTGGAGTGTCGGGATGTGAGAGCAGGGTGGGCGGGTGTCGGGGGTCGGTGGTGGTCGGGCGCCGTGGGGCTTGCGCGCGGGCAGGGGGCGTGTCGGTGAGGTGACGTCATTGGAGATGAGGTTGGAGTAGGTCCGTGAGGCGGCATCCACTCGCCGGTTGTGGTGGCGCACGCCGGTAGGATTTGCTGAAGGAGGCAGAGGCAGGAGGATCACGAGTTCGAGGCCAGCCTGGGCTACACATTTTTTTCCTTTGCTTTTTTTCTCCCTTCTCTTCTTTTTTCGCTCCTCGCCTCTCGCCTCTCGCTTCTCGCCTGCTACACTTTCCCATCTCTCCCGCCTGCGCTCCGCTTCTTTGCTCTGCCTTCTTCTTCGGCCCCTCTGCCCCCTGCTTTCGCACACCCTTGCCCCTCACACATACAACACCCGCCCGCCCGCACAACACCAACCAACTCACGCTGCGCTCACACACAAGGCCTCTAACAAACACTTGCACAACCACCCACAACCTCCTCTCGCCTCGCTCGGGATACCACACCGTGCCCTTCAGCCCTTTCTCCATCGCCTTTCTCGCCTCCCTTTGCTCCACTAGCAACCGCTCTGCACACAGGCACCAGGGGACACGCCTTCCCCTCGCACTCACCCACCCACATGGCCTTCCTTTCCCTGGGCCTCCCTCCCTCGCTCCTACTTTCACAGAAAGGCCCCCCTGCCCGGGCAGGGGGGTGGGGGCGGCGGTGGGGGGTGGCGTTGGGGGCTCCTACCCGACGACGCCCATGTTCTCTTTGGCCCGGCCTGTCCTTTGGCCTTGCTTGGCCTTTGCTACTTCGGGCCTTTCGTTTACAACCCAGGCCTCCTCCTCCAACTTTTAGGAAACATCACACCCTCGCCTTAGTGGTGACTTCCTCGGTCATTCTTTGCTATCCATCGTAGCAGCAGCAGCAGCCGCAGCCGCAGCCGCAGCAGCTGGGGTGGTGGTAGTAATAGTGGTTGGTAGTAGTAGTTCTGGTAGGACTAACGATATTCGTAGTAATAGCAGTAGCAATACTAACGACGTTCTCGTTTTCGGGCCTACTACCGGGCAGGTACCTTGAGGCTTGCCCGGTCTGCCTTCAATGGGACGATTGTGACAGCAACCACGGGGAGTTGGTAGAATGGGAGGCCCTGTTCAAAGGAAGCACGCAGGGTGACCCAAAGGCAGCCTGAGTCCACCGCAGCTGAAGGGGATTGAGATAGGTGGCAAACCTCTACGTTTCCGGGTCCTTGGAATACCAACTCCACTCTGAGGTTCTGTTTGGTTGAATGAGTGAGTGAGTGAGTGACTGATTGATTTTGAAGTGTCCATCGACAGGTAAACACTTTGACTTGTGCTCCCCGGTTGAATTGTGAGTTCAGCGGGTCACCGAGAGTCACTGCCAGTGCTGACAGGTGCAGAGACCATCGATGGAAAGAGAGAAGCCGGTTCTGTGTCTGTGGCTCTGTGCTGCTCATGCCCAGTGATGATTCCCTTGGGGGTTGTTCCTGGGCTCCATGGCCTTGAGGATTGCGTGCGTGCAGGGAGGGGGTAGGCTTCAGGTCGGGATACCCCAGCCCGGACCACAGCAGGCTTCCACACTCCCTCTGAGGCGGGTCCTTGGCTTCATGTGCTCCATGATTTGGTCGTCCCGCTCCTGCTGTTCTTCAAGGAGCAGGGACACCTGTTTTTGTCGTTGGTGGTTTGGTTTGGTCTGGTCTGGTTCGGTTTAGGTTTAGGTTTTTTGTTACATTTCTTGTGCTGAGTGCATTTTCTTAGGCGGGCTTGGGGGAAGGTTGCTACTGCTGCTAGGTGGGATGGATGGAGGGCTGCCTGGATGGAAGCATATGCATGGGTGCATGGATGGATGGATTGGAGTGTGGGTGGATGAACTATGGATGGACGGACGGACTGATGTATGTATGTATGTATGTATGTATGTATGTATGTATAGATGTATAGATGTATGGATATATGTATGTATAGATGTATAGATGGATGCATGGATGCATGGATGCATGGATCTATGGATGTATGTTTGGCTGGGTGGCTGAGTGGGATGGTGGGGGCGGAGATCAATGCATGATGGTTGGAAAGGGTAAAGGAGGATGCAGGGTCACATGCGTGGGCACAGTCCTGAACGCAGCGTGTGGAAGACTCGAGGACCATGAGCTCACAGATGAGAACTAGAGAAGTGAGAAACCTTAAGCCGCAAGGTAGGCTTGTCTCTTCAAGGGTAGGTTTGAGTACCGGTTTTGCCCCCAGAAGTCTGGAAATGGAGGTAGCTAATAACCAGGTGACCTGTGGTCTGTTTTGGCCCAGGCCAAACTTGAATAGCCCGGACTTTGGTGTTTATGCAAAGCCTTTGTCCTGAGCAGTGTTTCTCAGTCCACGGAACCCAACCTTCTGGGGAGATGTCCCCCTGTAGTTTACCGAGGCAGCCGAGCGGGCCACCACAGCCTCCTTCAGACACTTCTGTGCAACTCAGCCTCACTGTGAATTTCTGTGTTTTCTGGGGAACCTCAGGCGATCGTCCTCGTAAAGGGGTCGATCCACCCCCAAAGGGGGTCTTCTCGACCTCCAGGTTGAGTAGGCCGCCCTAGACGCGTGAGCATCGTTTCTCGGCCGAGAGAAGCCATCTTTACTTACAGCAGAGGCCTTATGGGAAGCAAGTCATGAGCTCTGTGGTCCACACGTGCCACGGTTTAATATCTGTCACCAGGAAGCCTGTCCCCATATCGTGCTGTGCTTCAATATGCCTAAAAGAAATGGCCCGGTGGTGTCAGACTCCGGAGGCTTGAACCGACAGGGACTGCGGAGGCCCGCTCAGACAGGGTTCCCTCTTGCTTCACTCTTATGGACACTCTGCGGGGCCGGGATTGCAGACAGCTCCCACTCCAGTCAAGTCTCCGTCTTGGGAGGGAGTCCCCGTGGGTGTTGGTTGTGGGGGCCCTCTAGCTGTGAAAGCATAGTTTCCCGGCTCCTGCCTCTGGACATGGGCTCAAGTCGAGGTGGTCCTGTGGCCGGCCCCAGGCCGCAGGCAGGCAGCCTTCCAGAAGGGGAGGAAAGGAAGGCAGAGCTGGTAGATGTTTTCCAGGCCACCTTTCTCCGAGCAGCAGCCCAAGAGCGAAGAGGCATGGAGATCTTCCTGCCTCCCTAGCCTACGCCCTCGCTCTGCCTTTCTTCTGTACTCCTCTTCTGCCCTCCACCATGTCCTGATACCTCGCCATCAGCTCTGCCTACCGCCGTGGGTCGCCCCCACCACCCTCCAAGTCTCCGCGACCTCTTCTTCTGCTTCTTCGACTCTGTTCCTCTCTCTCTCTCTCTCTCTGATTATATATATATATATATATATATATATATATATATATATATGTATGTATATATATCCAATTTGTTCTTTCCTTTTGCTTTTGCATGCTTTGGATCTCTTGGAAGGCCTAGATACCTATTGTATTGACTGCCGTGCAACTTGCTGCAACACTGTGTAGGCCCAGCTGGCAGGCATGCAATTTCTTTCATTTCATGCCTCTACCTCCACCTGCCTGCAAAGATGACAGATAGGAGACCCCCCTCCACCCACTCTGCATTTTTCTCTTTGTCAAATCACTCTGCCCATCCTGATCTCTTTCTCTCTGTCCCTGTCTCTGTCCCTCTCTCTCTCTCTCTCTCTCTCTCTCTCTGTGTGTGTGTGTGTGTGAGAGAGAGAGAGAGAGAGAGAGAGAGAGGGAGAGAGGGAGAGAGAGAGAGAGACTGTCTGTCTGCCTGCCTGTCTGTCTCTTTGCCTGTCTGCCTGTCTCTCGGTGAGTGGATTTCTGTGTGGGTGTCTGTCTGTCTCTCAGGCAGCATGTCTCTGTGTGTCTCTGCGTGTTGCCAACGCCTGTTTCCTCCTGACTCCCCTGGAAGTTCTGAGTCGTTTCTTGACAAAATGGTCATGCCAAGTCACCCAGGGTGTTGTCAGTCAGAGTCGGTGGTCGAGAGGCAGCTGAGATAGTGGTGTTGAGCAAAAGTAGTAGGCATGGTGCCAGGGATGGGTCGGCTAGAATAAGGGGCTCCGGGTGGCTGTGCTTCTCTGAAGACACGGGTTGGATAGAGGTGGGAGGAAATCGGCGAGTTGTGCTTGGGGGGTTTGGGCTTGGGCCTTGTGCCCTTCGCTCGTTCGTTTCGTTCGTTCGTTCGTTCGTTCGTTCGTTCCGTTCCCTTCCCCCTGTTCCCACCCTGAGCAGCAGGCATGCCCTCACCTCCGGCTCCCGTGGCCGAGGCCGGAGAAGGTCCTGCGGATCATGGAGTGGGGAGAGTGAGCAGTGTCGTCCATGACATGTCACCGGGTGCTTGCCCTCCCGGCCGTCCCTAGCAGGGTGTCGAGGTCCATGGCACCCACCCGCCCACCCCCAAATTGGTCCTCGCACCAATGCTGCCTTGCAAGCACTACTGGACGCATGGGAAATGAGCTGAGCCAGGGTTGGGGAACTGGGTGCTCCCGCCGAGCCTCCGGGCTCCGTCGTCGAGGAGGCGTGGAGAAGTGTCAGGAGGGTGTGTCTGTCTGTGTCTTGTGAGGGCTTGAGCTCAGGGTGGGCTGAGGGCCGGTGGAGGAGAAGCGCGACCACAGTGCAGAGTTGAAAGCCTCGGTTCGGCTGTGGGTCAGTCCCCAGCGACGAAGGGCCGAGCTCGCTGTGCAGCCCTCGGGCTGCGGGGTTCGGGGCTGGTGCCTGGTGAGCCAATATCGCCGGGCGTCGGGCCGCCAAGTGAGTATGGACCGCGAAAGGGCAGGAGCAGAAGGAGCAGCGAGCGAGTCGACGAGCGAGCGGGCTGGGTGGCAGAGGAGGGTTGGGGCCCGAGTGGGCTCTAGGAGGAGGAGGAGGAGGAGGAGGAGGAGAGTGAAGGGTTAGGGAGGCCAGTGCCTGAGCGGCGGGACGGAGCGGTGGCTGCAGAGGCAGAGGCAGAGGCAGAGGCAGAGGCAGAGGCAGAGGCAGAGGCAGAGGCAGAGGCAGAGGCAGAGGCAGAGGCAGAGGCAGAGGCAGAGGCAGAGGCAGAGGCAGAGGCAGAGGCAGAGGCAGAGGCAGAGGCAGAGGCAGAGAGTGGACAGGGGCGCTGGTGAGCGGTGCGTGTGGGTTCCCGGGCCGACCGCCAGGGGTCGCGCGCAATGAGAGAAGAAGAGTGGGCGCGGGGCGTCGGGCGTCGGGCGTGAGGGGTCGCGATGGGTGGGAGATAGGAGGCTGTGGTGCTGGCGGTGCGCGCGCGCGCGAGTGTGTGTGAGCGAAGTGCGAGAGGCGAGCGTTGTTGGTTGTGAGGAGGTGTTGTGTTGAGGGTGTCGTGTATGGCGAGTGCGGGTGGAGTGTCGGGATGTGAGAGCAGGGTGGGCGGGTGTCGGGGGTCGGTGGTGGTCGGGCGCCGTGGGGCTTGCGCGCGGGCAGGGGGCGTGTCGGTGAGGTGACGTCATTGGAGATGAGGTTGGAGTAGGTCCGTGAGGCGGCATCCACTCGCCGGTTGTGGTGGCGCACGCCGGTAGGATTTGCTGAAGGAGGCAGAGGCAGGAGGATCACGAGTTCGAGGCCAGCCTGGGCTACACATTTTTTTCCTTTGCTTTTTTTCTCCCTTCTCTTCTTTTTTCGCTCCTCGCCTCTCGCCTCTCGCTTCTCGCCTGCTACACTTTCCCATCTCTCCCGCCTGCGCTCCGCTTCTTTGCTCTGCCTTCTTCTTCGGCCCCTCTGCCCCCTGCTTTCGCACACCCTTGCCCCTCACACATACAACACCCGCCCGCCCGCACAACACCAACCAACTCACGCTGCGCTCACACACAAGGCCTCTAACAAACACTTGCACAACCACCCACAACCTCCTCTCGCCTCGCTCGGGATACCACACCGTGCCCTTCAGCCCTTTCTCCATCGCCTTTCTCGCCTCCCTTTGCTCCACTAGCAACCGCTCTGCACACAGGCACCAGGGGACACGCCTTCCCCTCGCACTCACCCACCCACATGGCCTTCCTTTCCCTGGGCCTCCCTCCCTCGCTCCTACTTTCACAGAAAGGCCCCCCTGCCCGGGCAGGGGGGTGGGGGGCGGCGGTGGGGGTGGCGTTGGGGCTCCTACCCGACGACGCCCATGTTCTCTTTGGCCCGGCCTGTCCTTTGGCCTTGCTTGGCCTTTGCTACTTCGGGCCTTTCGTTTACAACCCAGGCCTCCTCCTCCAACTTTTAGGAAACATCACACCCTCGCCTTAGTGGTGACTTCCTCGGTCATTCTTTGCTATCCATCGTAGCAGCAGCAGCAGCCGCAGCCGCAGCCGCAGCAGCTGGGGTGGTGGTAGTAATAGTGGTTGGTAGTAGTAGTTCTGGTAGGACTAACGATATTCGTAGTAATAGCAGTAGCAATACTAACGACGTTCTCGTTTTCGGGCCTACTACCGGGCAGGTACCTTGAGGCTTGCCCGGTCTGCCTTCAATGGGACGATTGTGACAGCAACCACGGGGAGTTGGTAGAATGGGAGGCCCTGTTCAAAGGAAGCACGCAGGGTGACCCAAAGGCAGCCTGAGTCCACCGCAGCTGAAGGGGATTGAGATAGGTGGCAAACCTCTACGTTTCCGGGTCCTTGGAATACCAACTCCACTCTGAGGTTCTGTTTGGTTGAATGAGTGAGTGAGTGAGTGACTGATTGATTTTGAAGTGTCCATCGACAGGTAAACACTTTGACTTGTGCTCCCCGGTTGAATTGTGAGTTCAGCGGGTCACCGAGAGTCACTGCCAGTGCTGACAGGTGCAGAGACCATCGATGGAAAGAGAGAAGCCGGTTCTGTGTCTGTGGCTCTGTGCTGCTCATGCCCAGTGATGATTCCCTTGGGGGTTGTTCCTGGGCTCCATGGCCTTGAGGATTGCGTGCGTGCAGGGAGGGGGTAGGCTTCAGGTCGGGATACCCCAGCCCGGACCACAGCAGGCTTCCACACTCCCTCTGAGGCGGGTCCTTGGCTTCATGTGCTCCATGATTTGGTCGTCCCGCTCCTGCTGTTCTTCAAGGAGCAGGGACACCTGTTTTTGTCGTTGGTGGTTTGGTTTGGTCTGGTCTGGTTCGGTTTAGGTTTAGGTTTTTTGTTACATTTCTTGTGCTGAGTGCATTTTCTTAGGCGGGCTTGGGGGAAGGTTGCTACTGCTGCTAGGTGGGATGGATGGAGGGCTGCCTGGATGGAAGCATATGCATGGGTGCATGGATGGATGGATTGGAGTGTGGGTGGATGAACTATGGATGGACGGACGGACTGATGTATGTATGTATGTATGTATGTATGTATGTATGTATAGATGTATAGATGTATGGATATATGTATGTATAGATGTATAGATGGATGCATGGATGCATGGATGCATGGATCTATGGATGTATGTTTGGCTGGGTGGCTGAGTGGGATGGTGGGGGCGGAGATCAATGCATGATGGTTGGAAAGGGTAAAGGAGGATGCAGGGTCACATGCGTGGGCACAGTCCTGAACGCAGCGTGTGGAAGACTCGAGGACCATGAGCTCACAGATGAGAACTAGAGAAGTGAGAAACCTTAAGCCGCAAGGTAGGCTTGTCTCTTCAAGGGTAGGTTTGAGTACCGGTTTTGCCCCCAGAAGTCTGGAAATGGAGGTAGCTAATAACCAGGTGACCTGTGGTCTGTTTTGGCCCAGGCCAAACTTGAATAGCCCGGACTTTGGTGTTTATGCAAAGCCTTTGTCCTGAGCAGTGTTTCTCAGTCCACGGAACCCAACCTTCTGGGGAGATGTCCCCCTGTAGTTTACCGAGGCAGCCGAGCGGGCCACCACAGCCTCCTTCAGACACTTCTGTGCAACTCAGCCTCACTGTGAATTTCTGTGTTTTCTGGGGAACCTCAGGCGATCGTCCTCGTAAAGGGGTCGATCCACCCCCAAAGGGGGTCTTCTCGACCTCCAGGTTGAGTAGGCCGCCCTAGACGCGTGAGCATCGTTTCTCGGCCGAGAGAAGCCATCTTTACTTACAGCAGAGGCCTTATGGGAAGCAAGTCATGAGCTCTGTGGTCCACACGTGCCACGGTTTAATATCTGTCACCAGGAAGCCTGTCCCCATATCGTGCTGTGCTTCAATATGCCTAAAAGAAATGGCCCGGTGGTGTCAGACTCCGGAGGCTTGAACCGACAGGGACTGCGGAGGCCCGCTCAGACAGGGTTCCCTCTTGCTTCACTCTTATGGACACTCTGCGGGGCCGGGATTGCAGACAGCTCCCACTCCAGTCAAGTCTCCGTCTTGGGAGGGAGTCCCCGTGGGTGTTGGTTGTGGGGGCCCTCTAGCTGTGAAAGCATAGTTTCCCGGCTCCTGCCTCTGGACATGGGCTCAAGTCGAGGTGGTCCTGTGGCCGGCCCCAGGCCGCAGGCAGGCAGCCTTCCAGAAGGGGAGGAAAGGAAGGCAGAGCTGGTAGATGTTTTCCAGGCCACCTTTCTCCGAGCAGCAGCCCAAGAGCGAAGAGGCATGGAGATCTTCCTGCCTCCCTAGCCTACGCCCTCGCTCTGCCTTTCTTCTGTACTCCTCTTCTGCCCTCCACCATGTCCTGATACCTCGCCATCAGCTCTGCCTACCGCCGTGGGTCGCCCCACCACCCTCCAAGTCTCCGCGACCTCTTCTTCTGCTTCTTCGACTCTGTTCCTCTCTCTCTCTCTCTCTGATTATATATATATATATATATATATATATATATATATATATGTATGTATATATATCCAATTTGTTCTTTCCTTTTGCTTTTGCATGCTTTGGATCTCTTGGAAGGCCTAGATACCTATTGTATTGACTGCCGTGCAACTTGCTGCAACACTGTGTAGGCCCAGCTGGCAGGCATGCAATTTCTTTCATTTCATGCCTCTACCTCCACCTGCCTGCAAAGATGACAGATAGGAGACCCCCCTCCACCCACTCTGCATTTTTCTCTTTGTCAAATCACTCTGCCCATCCTGATCTCTTTCTCTCTGTCCCTGTCTCTGTCCCTCTCTCTCTCTCTCTCTCTCTCTCTCTCTCTGTGTGTGTGTGTGTGAGAGAGAGAGAGAGAGAGAGAGAGAGGGAGAGAGGGAGAGAGAGAGAGAGACTGTCTGTCTGCCTGCCTGTCTGTCTCTTTGCCTGTCTGCCTGTCTCTCGGTGAGTGGATTTCTGTGTGGGTGTCTGTCTGTCTCTCAGGCAGCATGTCTCTGTGTGTCTCTGCGTGTTGCCAACGCCTGTTTCCTCCTGACTCCCCTGGAAGTTCTGAGTCGTTTCTTGACAAAATGGTCATGCCAAGTCACCCAGGGTGTTGTCAGTCAGAGTCGGTGGTCGAGAGGCAGCTGAGATAGTGGTGTTGAGCAAAAGTAGTAGGCATGGTGCCAGGGATGGGTCGGCTAGAATAAGGGGCTCCGGGTGGCTGTGCTTCTCTGAAGACACGGGTTGGATAGAGGTGGGAGGAAATCGGCGAGTTGTGCTTGGGGGGTTTGGGCTTGGGCCTTGTGCCCTTCGTTCGTTCGTTCGTTCGTTCGTTCGTTCGTTCGTTCGTTCGTTCGTTCCCTTCCCCCTGTTCCCACCCTGAGCAGCAGGCATGCCCTCACCTCCGGCTCCCGTGGCCGAGGCCGGAGAAGGTCCTGCGGATCATGGAGTGGGGAGAGTGAGCAGTGTCGTCCATGACATGTCACCGGGTGCTTGCCCTCCCGGCCGTCCCTAGCAGGGTGTCGAGGTCCATGGCACCCACCCGCCCACCCCCAAATTGGTCCTCGCACCAATGCTGCCTTGCAAGCACTACTGGACGCATGGGAAATGAGCTGAGCCAGGGTTGGGGAACTGGGTGCTCCCGCCGAGCCTCCGGGCTCCGTCGTCGAGGAGGCGTGGAGAAGTGTCAGGAGGGTGTGTCTGTCTGTGTCTTGTGAGGGCTTGAGCTCAGGGTGGGCTGAGGGCCGGTGGAGGAGAAGCGCGACCACAGTGCAGAGTTGAAAGCCTCGGTTCGGCTGTGGGTCAGTCCCCAGCGACGAAGGGCCGAGCTCGCTGTGCAGCCCTCGGGCTGCGGGGTTCGGGGCTGGTGCCTGGTGAGCCAATATCGCCGGGCGTCGGGCCGCCAAGTGAGTATGGACCGCGAAAGGGCAGGAGCAGAAGGAGCAGCGAGCGAGTCGACGAGCGAGCGGGCTGGGTGGCAGAGGAGGGTTGGGGCCCGAGTGGGCTCTAGGAGGAGGAGGAGGAGGAGGAGGAGGAGGAGGAGGAGGGAAGGGTTAGGGAGGCCAGTGCCTGAGCGGCGGGACGGAGCGGTGGCTGCAGAGGCAGAGGCAGAGGCAGAGGCAGAGGCAGAGGCAGAGGCAGAGGCAGAGGCAGAGGCAGAGGCAGAGGCAGAGGCAGAGGCAGAGGCAGAGGCAGGGCAGGGCAGGGCAGAGGCAGAGGCAGAGGCAGGGCAGAGAGTGGACAGGGGCGCTGGTGAGCGGTGCGTGTGGGTTCCCGGGCCGACCGCCAGGGGTCGCGCGCAATGAGAGAAGAAGAGTGGGCGCGGGGCGTCGGGCGTCGGGCGTGAGGGGTCGCGATGGGTGGGAGATAGGAGGCTGTGGTGCTGGCGGTGCGCGCGCGCGCGAGTGTGTGTGAGCGAAGTGCGAGAGGCGAGCGTTGTTGGTTGTGAGGAGGTGTTGTGTTGAGGGTGTCGTGTATGGCGAGTGCGGGTGGAGTGTCGGGATGTGAGAGCAGGGTGGGCGGGTGTCGGGGGTCGGTGGTGGTCGGGCGCCGTGGGGCTTGCGCGCGGGCAGGGGGCGTGTCGGTGAGGTGACGTCATTGGAGATGAGGTTGGAGTAGGTCCGTGAGGCGGCATCCACTCGCCGGTTGTGGTGGCGCACGCCGGTAGGATTTGCTGAAGGAGGCAGAGGCAGGAGGATCACGAGTTCGAGGCCAGCCTGGGCTACACATTTTTTTCCTTTGCTTTTTTTCTCCCTTCTCTTCTTTTTTCGCTCCTCGCCTCTCGCCTCTCGCTTCTCGCCTGCTACACTTTCCCATCTCTCCCGCCTGCGCTCCGCTTCTTTGCTCTGCCTTCTTCTTCGGCCCCTCTGCCCCCTGCTTTCGCACACCCTTGCCCCTCACACATACAACACCCGCCCGCCCGCACAACACCAACCAACTCACGCTGCGCTCACACACAAGGCCTCTAACAAACACTTGCACAACCACCCACAACCTCCTCTCGCCTCGCTCGGGATACCACACCGTGCCCTTCAGCCCTTTCTCCATCGCCTTTCTCGCCTCCCTTTGCTCCACTAGCAACCGCTCTGCACACAGGCACCAGGGGACACGCCTTCCCCTCGCACTCACCCACCCACATGGCCTTCCTTTCCCTGGGCCTCCCTCCCTCGCTCCTACTTTCACAGAAAGGCCCCCCTGCCCGGGCAGGGGGGTGGGGGCGGCGGTGGGGGGTGGCGTTGGGGGCTCCTACCCGACGACGCCCATGTTCTCTTTGGCCCGGCCTGTCCTTTGGCCTTGCTTGGCCTTTGCTACTTCGGGCCTTTCGTTTACAACCCAGGCCTCCTCCTCCAACTTTTAGGAAACATCACACCCTCGCCTTAGTGGTGACTTCCTCGGTCATTCTTTGCTATCCATCGTAGCAGCAGCAGCAGCCGCAGCCGCAGCCGCAGCAGCTGGGGTGGTGGTAGTAATAGTGGTTGGTAGTAGTAGTTCTGGTAGGACTAACGATATTCGTAGTAATAGCAGTAGCAATACTAACGACGTTCTCGTTTCGGGCCTACTACCGGGCAGGTACCTTGAGGCTTGCCCGGTCTGCCTTCAATGGGACGATTGTGACAGCAACCACGGGGAGTTGGTAGAATGGGAGGCCCTGTTCAAAGGAAGCACGCAGGGTGACCCAAAGGCAGCCTGAGTCCACCGCAGCTGAAGGGGATTGAGATAGGTGGCAAACCTCTACGTTTCCGGGTCCTTGGAATACCAACTCCACTCTGAGGTTCTGTTTGGTTGAATGAGTGAGTGAGTGAGTGACTGATTGATTTTGAAGTGTCCATCGACAGGTAAACACTTTGACTTGTGCTCCCCGGTTGAATTGTGAGTTCAGCG
Source organism: Phodopus roborovskii (assembly GCF_943737965.1). Lineage (NCBI taxonomy): Eukaryota > Metazoa > Chordata > Mammalia > Rodentia > Cricetidae > Phodopus > Phodopus roborovskii. Next base: position 103,476 of record NW_026126689.1, on the reverse strand, counting down.
GGTCACCGAGAGTCACTGCCAGTGCTGACAGGTGCAGAGACCATCGATGGAAAGAGAGAAGCCGGTTCTGTGTCTGTGGCTCTGTGCTGCTCATGCCCAGTGATGATTCCCTTGGGGGTTGTTCCTGGGCTCCATGGCCTTGAGGATTGCGTGCGTGCAGGGAGGGGGTAGGCTTCAGGTCGGGATACCCCAGCCCGGACCACAGCAGGCTTCCACACTCCCTCTGAGGCGGGTCCTTGGCTTCATGTGCTCCATGATTTGGTCGTCCCGCTCCTGCTGTTCTTCAAGGAGCAGGGACACCTGTTTTTGTCGTTGGTGGTTTGGTTTGGTCTGGTCTGGTTCGGTTTAGGTTTAGGTTTTTTGTTACATTTCTTGTGCTGAGTGCATTTTCTTAGGCGGGCTTGGGGGAAGGTTGCTACTGCTGCTAGGTGGGATGGATGGAGGGCTGCCTGGATGGAAGCATATGCATGGGTGCATGGATGGATGGATTGGAGTGTGGGTGGATGAACTATGGATGGACGGACGGACTGATGTATGTATGTATGTATGTATGTATGTATGTATGTATAGATGTATAGATGTATGGATATATGTATGTATAGATGTATAGATGGATGCATGGATGCATGGATGCATGGATCTATGGATGTATGTTTGGCTGGGTGGCTGAGTGGGATGGTGGGGGCGGAGATCAATGCATGATGGTTGGAAAGGGTAAAGGAGGATGCAGGGTCACATGCGTGGGCACAGTCCTGAACGCAGCGTGTGGAAGACTCGAGGACCATGAGCTCACAGATGAGAACTAGAGAAGTGAGAAACCTTAAGCCGCAAGGTAGGCTTGTCTCTTCAAGGGTAGGTTTGAGTACCGGTTTTGCCCCCAGAAGTCTGGAAATGGAGGTAGCTAATAACCAGGTGACCTGTGGTCTGTTTTGGCCCAGGCCAAACTTGAATAGCCCGGACTTTGGTGTTTATGCAAAGCCTTTGTCCTGAGCAGTGTTTCTCAGTCCACGGAACCCAACCTTCTGGGGAGATGTCCCCCTGTAGTTTACCGAGGCAGCCGAGCGGGCCACCACAGCCTCCTTCAGACACTTCTGTGCAACTCAGCCTCACTGTGAATTTCTGTGTTTTCTGGGGAACCTCAGGCGATCGTCCTCGTAAAGGGGTCGATCCACCCCCAAAGGGGGTCTTCTCGACCTCCAGGTTGAGTAGGCCGCCCTAGACGCGTGAGCATCGTTTCTCGGCCGAGAGAAGCCATCTTTACTTACAGCAGAGGCCTTATGGGAAGCAAGTCATGAGCTCTGTGGTCCACACGTGCCACGGTTTAATATCTGTCACCAGGAAGCCTGTCCCCATATCGTGCTGTGCTTCAATATGCCTAAAAGAAATGGCCCGGTGGTGTCAGACTCCGGAGGCTTGAACCGACAGGGACTGCGGAGGCCCGCTCAGACAGGGTTCCCTCTTGCTTCACTCTTATGGACACTCTGCGGGGCCGGGATTGCAGACAGCTCCCACTCCAGTCAAGTCTCCGTCTTGGGAGGGAGTCCCCGTGGGTGTTGGTTGTGGGGGCCCTCTAGCTGTGAAAGCATAGTTTCCCGGCTCCTGCCTCTGGACATGGGCTCAAGTCGAGGTGGTCCTGTGGCCGGCCCCAGGCCGCAGGCAGGCAGCCTTCCAGAAGGGGAGGAAAGGAAGGCAGAGCTGGTAGATGTTTTCCAGGCCACCTTTCTCCGAGCAGCAGCCCAAGAGCGAAGAGGCATGGAGATCTTCCTGCCTCCCTAGCCTACGCCCTCGCTCTGCCTTTCTTCTGTACTCCTCTTCTGCCCTCCACCATGTCCTGATACCTCGCCATCAGCTCTGCCTACCGCCGTGGGTCGCCCCACCACCCTCCAAGTCTCCGCGACCTCTTCTTCTGCTTCTTCGACTCTGTTCCTCTCTCTCTCTCTCTCTCTGTATATATATATATATATATATATATATACATATATATATATGTATGTATATATATCCAATTTGTTCTTTCCTTTTGCTTTTGCATGCTTTGGATCTCTTGGAAGGCCTAGATACCTATTGTATTGACTGCCGTGCAACTTGCTGCAACACTGTGTAGGCCCAGCTGGCAGGCATGCAATTTCTTTCATTTCATGCCTCTACCTCCACCTGCCTGCAAAGATGACAGATAGGAGACCCCCCTCCACCCACTCTGCATTTTTCTCTTTGTCAAATCACTCTGCCCATCCTGATCTCTTTCTCTCTGTCCCTGTCTCTGTCCCCCCCTCTCTCTCTCTCTCTCTCTCTCTCTCTGTGTGTGTGTGTGTGTGAGAGAGAGAGAGAGAGAGAGAGAGAGAGAGAGAGGGGAGAGAGAGAGAGAGACTGTCTGTCTGCCTGCCTGTCTGTCTCTTTGCCTGTCTGCCTGTCTCTCGGTGAGTGGATTTCTGTGTGGGTGTCTGTCTGTCTCTCAGGCAGCATGTCTCTGTGTGTCTCTGCGTGTTGCCAACGCCTGTTTCCTCCTGACTCCCCTGGAAGTTCTGAGTCGTTTCTTGACAAAATGGTCATGCCAAGTCACCCAGGGTGTTGTCAGTCAGAGTCGGTGGTCGAGAGGCAGCTGAGATAGTGGTGTTGAGCAAAAGTAGTAGGCATGGTGCCAGGGATGGGTCGGCTAGAATAAGGGGCTCCGGGTGGCTGTGCTTCTCTGAAGACACGGGTTGGATAGAGGTGGGAGGAAATCGGCGAGTTGTGCTTGGGGGGTTTGGGCTTGGGCCTTGTGCCCTTCGTTCGTTCGTTCGTTCGTTCGTTCGTTCGTTCGTTCGTTCGTTCCCTTCCCCCTGTTCCCACCCTGAGCAGCAGGCATGCCCTCACCTCCGGCTCCCGTGGCCGAGGCCGGAGAAGGTCCTGCGGATCATGGAGTGGGGAGAGTGAGCAGTGTCGTCCATGACATGTCACCGGGTGCTTGCCCTCCCGGCCGTCCCTAGCAGGGTGTCGAGGTCCATGGCACCCACCCGCCCACCCCCAAATTGGTCCTCGCACCAATGCTGCCTTGCAAGCACTACTGGACGCATGGGAAATGAGCTGAGCCAGGGTTGGGGAACTGGGTGCTCCCGCCGAGCCTCCGGGCTCCGTCGTCGAGGAGGCGTGGAGAAGTGTCAGGAGGGTGTGTCTGTCTGTGTCTTGTGAGGGCTTGAGCTCAGGGTGGGCTGAGGGCCGGTGGAGGAGAAGCGCGACCACAGTGCAGAGTTGAAAGCCTCGGTTCGGCTGTGGGTCAGTCCCCAGCGACGAAGGGCCGAGCTCGCTGTGCAGCCCTCGGGCTGCGGGGTTCGGGGCTGGTGCCTGGTGAGCCAATATCGCCGGGCGTCGGGCCGCCAAGTGAGTATGGACCGCGAAAGGGCAGGAGCAGAAGGAGCAGCGAGCGAGTCGACGAGCGAGCGGGCTGGGTGGCAGAGGAGGGTTGGGGCCCGAGTGGGCTCTAGGAGGAGGAGGAGGAGGAGGAGGAGGAGAGTGAAGGGTTAGGGAGGCCAGTGCCTGAGCGGCGGGACGGAGCGGTGGCTGCAGAGGCAGAGGCAGAGGCAGAGGCAGAGGCAGAGGCAGAGGCAGAGGCAGAGGCAGAGGCAGAGGCAGAGGCAGAGGCAGAGGCAGAGGCAGAGGCAGAGGCAGAGGCAGAGGCAGAGGCAGAGGCAGAGGCAGAGGCAGAGGCAGAGGCAGAGAGTGGACAGGGGCGCTGGTGAGCGGTGCGTGTGGGTTCCCGGGCCGACCGCCAGGGGTCGCGCGCAATGAGAGAAGAAGAGTGGGCGCGGGGCGTCGGGCGTCGGGCGTGAGGGGTCGCGATGGGTGGGAGATAGGAGGCTGTGGTGCTGGCGGTGCGCGCGCGCGCGAGTGTGTGTGAGCGAAGTGCGAGAGGCGAGCGTTGTTGGTTGTGAGGAGGTGTTGTGTTGAGGGTGTCGTGTATGGCGAGTGCGGGTGGAGTGTCGGGATGTGAGAGCAGGGTGGGCGGGTGTCGGGGGTCGGTGGTGGTCGGGCGCCGTGGGGCTTGCGCGCGGGCAGGGGGCGTGTCGGTGAGGTGACGTCATTGGAGATGAGGTTGGAGTAGGTCCGTGAGGCGGCATCCACTCGCCGGTTGTGGTGGCGCACGCCGGTAGGATTTGCTGAAGGAGGCAGAGGCAGGAGGATCACGAGTTCGAGGCCAGCCTGGGCTACACATTTTTTTCCTTTGCTTTTTTTCTCCCTTCTCTTCTTTTTTCGCTCCTCGCCTCTCGCCTCTCGCTTCTCGCCTGCTACACTTTCCCATCTCTCCCGCCTGCGCTCCGCTTCTTTGCTCTGCCTTCTTCTTCGGCCCCTCTGCCCCCTGCTTTCGCACACCCTTGCCCCTCACACATACAACACCCGCCCGCCCGCACAACACCAACCAACTCACGCTGCGCTCACACACAAGGCCTCTAACAAACACTTGCACAACCACCCACAACCTCCTCTCGCCTCGCTCGGGATACCACACCGTGCCCTTCAGCCCTTTCTCCATCGCCTTTCTCGCCTCCCTTTGCTCCACTAGCAACCGCTCTGCACACAGGCACCAGGGGACACGCCTTCCCCTCGCACTCACCCACCCACATGGCCTTCCTTTCCCTGGGCCTCCCTCCCTCGCTCCTACTTTCACAGAAAGGCCCCCCTGCCCGGGCAGGGGGGTGGGGGGCGGCGGTGGGGGGTGGCGTTGGGGCTCCTACCCGACGACGCCCATGTTCTCTTTGGCCCGGCCTGTCCTTTGGCCTTGCTTGGCCTTTGCTACTTCGGGCCTTTCGTTTACAACCCAGGCCTCCTCCTCCAACTTTTAGGAAACATCACACCCTCGCCTTAGTGGTGACTTCCTCGGTCATTCTTTGCTATCCATCGTAGCAGCAGCAGCAGCCGCAGCCGCAGCCGCAGCAGCTGGGGTGGTGGTAGTAATAGTGGTTGGTAGTAGTAGTTCTGGTAGGACTAACGATATTCGTAGTAATAGCAGTAGCAATACTAACGACGTTCTCGTTTTCGGGCCTACTACCGGGCAGGTACCTTGAGGCTTGCCCGGTCTGCCTTCAATGGGACGATTGTGACAGCAACCACGGGGAGTTGGTAGAATGGGAGGCCCTGTTCAAAGGAAGCACGCAGGGTGACCCAAAGGCAGCCTGAGTCCACCGCAGCTGAAGGGGATTGAGATAGGTGGCAAACCTCTACGTTTCCGGGTCCTTGGAATACCAACTCCACTCTGAGGTTCTGTTTGGTTGAATGAGTGAGTGAGTGAGTGACTGATTGATTTTGAAGTGTCCATCGACAGGTAAACACTTTGACTTGTGCTCCCCGGTTGAATTGTGAGTTCAGCGGGTCACCGAGAGTCACTGCCAGTGCTGACAGGTGCAGAGACCATCGATGGAAAGAGAGAAGCCGGTTCTGTGTCTGTGGCTCTGTGCTGCTCATGCCCAGTGATGATTCCCTTGGGGGTTGTTCCTGGGCTCCATGGCCTTGAGGATTGCGTGCGTGCAGGGAGGGGTAGGCTTCAGGTCGGGATACCCCAGCCCGGACCACAGCAGGCTTCCACACTCCCTCTGAGGCGGGTCCTTGGCTTCATGTGCTCCATGATTTGGTCGTCCCGCTCCTGCTGTTCTTCAAGGAGCAGGGACACCTGTTTTTGTCGTTGGTGGTTTGGTTTGGTCTGGTCTGGTTCGGTTTAGGTTTAGGTTTTTTGTTACATTTCTTGTGCTGAGTGCATTTTCTTAGGCGGGCTTGGGGGAAGGTTGCTACTGCTGCTAGGTGGGATGGATGGAGGGCTGCCTGGATGGAAGCATATGCATGGGTGCATGGATGGATGGATTGGAGTGTGGGTGGATGAACTATGGATGGACGGACGGACTGATGTATGTATGTATGTATGTATGTATGTATGTATGTATGTATAGATGTATAGATGTATGGATATATGTATGTATAGATGTATAGATGGATGCATGGATGCATGGATGCATGGATCTATGGATGTATGTTTGGCTGGGTGGCTGAGTGGGATGGTGGGGGCGGAGATCAATGCATGATGGTTGGAAAGGGTAAAGGAGGATGCAGGGTCACATGCGTGGGCACAGTCCTGAACGCAGCGTGTGGAAGACTCGAGGACCATGAGCTCACAGATGAGAACTAGAGAAGTGAGAAACCTTAAGCCGCAAGGTAGGCTTGTCTCTTCAAGGGTAGGTTTGAGTACCGGTTTTGCCCCCAGAAGTCTGGAAATGGAGGTAGCTAATAACCAGGTGACCTGTGGTCTGTTTTGGCCCAGGCCAAACTTGAATAGCCCGGACTTTGGTGTTTATGCAAAGCCTTTGTCCTGAGCAGTGTTTCTCAGTCCACGGAACCCAACCTTCTGGGGAGATGTCCCCCTGTAGTTTACCGAGGCAGCCGAGCGGGCCACCACAGCCTCCTTCAGACACTTCTGTGCAACTCAGCCTCACTGTGAATTTCTGTGTTTTCTGGGGAACCTCAGGCGATCGTCCTCGTAAAGGGGTCGATCCACCCCCAAAGGGGGTCTTCTCGACCTCCAGGTTGAGTAGGCCGCCCTAGACGCGTGAGCATCGTTTCTCGGCCGAGAGAAGCCATCTTTACTTACAGCAGAGGCCTTATGGGAAGCAAGTCATGAGCTCTGTGGTCCACACGTGCCACGGTTTAATATCTGTCACCAGGAAGCCTGTCCCCATATCGTGCTGTGCTTCAATATGCCTAAAAGAAATGGCCCGGTGGTGTCAGACTCCGGAGGCTTGAACCGACAGGGACTGCGGAGGCCCGCTCAGACAGGGTTCCCTCTTGCTTCACTCTTATGGACACTCTGCGGGGCCGGGATTGCAGACAGCTCCCACTCCAGTCAAGTCTCCGTCTTGGGAGGGAGTCCCCGTGGGTGTTGGTTGTGGGGGCCCTCTAGCTGTGAAAGCATAGTTTCCCGGCTCCTGCCTCTGGACATGGGCTCAAGTCGAGGTGGTCCTGTGGCCGGCCCCAGGCCGCAGGCAGGCAGCCTTCCAGAAGGGGAGGAAAGGAAGGCAGAGCTGGTAGATGTTTTCCAGGCCACCTTTCTCCGAGCAGCAGCCCAAGAGCGAAGAGGCATGGAGATCTTCCTGCCTCCCTAGCCTACGCCCTCGCTCTGCCTTTCTTCTGTACTCCTCTTCTGCCCTCCACCATGTCCTGATACCTCGCCATCAGCTCTGCCTACCGCCGTGGGTCCCCCCACCACCCTCCAAGTCTCCGCGACCTCTTCTTCTGCTTCTTCGACTCTGTTCCTCTCTCTCTCTCTCTCTCTCTCTGATAATATATATATATATATATATATACATATATATATATATATGTATATATATCCAATTTGTTCTTTCCTTTTGCTTTTGCATGCTTTGGATCTCTTGGAAGGCCTAGATACCTATTGTATTGACTGCCGTGCAACTTGCTGCAACACTGTGTAGGCCCAGCTGGCAGGCATGCAATTTCTTTCATTTCATGCCTCTACCTCCACCTGCCTGCAAAGATGACAGATAGGAGACCCCCCTCCACCCACTCTGCATTTTTCTCTTTGTCAAATCACTCTGCCCATCCTGATCTCTTTCTCTCTGTCCCTGTCTCTGTCCCTCTCTCTCTCTCTCTCTCTCTCTCTCTCTCTGTGTGTGTGTGTGTGTGAGAGAGAGAGAGAGAGAGAGAGAGAGAGAGGGAGAGAGGGAGAGAGAGAGAGAGACTGTCTGTCTGCCTGCCTGTCTGTCTCTTTGCCTGTCTGCCTGTCTCTCGGTGAGTGGATTTCTGTGTGGGTGTCTGTCTGTCTCTCAGGCAGCATGTCTCTGTGTGTCTCTGCGTGTTGCCAACGCCTGTTTCCTCCTGACTCCCCTGGAAGTTCTGAGTCGTTTCTTGACAAAATGGTCATGCCAAGTCACCCAGGGTGTTGTCAGTCAGAGTCGGTGGTCGAGAGGCAGCTGAGATAGTGGTGTTGAGCAAAAGTAGTAGGCATGGTGCCAGGGATGGGTCGGCTAGAATAAGGGGCTCCGGGTGGCTGTGCTTCTCTGAAGACACGGGTTGGATAGAGGTGGGAGGAAATCGGCGAGTTGTGCTTGGGGGGTTTGGGCTTGGGCCTTGTGCCCTTCGTTCGTTCGTTCGTTCGTTCGTTCGTTCGTTCGTTCGTTCCCTTCCCCCTGTTCCCACCCTGAGCAGCAGGCATGCCCTCACCTCCGGCTCCCGTGGCCGAGGCCGGAGAAGGTCCTGCGGATCATGGAGTGGGGAGAGTGAGCAGTGTCGTCCATGACATGTCACCGGGTGCTTGCCCTCCCGGCCGTCCCTAGCAGGGTGTCGAGGTCCATGGCACCCACCCGCCCACCCCCAAATTGGTCCTCGCACCAATGCTGCCTTGCAAGCACTACTGGACGCATGGGAAATGAGCTGAGCCAGGGTTGGGGAACTGGGTGCTCCCGCCGAGCCTCCGGGCTCCGTCGTCGAGGAGGCGTGGAGAAGTGTCAGGAGGGTGTGTCTGTCTGTGTCTTGTGAGGGCTTGAGCTCAGGGTGGGCTGAGGGCCGGTGGAGGAGAAGCGCGACCACAGTGCAGAGTTGAAAGCCTCGGTTCGGCTGTGGGTCAGTCCCCAGCGACGAAGGGCCGAGCTCGCTGTGCAGCCCTCGGGCTGCGGGGTTCGGGGCTGGTGCCTGGTGAGCCAATATCGCCGGGCGTCGGGCCGCCAAGTGAGTATGGACCGCGAAAGGGCAGGAGCAGAAGGAGCAGCGAGCGAGTCGACGAGCGAGCGGGCTGGGTGGCAGAGGAGGGTTGGGGCCCGAGTGGGCTCTAGGAGGAGGAGGAGGAGGAGGAGGAGGAGGAGTGAAGGGTTAGGGAGGCCAGTGCCTGAGCGGCGGGACGGAGCGGTGGCTGCAGAGGCAGAGGCAGAGGCAGAGGCAGAGGCAGAGGCAGAGGCAGAGGCAGAGGCAGAGGCAGAGGCAGAGGCAGAGGCAGAGGCAGAGGCAGAGGCAGGGAGGCAGAGGCGGGCAGAGGCAGAGGCAGAGGCAGAGGCAGAGAGTGGACAGGGGCGCTGGTGAGCGGTGCGTGTGGGTTCCCGGGCCGACCGCCAGGGGTCGCGCGCAATGAGAGAAGAAGAGTGGGCGCGGGGCGTCGGGCGTCGGGCGTGAGGGGTCGCGATGGGTGGGAGATAGGAGGCTGTGGTGCTGGCGGTGCGCGCGCGCGCGAGTGTGTGTGAGCGAAGTGCGAGAGGCGAGCGTTGTTGGTTGTGAGGAGGTGTTGTGTTGAGGGTGTCGTGTATGGCGAGTGCGGGTGGAGTGTCGGGATGTGAGAGCAGGGTGGGCGGGTGTCGGGGGTCGGTGGTGGTCGGGCGCCGTGGGGCTTGCGCGCGGGCAGGGGGCGTGTCGGTGAGGTGACGTCATTGGAGATGAGGTTGGAGTAGGTCCGTGAGGCGGCATCCACTCGCCGGTTGTGGTGGCGCACGCCGGTAGGATTTGCTGAAGGAGGCAGAGGCAGGAGGATCACGAGTTCGAGGCCAGCCTGGGCTACACATTTTTTTCCTTTGCTTTTTTTCTCCCTTCTCTTCTTTTTTCGCTCCTCGCCTCTCGCCTCTCGCTTCTCGCCTGCTACACTTTCCCATCTCTCCCGCCTGCGCTCCGCTTCTTTGCTCTGCCTTCTTCTTCGGCCCCTCTGCCCCCTGCTTTCGCACACCCTTGCCCCTCACACATACAACACCCGCCCGCCCGCACAACACCAACCAACTCACGCTGCGCTCACACACAAGGCCTCTAACAAACACTTGCACAACCACCCACAACCTCCTCTCGCCTCGCTCGGGATACCACACCGTGCCCTTCAGCCCTTTCTCCATCGCCTTTCTCGCCTCCCTTTGCTCCACTAGCAACCGCTCTGCACACAGGCACCAGGGGACACGCCTTCCCCTCGCACTCACCCACCCACATGGCCTTCCTTTCCCTGGGCCTCCCTCCCTCGCTCCTACTTTCACAGAAAGGCCCCCCTGCCCGGGCAGGGGGGTGGGGGGCGGCGGTGGGGGGTGGCGTTGGGGCTCCTACCCGACGACGCCCATGTTCTCTTTGGCCCGGCCTGTCCTTTGGCCTTGCTTGGCCTTTGCTACTTCGGGCCTTTCGTTTACAACCCAGGCCTCCTCCTCCAACTTTTAGGAAACATCACACCCTCGCCTTAGTGGTGACTTCCTCGGTCATTCTTTGCTATCCATCGTAGCAGCAGCAGCAGCCGCAGCCGCAGCCGCAGCAGCTGGGGTGGTGGTAGTAATAGTGGTTGGTAGTAGTAGTTCTGGTAGGACTAACGATATTCGTAGTAATAGCAGTAGCAATACTAACGACGTTCTCGTTTCGGGCCTACTACCGGGCAGGTACCTTGAGGCTTGCCCGGTCTGCCTTCAATGGGACGATTGTGACAGCAACCACGGGGAGTTGGTAGAATGGGAGGCCCTGTTCAAAGGAAGCACGCAGGGTGACCCAAAGGCAGCCTGAGTCCACCGCAGCTGAAGGGGATTGAGATAGGTGGCAAACCTCTACGTTTCCGGGTCCTTGGAATACCAACTCCACTCTGAGGTTCTGTTTGGTTGAATGAGTGAGTGAGTGAGTGACTGATTGATTTTGAAGTGTCCATCGACAGGTAAACACTTTGACTTGTGCTCCCCGGTTGAATTGTGAGTTCAGCGGGTCACCGAGAGTCACTGCCAGTGCTGACAGGTGCAGAGACCATCGATGGAAAGAGAGAAGCCGGTTCTGTGTCTGTGGCTCTGTGCTGCTCATGCCCAGTGATGATTCCCTTGGGGGTTGTTCCTGGGCTCCATGGCCTTGAGGATTGCGTGCGTGCAGGGAGGGGGTAGGCTTCAGGTCGGGATACCCCAGCCCGGACCACAGCAGGCTTCCACACTCCCTCTGAGGCGGGTCCTTGGCTTCATGTGCTCCATGATTTGGTCGTCCCGCTCCTGCTGTTCTTCAAGGAGCAGGGACACCTGTTTTTGTCGTTGGTGGTTTGGTTTGGTCTGGTCTGGTTCGGTTTAGGTTTAGGTTTTTTGTTACATTTCTTGTGCTGAGTGCATTTTCTTAGGCGGGCTTGGGGGAAGGTTGCTACTGCTGCTAGGTGGGATGGATGGAGGGCTGCCTGGATGGAAGCATATGCATGGGTGCATGGATGGATGGATTGGAGTGTGGGTGGATGAACTATGGATGGACGGACGGACTGATGTATGTATGTATGTATGTATGTATGTATGTATGTATGGATATATGTATAGATGTATGGATATATGTATGTATAGATGTATAGATGGATGCATGGATGCATGGATGCATGGATCTATGGATGTATGTTTGGCTGGGTGGCTGAGTGGGATGGTGGGGGCGGAGATCAATGCATGATGGTTGGAAAGGGTAAAGGAGGATGCAGGGTCACATGCGTGGGCACAGTCCTGAACGCAGCGTGTGGAAGACTCGAGGACCATGAGCTCACAGATGAGAACTAGAGAAGTGAGAAACCTTAAGCCGCAAGGTAGGCTTGTCTCTTCAAGGGTAGGTTTGAGTACCGGTTTTGCCCCCAGAAGTCTGGAAATGGAGGTAGCTAATAACCAGGTGACCTGTGGTCTGTTTTGGCCCAGGCCAAACTTGAATAGCCCGGACTTTGGTGTTTATGCAAAGCCTTTGTCCTGAGCAGTGTTTCTCAGTCCACGGAACCCAACCTTCTGGGGAGATGTCCCCCTGTAGTTTACCGAGGCAGCCGAGCGGGCCACCACAGCCTCCTTCAGACACTTCTGTGCAACTCAGCCTCACTGTGAATTTCTGTGTTTTCTGGGGAACCTCAGGCGATCGTCCTCGTAAAGGGGTCGATCCACCCCCAAAGGGGGTCTTCTCGACCTCCAGGTTGAGTAGGCCGCCCTAGACGCGTGAGCATCGTTTCTCGGCCGAGAGAAGCCATCTTTACTTACAGCAGAGGCCTTATGGGAAGCAAGTCATGAGCTCTGTGGTCCACACGTGCCACGGTTTAATATCTGTCACCAGGAAGCCTGTCCCCATATCGTGCTGTGCTTCAATATGCCTAAAAGAAATGGCCCGGTGGTGTCAGACTCCGGAGGCTTGAACCGACAGGGACTGCGGAGGCCCGCTCAGACAGGGTTCCCTCTTGCTTCACTCTTATGGACACTCTGCGGGGCCGGGATTGCAGACAGCTCCCACTCCAGTCAAGTCTCCGTCTTGGGAGGGAGTCCCCGTGGGTGTTGGTTGTGGGGGCCCTCTAGCTGTGAAAGCATAGTTTCCCGGCTCCTGCCTCTGGACATGGGCTCAAGTCGAGGTGGTCCTGTGGCCGGCCCCAGGCCGCAGGCAGGCAGCCTTCCAGAAGGGGAGGAAAGGAAGGCAGAGCTGGTAGATGTTTTCCAGGCCACCTTTCTCCGAGCAGCAGCCCAAGAGCGAAGAGGCATGGAGATCTTCCTGCCTCCCTAGCCTACGCCCTCGCTCTGCCTTTCTTCTGTACTCCTCTTCTGCCCTCCACCATGTCCTGATACCTCGCCATCAGCTCTGCCTACCGCCGTGGGTCGCCCCACCACCCTCCAAGTCTCCGCGACCTCTTCTTCTGCTTCTTCGACTCTGTTCCTCTCTCTCTCTCTCTCTCCCTGATATATATATATATATATATATACATATATATATATATGTATGTATATATATCCAATTTGTTCTTTCCTTTTGCTTTTGCATGCTTTGGATCTCTTGGAAGGCCTAGATACCTATTGTATTGACTGCCGTGCAACTTGCTGCAACACTGTGTAGGCCCAGCTGGCAGGCATGCAATTTCTTTCATTTCATGCCTCTACCTCCACCTGCCTGCAAAGATGACAGATAGGAGACCCCCCTCCACCCACTCTGCATTTTTCTCTTTGTCAAATCACTCTGCCCATCCTGATCTCTTTCTCTCTGTCCCTGTCTCTGTCCCTCTCTCTCTCTCTCTCTCTCTCTCTGTGTGTGTGTGTGTGTGAGAGAGAGAGAGAGAGAGAGAGAGGGAGAGAGGGAGAGAGAGAGAGAGACTGTCTGTCTGCCTGCCTGTCTGTCTCTTTGCCTGTCTGCCTGTCTCTCGGTGAGTGGATTTCTGTGTGGGTGTCTGTCTGTCTCTCAGGCAGCATGTCTCTGTGTGTCTCTGCGTGTTGCCAACGCCTGTTTCCTCCTGACTCCCCTGGAAGTTCTGAGTCGTTTCTTGACAAAATGGTCATGCCAAGTCACCCAGGGTGTTGTCAGTCAGAGTCGGTGGTCGAGAGGCAGCTGAGATAGTGGTGTTGAGCAAAAGTAGTAGGCATGGTGCCAGGGATGGGTCGGCTAGAATAAGGGGCTCCGGGTGGCTGTGCTTCTCTGAAGACACGGGTTGGATAGAGGTGGGAGGAAATCGGCGAGTTGTGCTTGGGGGGTTTGGGCTTGGGCCTTGTGCCCTTCGTTCGTTCGTTCGTTCGTTCGTTCGTTCGTTCGTTCGTTCGTTCCCTTCCCCCTGTTCCCACCCTGAGCAGCAGGCATGCCCTCACCTCCGGCTCCCGTGGCCGAGGCCGGAGAAGGTCCTGCGGATCATGGAGTGGGGAGAGTGAGCAGTGTCGTCCATGACATGTCACCGGGTGCTTGCCCTCCCGGCCGTCCCTAGCAGGGTGTCGAGGTCCATGGCACCCACCCGCCCACCCCCAAATTGGTCCTCGCACCAATGCTGCCTTGCAAGCACTACTGGACGCATGGGAAATGAGCTGAGCCAGGGTTGGGGAACTGGGTGCTCCCGCCGAGCCTCCGGGCTCCGTCGTCGAGGAGGCGTGGAGAAGTGTCAGGAGGGTGTGTCTGTCTGTGTCTTGTGAGGGCTTGAGCTCAGGGTGGGCTGAGGGCCGGTGGAGGAGAAGCGCGACCACAGTGCAGAGTTGAAAGCCTCGGTTCGGCTGTGGGTCAGTCCCCAGCGACGAAGGGCCGAGCTCGCTGTGCAGCCCTCGGGCTGCGGGGTTCGGGGCTGGTGCCTGGTGAGCCAATATCGCCGGGCGTCGGGCCGCCAAGTGAGTATGGACCGCGAAAGGGCAGGAGCAGAAGGAGCAGCGAGCGAGTCGACGAGCGAGCGGGCTGGGTGGCAGAGGAGGGTTGGGGCCCGAGTGGGCTCTAGGAGGAGGAGGAGGAGGAGGAGGAGGAGAGTGAAGGGTTAGGGAGGCCAGTGCCTGAGCGGCGGGACGGAGGGCGGGGCGGGCAGGGCAGAGGCAGAGGCAGAGGCAGGGGGGCAGAGGCAGAGGCAGAGGCAGAGGCAGAGGCAGAGGCAGAGGCAGAGGCAGAGGCAGAGGCAGAGGCAGAGGCAGAGGCAGAGGCAGAGGCAGAGGCAGAGGCAGAGAGTGGACAGGGGCGCTGGTGAGCGGTGCGTGTGGGTTCCCGGGCCGACCGCCAGGGGTCGCGCGCAATGAGAGAAGAAGAGTGGGCGCGGGGCGTCGGGCGTCGGGCGTGAGGGGTCGCGATGGGTGGGAGATAGGAGGCTGTGGTGCTGGCGGTGCGCGCGCGCGCGAGTGTGTGTGAGCGAAGTGCGAGAGGCGAGCGTTGTTGGTTGTGAGGAGGTGTTGTGTTGAGGGTGTCGTGTATGGCGAGTGCGGGTGGAGTGTCGGGATGTGAGAGCAGGGTGGGCGGGTGTCGGGGGTCGGTGGTGGTCGGGCGCCGTGGGGCTTGCGCGCGGGCAGGGGGCGTGTCGGTGAGGTGACGTCATTGGAGATGAGGTTGGAGTAGGTCCGTGAGGCGGCATCCACTCGCCGGTTGTGGTGGCGCACGCCGGTAGGATTTGCTGAAGGAGGCAGAGGCAGGAGGATCACGAGTTCGAGGCCAGCCTGGGCTACACATTTTTTTCCTTTGCTTTTTTTCTCCCTTCTCTTCTTTTTTCGCTCCTCGCCTCTCGCCTCTCGCTTCTCGCCTGCTACACTTTCCCATCTCTCCCGCCTGCGCTCCGCTTCTTTGCTCTGCCTTCTTCTTCGGCCCCTCTGCCCCCTGCTTTCGCACACCCTTGCCCCTCACACATACAACACCCGCCCGCCCGCACAACACCAACCAACTCACGCTGCGCTCACACACAAGGCCTCTAACAAACACTTGCACAACCACCCACAACCTCCTCTCGCCTCGCTCGGGATACCACACCGTGCCCTTCAGCCCTTTCTCCATCGCCTTTCTCGCCTCCCTTTGCTCCACTAGCAACCGCTCTGCACACAGGCACCAGGGGACACGCCTTCCCCTCGCACTCACCCACCCACATGGCCTTCCTTTCCCTGGGCCTCCCTCCCTCGCTCCTACTTTCACAGAAAGGCCCCCCTGCCCGGGCAGGGGGGTGGGGGCGGCGGTGGGGGTGGCGTTGGGGCTCCTACCCGACGACGCCCATGTTCTCTTTGGCCCGGCCTGTCCTTTGGCCTTGCTTGGCCTTTGCTACTTCGGGCCTTTCGTTTACAACCCAGGCCTCCTCCTCCAACTTTTAGGAAACATCACACCCTCGCCTTAGTGGTGACTTCCTCGGTCATTCTTTGCTATCCATCGTAGCAGCAGCAGCAGCCGCAGCCGCAGCCGCAGCAGCTGGGGTGGTGGTAGTAATAGTGGTTGGTAGTAGTAGTTCTGGTAGGACTAACGATATTCGTAGTAATAGCAGTAGCAATACTAACGACGTTCTCGTTTCGGGCCTACTACCGGGCAGGTACCTTGAGGCTTGCCCGGTCTGCCTTCAATGGGACGATTGTGACAGCAACCACGGGGAGTTGGTAGAATGGGAGGCCCTGTTCAAAGGAAGCACGCAGGGTGACCCAAAGGCAGCCTGAGTCCACCGCAGCTGAAGGGGATTGAGATAGGTGGCAAACCTCTACGTTTCCGGGTCCTTGGAATACCAACTCCACTCTGAGGTTCTGTTTGGTTGAATGAGTGAGTGAGTGAGTGACTGATTGATTTTGAAGTGTCCATCGACAGGTAAACACTTTGACTTGTGCTCCCCGGTTGAATTGTGAGTTCAGCGGGTCACCGAGAGTCACTGCCAGTGCTGACAGGTGCAGAGACCATCGATGGAAAGAGAGAAGCCGGTTCTGTGTCTGTGGCTCTGTGCTGCTCATGCCCAGTGATGATTCCCTTGGGGGTTGTTCCTGGGCTCCATGGCCTTGAGGATTGCGTGCGTGCAGGGAGGGGTAGGCTTCAGGTCGGGATACCCCAGCCCGGACCACAGCAGGCTTCCACACTCCCTCTGAGGCGGGTCCTTGGCTTCATGTGCTCCATGATTTGGTCGTCCCGCTCCTGCTGTTCTTCAAGGAGCAGGGACACCTGTTTTTGTCGTTGGTGGTTTGGTTTGGTCTGGTCTGGTTCGGTTTAGGTTTAGGTTTTTTGTTACATTTCTTGTGCTGAGTGCATTTTCTTAGGCGGGCTTGGGGGAAGGTTGCTACTGCTGCTAGGTGGGATGGATGGAGGGCTGCCTGGATGGAAGCATATGCATGGGTGCATGGATGGATGGATTGGAGTGTGGGTGGATGAACTATGGATGGACGGACGGACTGATGTATGTATGTATGTATGTATGTATGTATGTATGTATGTATAGATGTATAGATGTATGGATATATGTATGTATAGATGTATAGATGGATGCATGGATGCATGGATGCATGGATCTATGGATGTATGTTTGGCTGGGTGGCTGAGTGGGATGGTGGGGGCGGAGATCAATGCATGATGGTTGGAAAGGGTAAAGGAGGATGCAGGGTCACATGGG
Source organism: Phodopus roborovskii (assembly GCF_943737965.1). Lineage (NCBI taxonomy): Eukaryota > Metazoa > Chordata > Mammalia > Rodentia > Cricetidae > Phodopus > Phodopus roborovskii. The sequence continues at coordinate 86,738 of NW_026126689.1, read as the reverse complement.
TGGGCACAGTCCTGAACGCAGCGTGTGGAAGACTCGAGGACCATGAGCTCACAGATGAGAACTAGAGAAGTGAGAAACCTTAAGCCGCAAGGTAGGCTTGTCTCTTCAAGGGTAGGTTTGAGTACCGGTTTTGCCCCCAGAAGTCTGGAAATGGAGGTAGCTAATAACCAGGTGACCTGTGGTCTGTTTTGGCCCAGGCCAAACTTGAATAGCCCGGACTTTGGTGTTTATGCAAAGCCTTTGTCCTGAGCAGTGTTTCTCAGTCCACGGAACCCAACCTTCTGGGGAGATGTCCCCCTGTAGTTTACCGAGGCAGCCGAGCGGGCCACCACAGCCTCCTTCAGACACTTCTGTGCAACTCAGCCTCACTGTGAATTTCTGTGTTTTCTGGGGAACCTCAGGCGATCGTCCTCGTAAAGGGGTCGATCCACCCCCAAAGGGGGTCTTCTCGACCTCCAGGTTGAGTAGGCCGCCCCTAGACGCGTGAGCATCGTTTCTCGGCCGAGAGAAGCCATCTTTACTTACAGCAGAGGCCTTATGGGAAGCAAGTCATGAGCTCTGTGGTCCACACGTGCCACGGTTTAATATCTGTCACCAGGAAGCCTGTCCCCATATCGTGCTGTGCTTCAATATGCCTAAAAGAAATGGCCCGGTGGTGTCAGACTCCGGAGGCTTGAACCGACAGGGACTGCGGAGGCCCGCTCAGACAGGGTTCCCTCTTGCTTCACTCTTATGGACACTCTGCGGGGCCGGGATTGCAGACAGCTCCCACTCCAGTCAAGTCTCCGTCTTGGGAGGGAGTCCCCGTGGGTGTTGGTTGTGGGGGCCCTCTAGCTGTGAAAGCATAGTTTCCCGGCTCCTGCCTCTGGACATGGGCTCAAGTCGAGGTGGTCCTGTGGCCGGCCCCAGGCCGCAGGCAGGCAGCCTTCCAGAAGGGGAGGAAAGGAAGGCAGAGCTGGTAGATGTTTTCCAGGCCACCTTTCTCCGAGCAGCAGCCCAAGAGCGAAGAGGCATGGAGATCTTCCTGCCTCCCTAGCCTACGCCCTCGCTCTGCCTTTCTTCTGTACTCCTCTTCTGCCCTCCACCATGTCCTGATACCTCGCCATCAGCTCTGCCTACCGCCGTGGGTCGCCCCCACCACCCTCCAAGTCTCCGCGACCTCTTCTTCTGCTTCTTCGACTCTGTTCCTCTCTCTCTCTCTCTCTCTCTGTATTTTATATATATATATATATATATACATATATATATATGTATGTATATATATCCAATTTGTTCTTTCCTTTTGCTTTTGCATGCTTTGGATCTCTTGGAAGGCCTAGATACCTATTGTATTGACTGCCGTGCAACTTGCTGCAACACTGTGTAGGCCCAGCTGGCAGGCATGCAATTTCTTTCATTTCATGCCTCTACCTCCACCTGCCTGCAAAGATGACAGATAGGAGACCCCCCTCCACCCACTCTGCATTTTTCTCTTTGTCAAATCACTCTGCCCATCCTGATCTCTTTCTCTCTGTCCCTGTCTCTGTCCCTCTCTCTCTCTCTCTCTCTCTCTCTGTGTGTGTGTGTGTGTGTGTGAGAGAGAGAGAGAGAGAGAGAGGAGAGAGGGAGAGAGAGAGAGAGACTGTCTGTCTGCCTGCCTGTCTGTCTCTTTGCCTGTCTGCCTGTCTCTCGGTGAGTGGATTTCTGTGTGGGTGTCTGTCTGTCTCTCAGGCAGCATGTCTCTGTGTGTCTCTGCGTGTTGCCAACGCCTGTTTCCTCCTGACTCCCCTGGAAGTTCTGAGTCGTTTCTTGACAAAATGGTCATGCCAAGTCACCCAGGGTGTTGTCAGTCAGAGTCGGTGGTCGAGAGGCAGCTGAGATAGTGGTGTTGAGCAAAAGTAGTAGGCATGGTGCCAGGGATGGGTCGGCTAGAATAAGGGGCTCCGGGTGGCTGTGCTTCTCTGAAGACACGGGTTGGATAGAGGTGGGAGGAAATCGGCGAGTTGTGCTTGGGGGGTTTGGGCTTGGGCCTTGTGCCCTTCGTTCGTTCGTTCGTCGTTCGTTCGTTCGTTCGTTCGTTCGTTCCCTTCCCCCTGTTCCCACCCTGAGCAGCAGGCATGCCCTCACCTCCGGCTCCCGTGGCCGAGGCCGGAGAAGGTCCTGCGGATCATGGAGTGGGGAGAGTGAGCAGTGTCGTCCATGACATGTCACCGGGTGCTTGCCCTCCCGGCCGTCCCTAGCAGGGTGTCGAGGTCCATGGCACCCACCCGCCCACCCCCAAATTGGTCCTCGCACCAATGCTGCCTTGCAAGCACTACTGGACGCATGGGAAATGAGCTGAGCCAGGGTTGGGGAACTGGGTGCTCCCGCCGAGCCTCCGGGCTCCGTCGTCGAGGAGGCGTGGAGAAGTGTCAGGAGGGTGTGTCTGTCTGTGTCTTGTGAGGGCTTGAGCTCAGGGTGGGCTGAGGGCCGGTGGAGGAGAAGCGCGACCACAGTGCAGAGTTGAAAGCCTCGGTTCGGCTGTGGGTCAGTCCCCAGCGACGAAGGGCCGAGCTCGCTGTGCAGCCCCTCGGGCTGCGGGGTTCGGGGCTGGTGCCTGGTGAGCCAATATCGCCGGGCGTCGGGCCGCCAAGTGAGTATGGACCGCGAAAGGGCAGGAGCAGAAGGAGCAGCGAGCGAGTCGACGAGCGAGCGGGCTGGGTGGCAGAGGAGGGTTGGGGCCCGAGTGGGCTCTAGGAGGAGGAGGAGGAGGAGGAGGAGGAGAGTGAAGGGTTAGGGAGGCCAGTGCCTGAGCGGCGGGACGGAGCGGTGGCTGCAGAGGCAGAGGCAGAGGCAGAGGCAGAGGCAGAGGCAGAGGCAGAGGCAGAGGCAGAGGCAGAGGCAGAGGCAGAGGCAGAGGCAGAGGCAGAGGGGAGCAGGCAGGGCGGGCAGGGCGAGGCAGAGAGTGGACAGGGGCGCTGGTGAGCGGTGCGTGTGGGTTCCCGGGCCGACCGCCAGGGGTCGCGCGCAATGAGAGAAGAAGAGTGGGCGCGGGGCGTCGGGCGTCGGGCGTGAGGGGTCGCGATGGGTGGGAGATAGGAGGCTGTGGTGCTGGCGGTGCGCGCGCGCGCGAGTGTGTGTGAGCGAAGTGCGAGAGGCGAGCGTTGTTGGTTGTGAGGAGGTGTTGTGTTGAGGGTGTCGTGTATGGCGAGTGCGGGTGGAGTGTCGGGATGTGAGAGCAGGGTGGGCGGGTGTCGGGGGTCGGTGGTGGTCGGGCGCCGTGGGGCTTGCGCGCGGGCAGGGGGCGTGTCGGTGAGGTGACGTCATTGGAGATGAGGTTGGAGTAGGTCCGTGAGGCGGCATCCACTCGCCGGTTGTGGTGGCGCACGCCGGTAGGATTTGCTGAAGGAGGCAGAGGCAGGAGGATCACGAGTTCGAGGCCAGCCTGGGCTACACATTTTTTTCCTTTGCTTTTTTTCTCCCTTCTCTTCTTTTTTCGCTCCTCGCCTCTCGCCTCTCGCTTCTCGCCTGCTACACTTTCCCATCTCTCCCGCCTGCGCTCCGCTTCTTTGCTCTGCCTTCTTCTTCGGCCCCTCTGCCCCCTGCTTTCGCACACCCTTGCCCCTCACACATACAACACCCGCCCGCCCGCACAACACCAACCAACTCACGCTGCGCTCACACACAAGGCCTCTAACAAACACTTGCACAACCACCCACAACCTCCTCTCGCCTCGCTCGGGATACCACACCGTGCCCTTCAGCCCTTTCTCCATCGCCTTTCTCGCCTCCCTTTGCTCCACTAGCAACCGCTCTGCACACAGGCACCAGGGGACACGCCTTCCCCTCGCACTCACCCACCCACATGGCCTTCCTTTCCCTGGGCCTCCCTCCCTCGCTCCTACTTTCACAGAAAGGCCCCCCTGCCCGGGCAGGGGGGTGGGGGCGGCGGTGGGGGGTGGCGTTGGGGGCTCCTACCCGACGACGCCCATGTTCTCTTTGGCCCGGCCTGTCCTTTGGCCTTGCTTGGCCTTTGCTACTTCGGGCCTTTCGTTTACAACCCAGGCCTCCTCCTCCAACTTTTAGGAAACATCACACCCTCGCCTTAGTGGTGACTTCCTCGGTCATTCTTTGCTATCCATCGTAGCAGCAGCAGCAGCCGCAGCCGCAGCCGCAGCAGCTGGGGTGGTGGTAGTAATAGTGGTTGGTAGTAGTAGTTCTGGTAGGACTAACGATATTCGTAGTAATAGCAGTAGCAATACTAACGACGTTCTCGTTTTCGGGCCTACTACCGGGCAGGTACCTTGAGGCTTGCCCGGTCTGCCTTCAATGGGACGATTGTGACAGCAACCACGGGGAGTTGGTAGAATGGGAGGCCCTGTTCAAAGGAAGCACGCAGGGTGACCCAAAGGCAGCCTGAGTCCACCGCAGCTGAAGGGGATTGAGATAGGTGGCAAACCTCTACGTTTCCGGGTCCTTGGAATACCAACTCCACTCTGAGGTTCTGTTTGGTTGAATGAGTGAGTGAGTGAGTGACTGATTGATTTTGAAGTGTCCATCGACAGGTAAACACTTTGACTTGTGCTCCCCGGTTGAATTGTGAGTTCAGCGGGTCACCGAGAGTCACTGCCAGTGCTGACAGGTGCAGAGACCATCGATGGAAAGAGAGAAGCCGGTTCTGTGTCTGTGGCTCTGTGCTGCTCATGCCCAGTGATGATTCCCTTGGGGGTTGTTCCTGGGCTCCATGGCCTTGAGGATTGCGTGCGTGCAGGGAGGGGTAGGCTTCAGGTCGGGATACCCCCAGCCCCGGACCACAGCAGGCTTCCACACTCCCTCTGAGGCGGGTCCTTGGCTTCATGTGCTCCATGATTTGGTCGTCCCGCTCCTGCTGTTCTTCAAGGAGCAGGGACACCTGTTTTTGTCGTTGGTGGTTTGGTTTGGTCTGGTCTGGTTCGGTTTAGGTTTAGGTTTTTTGTTACATTTCTTGTGCTGAGTGCATTTTCTTAGGCGGGCTTGGGGGAAGGTTGCTACTGCTGCTAGGTGGGATGGATGGAGGGCTGCCTGGATGGAAGCATATGCATGGGTGCATGGATGGATGGATTGGAGTGTGGGTGGATGAACTATGGATGGACGGACGGACTGATGTATGTATGTATGTATGTATGTATGTATGTATGTATTAGATGTATAGATGTATGGATATATGTATGTATAGATGTATAGATGGATGCATGGATGCATGGATGCATGGATCTATGGATGTATGTTTGGCTGGGTGGCTGAGTGGGATGGTGGGGGGCGGAGATCAATGCATGATGGTTGGAAAGGGTAAAGGAGGATGCAGGGTCACATGCGTGGGCACAGCCTGAACGCAGCGTGTGGAAGACTCGAGGACCATGAGCTCACAGATGAGAACTAGAGAAGTGAGAAACCTTAAGCCGCAAGGTAGGCTTGTCTCTTCAAGGGTAGGTTTGAGTACCGGTTTTGCCCCCAGAAGTCTGGAAATGGAGGTAGCTAATAACCAGGTGACCTGTGGTCTGTTTTGGCCCAGGCCAAACTTGAATAGCCCGGACTTTGGTGTTTATGCAAAGCCTTTGTCCTGAGCAGTGTTTCTCAGTCCACGGAACCCAACCTTCTGGGGAGATGTCCCCCTGTAGTTTACCGAGGCAGCCGAGCGGGCCACCACAGCCTCCTTCAGACACTTCTGTGCAACTCAGCCTCACTGTGAATTTCTGTGTTTTCTGGGGAACCTCAGGCGATCGTCCTCGTAAAGGGGTCGATCCACCCCCAAAGGGGGTCTTCTCGACCTCCAGGTTGAGTAGGCCGCCCTAGACGCGTGAGCATCGTTTCTCGGCCGAGAGAAGCCATCTTTACTTACAGCAGAGGCCTTATGGGAAGCAAGTCATGAGCTCTGTGGTCCACACGTGCCACGGTTTAATATCTGTCACCAGGAAGCCTGTCCCCATATCGTGCTGTGCTTCAATATGCCTAAAAGAAATGGCCCGGTGGTGTCAGACTCCGGAGGCTTGAACCGACAGGGACTGCGGAGGCCCGCTCAGACAGGGTTCCCTCTTGCTTCACTCTTATGGACACTCTGCGGGGCCGGGATTGCAGACAGCTCCCACTCCAGTCAAGTCTCCGTCTTGGGAGGGAGTCCCCGTGGGTGTTGGTTGTGGGGGCCCTCTAGCTGTGAAAGCATAGTTTCCCGGCTCCTGCCTCTGGACATGGGCTCAAGTCGAGGTGGTCCTGTGGCCGGCCCCAGGCCGCAGGCAGGCAGCCTTCCAGAAGGGGAGGAAAGGAAGGCAGAGCTGGTAGATGTTTTCCAGGCCACCTTTCTCCGAGCAGCAGCCCAAGAGCGAAGAGGCATGGAGATCTTCCTGCCTCCCTAGCCTACGCCCTCGCTCTGCCTTTCTTCTGTACTCCTCTTCTGCCCTCCACCATGTCCTGATACCTCGCCATCAGCTCTGCCTACCGCCGTGGGTCCCCCCACCACCCTCCAAGTCTCCGCGACCTCTTCTTCTGCTTCTTCGACTCTGTTCCTCTCTCTCTCTCTCTCTCTCTGATTATATATATATATATATATATATATATATATATATATATATATGTATATATATCCAATTTGTTCTTTCCTTTTGCTTTTGCATGCTTTGGATCTCTTGGAAGGCCTAGATACCTATTGTATTGACTGCCGTGCAACTTGCTGCAACACTGTGTAGGCCCAGCTGGCAGGCATGCAATTTCTTTCATTTCATGCCTCTACCTCCACCTGCCTGCAAAGATGACAGATAGGAGACCCCCCTCCACCCACTCTGCATTTTTCTCTTTGTCAAATCACTCTGCCCATCCTGATCTCTTTCTCTCTGTCCCTGTCTCTGTCCCTCTCTCTCTCTCTCTCTCTCTCTCTCTGTGTGTGTGTGTGTGAGAGAGAGAGAGAGAGAGAGAGAGAGAGAGAGGGAGAGGGAGAGAGAGAGAGAGACTGTCTGTCTGCCTGCCTGTCTGTCTCTTTGCCTGTCTGCCTGTCTCTCGGTGAGTGGATTTCTGTGTGGGTGTCTGTCTGTCTCTCAGGCAGCATGTCTCTGTGTGTCTCTGCGTGTTGCCAACGCCTGTTTCCTCCTGACTCCCCTGGAAGTTCTGAGTCGTTTCTTGACAAAATGGTCATGCCAAGTCACCCAGGGTGTTGTCAGTCAGAGTCGGTGGTCGAGAGGCAGCTGAGATAGTGGTGTTGAGCAAAAGTAGTAGGCATGGTGCCAGGGATGGGTCGGCTAGAATAAGGGGCTCCGGGTGGCTGTGCTTCTCTGAAGACACGGGTTGGATAGAGGTGGGAGGAAATCGGCGAGTTGTGCTTGGGGGGTTTGGGCTTGGGCCTTGTGCCCTTCGTTCGTTCGTTCGTTCGTTCGTTCGTTCGTTCGTTCGTTCCCTTCCCCCTGTTCCCACCCTGAGCAGCAGGCATGCCCTCACCTCCGGCTCCCGTGGCCGAGGCCGGAGAAGGTCCTGCGGATCATGGAGTGGGGAGAGTGAGCAGTGTCGTCCATGACATGTCACCGGGTGCTTGCCCTCCCGGCCGTCCCTAGCAGGGTGTCGAGGTCCATGGCACCCACCCGCCCACCCCCCAAATTGGTCCTCGCACCAATGCTGCCTTGCAAGCACTACTGGACGCATGGGAAATGAGCTGAGCCAGGGTTGGGGAACTGGGTGCTCCCGCCGAGCCTCCGGGCTCCGTCGTCGAGGAGGCGTGGAGAAGTGTCAGGAGGGTGTGTCTGTCTGTGTCTTGTGAGGGCTTGAGCTCAGGGTGGGCTGAGGGCCGGTGGAGGAGAAGCGCGACCACAGTGCAGAGTTGAAAGCCTCGGTTCGGCTGTGGGTCAGTCCCCAGCGACGAAGGGCCGAGCTCGCTGTGCAGCCCTCGGGCTGCGGGGTTCGGGGCTGGTGCCTGGTGAGCCAATATCGCCGGGCGTCGGGCCGCCAAGTGAGTATGGACCGCGAAAGGGCAGGAGCAGAAGGAGCAGCGAGCGAGTCGACGAGCGAGCGGGCTGGGTGGCAGAGGAGGGTTGGGGCCCGAGTGGGCTCTAGGAGGAGGAGGAGGAGGAGGAGGAGGAGAGTGAAGGGTTAGGGAGGCCAGTGCCTGAGCGGCGGGACGGAGCGGTGGCTGCAGAGGCAGAGGCAGGGGAGGCAGAGGCAGAGGCAGAGGGGCAGAGGCAGAGGCAGAGGCAGAGGCAGAGGCAGAGGCAGAGGCAGAGGCAGAGGCAGAGGCAGAGGCAGAGGCAGAGGCAGAGGCAGAGGCAGAGGCAGAGGCAGAGAGTGGACAGGGGCGCTGGTGAGCGGTGCGTGTGGGTTCCCGGGCCGACCGCCAGGGGTCGCGCGCAATGAGAGAAGAAGAGTGGGCGCGGGGCGTCGGGCGTCGGGCGTGAGGGGTCGCGATGGGTGGGAGATAGGAGGCTGTGGTGCTGGCGGTGCGCGCGCGCGCGAGTGTGTGTGAGCGAAGTGCGAGAGGCGAGCGTTGTTGGTTGTGAGGAGGTGTTGTGTTGAGGGTGTCGTGTATGGCGAGTGCGGGTGGAGTGTCGGGATGTGAGAGCAGGGTGGGCGGGTGTCGGGGGTCGGTGGTGGTCGGGCGCCGTGGGGCTTGCGCGCGGGCAGGGGGCGTGTCGGTGAGGTGACGTCATTGGAGATGAGGTTGGAGTAGGTCCGTGAGGCGGCATCCACTCGCCGGTTGTGGTGGCGCACGCCGGTAGGATTTGCTGAAGGAGGCAGAGGCAGGAGGATCACGAGTTCGAGGCCAGCCTGGGCTACACATTTTTTTCCTTTGCTTTTTTTCTCCCTTCTCTTCTTTTTTTCGCTCCTCGCCTCTCGCCTCTCGCTTCTCGCCTGCTACACTTTCCCATCTCTCCCGCCTGCGCTCCGCTTCTTTGCTCTGCCTTCTTCTTCGGCCCCTCTGCCCCCTGCTTTCGCACACCCTTGCCCCTCACACATACAACACCCGCCCGCCCGCACAACACCAACCAACTCACGCTGCGCTCACACACAAGGCCTCTAACAAACACTTGCACAACCACCCACAACCTCCTCTCGCCTCGCTCGGGATACCACACCGTGCCCTTCAGCCCTTTCTCCATCGCCTTTCTCGCCTCCCCTTTGCTCCACTAGCAACCGCTCTGCACACAGGCACCAGGGGACACGCCTTCCCCTCGCACTCACCCACCCACATGGCCTTCCTTTCCCTGGGCCTCCCTCCCTCGCTCCTACTTTCACAGAAAGGCCCCCTGCCCGGGCAGGGGGGGTGGGGGGCGGCGGTGGGGGGTGGCGTTGGGGGCTCCTACCCGACGACGCCCATGTTCTCTTTGGCCCGGCCTGTCCTTTGGCCTTGCTTGGCCTTTGCTACTTCGGGCCTTTCGTTTACAACCCAGGCCTCCTCCTCCAACTTTTAGGAAACATCACACCCTCGCCTTAGTGGTGACTTCCTCGGTCATTCTTTGCTATCCATCGTAGCAGCAGCAGCAGCCGCAGCCGCAGCCGCAGCAGCTGGGGTGGTGGTAGTAATAGTGGTTGGTAGTAGTAGTTCTGGTAGGACTAACGATATTCGTAGTAATAGCAGTAGCAATACTAACGACGTTCTCGTCTGGGCCTACTACCGGGCAGGTACCTTGAGGCTTGCCCGGTCTGCCTTCAATGGGACGATTGTGACAGCAACCACGGGGAGTTGGTAGAATGGGAGGCCCTGTTCAAAGGAAGCACGCAGGGTGACCCAAAGGCAGCCTGAGTCCACCGCAGCTGAAGGGGATTGAGATAGGTGGCAAACCTCTACGTTTCCGGGTCCTTGGAATACCAACTCCACTCTGAGGTTCTGTTTGGTTGAATGAGTGAGTGAGTGAGTGACTGATTGATTTTGAAGTGTCCATCGACAGGTAAACACTTTGACTTGTGCTCCCCGGTTGAATTGTGAGTTCAGCGGGTCACCGAGAGTCACTGCCAGTGCTGACAGGTGCAGAGACCATCGATGGAAAGAGAGAAGCCGGTTCTGTGTCTGTGGCTCTGTGCTGCTCATGCCCAGTGATGATTCCCTTGGGGGTTGTTCCTGGGCTCCATGGCCTTGAGGATTGCGTGCGTGCAGGGAGGGGGTAGGCTTCAGGTCGGGATACCCCCAGCCCGGACCACAGCAGGCTTCCACACTCCCTCTGAGGCGGGTCCTTGGCTTCATGTGCTCCATGATTTGGTCGTCCCGCTCCTGCTGTTCTTCAAGGAGCAGGGACACCTGTTTTTGTCGTTGGTGGTTTGGTTTGGTCTGGTCTGGTTCGGTTTAGGTTTAGGTTTTTTGTTACATTTCTTGTGCTGAGTGCATTTTCTTAGGCGGGCTTGGGGGGAAGGTTGCTACTGCTGCTAGGTGGGATGGATGGAGGGCTGCCTGGATGGAAGCATATGCATGGGTGCATGGATGGATGGATTGGAGTGTGGGTGGATGAACTATGGATGGACGGACGGACTGATGTATGTATGTATGTATGTATGTATGTATGTATGTATAGATGTATAGATGTATGGATATATGTATGTATAGATGTATAGATGGATGCATGGATGCATGGATGCATGGATCTATGGATGTATGTTTGGCTGGGTGGCTGAGTGGGATGGTGGGGGCGGAGATCAATGCATGATGGTTGGAAAGGGTAAAGGAGGATGCAGGGTGGGCACAGCCTAACGCAGCGTGTGGAAGACTCGAGGACCATGAGCTCACAGATGAGAACTAGAGAAGTGAGAAACCTTAAGCCACAAGGTAGGCTTGTCTCTTCAAGGGTAGGTTTGAGTACCGGTTTTGCCCCCAGAAGTCTGGAAATGGAGGTAGCTAATAACCAGGTGACCTGTGGTCTGTTTTGGCCCAGGCCAAACTTGAATAGCCCGGACTTTGGTGTTTATGCAAAGCCTTTGTCCTGAGCAGTGTTTCTCAGTCCACGGAACCCAACCTTCTGGGGAGATGTCCCCCTGTAGTTTACCGAGGCAGCCGAGCGGGCCACCACAGCCTCCTTCAGACACTTCTGTGCAACTCAGCCTCACTGTGAATTTCTGTGTTTTCTGGGGAACCTCAGGCGATCGTCCTCGTAAAGGGGTCGATCCACCCCCAAAGGGGGTCTTCTCGACCTCCAGGTTGAGTAGGCCGCCCTAGACGCGTGAGCATCGTTTCTCGGCCGAGAGAAGCCATCTTTACTTACAGCAGAGGCCTTATGGGAAGCAAGTCATGAGCTCTGTGGTCCACACGTGCCACGGTTTAATATCTGTCACCAGGAAGCCTGTCCCCATATCGTGCTGTGCTTCAATATGCCTAAAAGAAATGGCCCGGTGGTGTCAGACTCCGGAGGCTTGAACCGACAGGGACTGCGGAGGCCCGCTCAGACAGGGTTCCCTCTTGCTTCACTCTTATGGACACTCTGCGGGGCCGGGATTGCAGACAGCTCCCACTCCAGTCAAGTCTCCGTCTTGGGAGGGAGTCCCCGTGGGTGTTGGTTGTGGGGGCCCTCTAGCTGTGAAAGCATAGTTTCCCGGCTCCTGCCTCTGGACATGGGCTCAAGTCGAGGTGGTCCTGTGGCCGGCCCCAGGCCGCAGGCAGGCAGCCTTCCAGAAGGGGAGGAAAGGAAGGCAGAGCTGGTAGATGTTTTCCAGGCCACCTTTCTCCGAGCAGCAGCCCAAGAGCGAAGAGGCATGGAGATCTTCCTGCCTCCCCTAGCCTACGCCCTCGCTCTGCCTTTCCTCTGTACTCCTCTTCTGCCCTCCACCATGTCCTGATACCTCGCCATCAGCTCTGCCTACCGCCGTGGGTCCCCCCCACCACCCTCCAAGTCTCCGCGACCTCTTCTTCTGCTTCTTCGACTCTGTTCCTCTCTCTCTCTCTCTCTCTCTCATCTATATATATATATATATATATATATATATATATAGTATGTATATATATCCAATTTGTTCTTTCCTTTTGCTTTTGCATGCTTTGGATCTCTTGGAAGGCCTAGATACCTATTGTATTGACTGCCGTGCAACTTGCTGCAACACTGTGTAGGCCCAGCTGGCAGGCATGCAATTTCTTTCATTTCATGCCTCTACCTCCACCTGCCTGCAAAGATGACAGATAGGAGACCCCCCTCCACCCACTCTGCATTTTTCTCTTTGTCAAATCACTCTGCCCATCCTGATCTCTTTCTCTCTGTCCCTGTCTCTGTCCCTCTCTCTCTCTCTCTCTCTCTCTCTCTGTGTGTGTGTGTGAGAGAGAGAGAGAGAGAGAGAGAGGGAGAGAGAGAGAGAGAGAGAGACTGTCTGTCTGCCTGCCTGTCTGTCTCTTTGCCTGTCTGCCTGTCTCTCGGTGAGTGGATTTCTGTGTGGGTGTCTGTCTGTCTCTCAGGCAGCATGTCTCTGTGTGTCTCTGCGTGTTGCCAACGCCTGTTTCCTCCTGACTCCCCTGGAAGTTCTGAGTCGTTTCTTGACAAAATGGTCATGCCAAGTCACCCAGGGTGTTGTCAGTCAGAGTCGGTGGTCGAGAGGCAGCTGAGATAGTGGTGTTGAGCAAAAGTAGTAGGCATGGTGCCAGGGATGGGTCGGCTAGAATAAGGGGCTCCGGGTGGCTGTGCTTCTCTGAAGACACGGGTTGGATAGAGGTGGGAGGAAATCGGCGAGTTGTGCTTGGGGGGTTTGGGCTTGGGCCTTGTGCCCTTCGTTCGTTCGTTCGTTCGTTCGTTCGTTCGTTCGTTCGTTCGTTCCTTCCCCCTGTTCCCACCCTGAGCAGCAGGCATGCCCTCACCTCCGGCTCCCGTGGCCGAGGCCGGAGAAGGTCCTGCGGATCATGGAGTGGGGAGAGTGAGCAGTGTCGTCCATGACATGTCACCGGGTGCTTGCCCTCCCCGGCCGTCCCTAGCAGGGTGTCGAGGTCCATGGCACCCACCCGCCCACCCCCAAATTGGTCCTCGCACCAATGCTGCCTTGCAAGCACTACTGGACGCATGGGAAATGAGCTGAGCCAGGGTTGGGGAACTGGGTGCTCCCGCCGAGCCTCCGGGCTCCGTCGTCGAGGAGGCGTGGAGAAGTGTCAGGAGGGTGTGTCTGTCTGTGTCTTGTGAGGGCTTGAGCTCAGGGTGGGCTGAGGGCCGGTGGAGGAGAAGCGCGACCACAGTGCAGAGTTGAAAGCCTCGGTTCGGCTGTGGGTCAGTCCCCAGCGACGAAGGGCCGAGCTCGCTGTGCAGCCCTCGGGCTGCGGGGGTTCGGGGCTGGTGCCTGGTGAGCCAATATCGCCGGGCGTCGGGCCGCCAAGTGAGTATGGACCGCGAAAGGGCAGGAGCAGAAGGAGCAGCGAGCGAGTCGACGAGCGAGCGGGCTGGGTGGCAGAGGAGGGTTGGGGCCCGAGTGGGCTCTAGGAGGAGGAGGAGGAGGAGGAGGAGGAGGGAGGGAGGCAGTGAAGGGTTAGGGAGGCCAGTGCCTGAGGCGGCGGGCGAGGCAGAGGCAGAGGCTGCAGAGGCAGAGGCAGAGGCAGAGGCAGAGGCAGAGGCAGAGGCAGAGGCAGAGGCAGAGGCAGAGGCAGAGGCAGAGGCAGAGGCAGAGGCAGAGGCAGAGAGTGGACAGGGGCGCTGGTGAGCGGTGCGTGTGGGTTCCCGGGCCGACCGCCAGGGGTCGCGCGCAATGAGAGAAGAAGAGTGGGCGCGGGGCGTCGGGCGTCGGGCGTGAGGGGTCGCGATGGGTGGGAGATAGGAGGCTGTGGTGCTGGCGGTGCGCGCGCGCGCGAGTGTGTGTGAGCGAAGTGCGAGAGGCGAGCGTTGTTGGTTGTGAGGAGGTGTTGTGTTGAGGGTGTCGTGTATGGCGAGTGCGGGTGGAGTGTCGGGATGTGAGAGCAGGGTGGGCGGGTGTCGGGGGTCGGTGGTGGTCGGGCGCCGTGGGGCTTGCGCGCGGGCAGGGGGCGTGTCGGTGAGGTGACGTCATTGGAGATGAGGTTGGAGTAGGTCCGTGAGGCGGCATCCACTCGCCGGTTGTGGTGGCGCACGCCGGTAGGATTTGCTGAAGGAGGCAGAGGCAGGAGGATCACGAGTTCGAGGCCAGCCTGGGCTACACATTTTTTTCCTTTGCTTTTTTTCTCCCTTCTCTTCTTTTTTCGCTCCTCGCCTCTCGCCTCTCGCTTCTCGCCTGCTACACTTTCCCATCTCTCCCGCCTGCGCTCCGCTTCTTTGCTCTGCCTTCTTCTTCGGCCCCTCTGCCCCCTGCTTTCGCACACCCTTGCCCCTCACACATACAACACCCGCCCGCCCGCACAACACCAACCAACTCACGCTGCGCTCACACACAAGGCCTCTAACAAACACTTGCACAACCACCCACAACCTCCTCTCGCCTCGCTCGGGATACCACACCGTGCCCTTCAGCCCTTTCTCCATCGCCTTTCTCGCCTCCCTTTGCTCCACTAGCAACCGCTCTGCACACAGGCACCAGGGGACACGCCTTCCCCTCGCACTCACCCACCCACATGGCCTTCCTTTCCCTGGGCCTCCCTCCCTCGCTCCTACTTTCACAGAAAGGCCCCCCTGCCCGGGCAGGGGGTGGGGGCGGCGGTGGGGGTGGCGTTGGGGGCTCCTACCCGACGACGCCCATGTTCTCTTTGGCCCGGCCTGTCCTTTGGCCTTGCTTGGCCTTTGCTACTTCGGGCCTTTCGTTTACAACCCAGGCCTCCTCCTCCAACTTTTAGGGAAACATCACACCCTCGCCTTAGTGGTGACTTCCTCGGTCATTCTTTGCTATCCATCGTAGCAGCAGCAGCAGCCGCAGCCGCAGCCGCAGCAGCTGGGGTGGTGGTAGTAATAGTGGTTGGTAGTAGTAGTTCTGGTAGGACTAACGATATTCGTAGTAATAGCAGTAGCAATACTAACGACGTTCTCGTTTTCGGGCCTACTACCGGGCAGGTACCTTGAGGCTTGCCCGGTCTGCCTTCAATGGGACGATTGTGACAGCAACCACGGGGAGTTGGTAGAATGGGAGGCCCTGTTCAAAGGAAGCACGCAGGGTGACCCAAAGGCAGCCTGAGTCCACCGCAGCTGAAGGGGATTGAGATAGGTGGCAAACCTCTACGTTTCCGGGTCCTTGGAATACCAACTCCACTCTGAGGTTCTGTTTGGTTGAATGAGTGAGTGAGTGAGTGACTGATTGATTTTGAAGTGTCCATCGACAGGTAAACACTTTGACTTGTGCTCCCCGGTTGAATTGTGAGTTCAGCGGGTCACCGAGAGTCACTGCCAGTGCTGACAGGTGCAGAGACCATCGATGGAAAGAGAGAAGCCGGTTCTGTGTCTGTGGCTCTGTGCTGCTCATGCCCAGTGATGATTCCCTTGGGGGTTGTTCCTGGGCTCCATGGCCTTGAGGATTGCGTGCGTGCAGGGAGGGGTAGGCTTCAGGTCGGGATACCCCAGCCCGGACCACAGCAGGCTTCCACACTCCCTCTGAGGCGGGTCCTTGGCTTCATGTGCTCCATGATTTGGTCGTCCCGCCTCCTGCTGTTCTTCAAGGAGCAGGGACACCTGTTTTTGTCGTTGGTGGTTTGGTTTGGTCTGGTCTGGTTCGGTTTAGGTTTAGGTTTTTTGTTACATTTCTTGTGCTGAGTGCATTTTCTTAGGCGGGCTTGGGGGAAGGTTGCTACTGCTGCTAGGTGGGATGGATGGAGGGCTGCCTGGATGGAAGCATATGCATGGGTGCATGGATGGATGGATTGGAGTGTGGGTGGATGAACTATGGATGGACGGACGGACTGATGTATGTATGTATGTATGTATGTATGTATGTATGTATGTATAGATGTATAGATGTATGGATATATGTATGTATAGATGTATAGATGGATGCATGGATGCATGGATGCATGGATCTATGGATGTATGTTTGGCTGGGTGGCTGAGTGGGATGGTGGGGGCGGAGATCAATGCATGATGGTTGGAAAGGGTAAAGGAGGATGCAGGGTCACAGCGTGGGCACGCTAGCGTGTGGAAGACTCGAGGACCATGAGCTCACAGATGAGAACTAGAGAAGTGAGAAACCTTAAGCCGCAAGGTAGGCTTGTCTCTTCAAGGGTAGGTTTGAGTACCGGTTTTGCCCCCAGAAGTCTGGAAATGGAGGTAGCTAATAACCAGGTGACCTGTGGTCTGTTTTGGCCCAGGCCAAACTTGAATAGCCCGGACTTTGGTGTTTATGCAAAGCCTTTGTCCTGAGCAGTGTTTCTCAGTCCACGGAACCCAACCTTCTGGGGAGATGTCCCCCTGTAGTTTACCGAGGCAGCCGAGCGGGCCACCACAGCCTCCTTCAGACACTTCTGTGCAACTCAGCCTCACTGTGAATTTCTGTGTTTTCTGGGGAACCTCAGGCGATCGTCCTCGTAAAGGGGTCGATCCACCCCCAAAGGGGGTCTTCTCGACCTCCAGGTTGAGTAGGCCGCCCTAGACGCGTGAGCATCGTTTCTCGGCCGAGAGAAGCCATCTTTACTTACAGCAGAGGCCTTATGGGAAGCAAGTCATGAGCTCTGTGGTCCACACGTGCCACGGTTTAATATCTGTCACCAGGAAGCCTGTCCCCATATCGTGCTGTGCTTCAATATGCCTAAAAGAAATGGCCCGGTGGTGTCAGACTCCGGAGGCTTGAACCGACAGGGACTGCGGAGGCCCGCTCAGACAGGGTTCCCTCTTGCTTCACTCTTATGGACACTCTGCGGGGCCGGGATTGCAGACAGCTCCCACTCCAGTCAAGTCTCCGTCTTGGGAGGGAGTCCCCGTGGGTGTTGGTTGTGGGGGCCCCTCTAGCTGTGAAAGCATAGTTTCCCGGCTCCTGCCTCTGGACATGGGCTCAAGTCGAGGTGGTCCTGTGGCCGGCCCCAGGCCGCAGGCAGGCAGCCTTCCAGAAGGGGAGGAAAGGAAGGCAGAGCTGGTAGATGTTTTCCAGGCCACCTTCTCCGAGCAGCAGCCCAAGAGCGAAGAGGCATGGAGATCTTCCTGCCTCCCTAGCCTACGCCCTCGCTCTGCCTTTCCTCTGTACTCCTCTTCTGCCCTCCACCATGTCCTGATACCTCGCCATCAGCTCTGCCTACCGCCGTGGGTCCCCCCCACCACCCTCCAAGTCTCCGCGACCTCTTCTTCTGCTTCTTCGACTCTGTTCCTCTCTCTCTCTCTCTCTCTCTCTCTCTCCGATTATATATATACATATATATATATATGTATATATATCCAATTTGTTCTTTCCTTTTGCTTTTGCGTGCTTTGGATCTCTTGGAAGGCCTAGATACCTATTGTATTGACTGCCGTGCAACTTGCTGCAACACTGTGTAGGCCCAGCTGGCAGGCATGCAATTTCTTTCATTTCATGCCTCTACCTCCACCTGCCTGCAAAGATGACAGATAGGAGACCCCCCTCCACCCACTCTGCATTTTTCTCTTTGTCAAATCACTCTGCCCATCCTGATCTCTTTCTCTCTGTCCCTGTCTCTGTCCCTCTCTCTCTCTCTCTCTCTCTCTGTGTGTGTGTGTGTGTGTGAGAGAGAGAGAGAGAGAGAGAGAGAGAGAGAGAGGGAGAGAGAGAGAGAGAGACTGTCTGTCTGCCTGCCTGTCTGTCTCTTTGCCTGTCTGCCTGTCTCTCGGTGAGTGGATTTCTGTGTGGGTGTCTGTCTGTCTCTCAGGCAGCATGTCTCTGTGTGTCTCTGCGTGTTGCCAACGCCTGTTTCCTCCTGACTCCCCTGGAAGTTCTGAGTCGTTTCTTGACAAAATGGTCATGCCAAGTCACCCAGGGTGTTGTCAGTCAGAGTCGGTGGTCGAGAGGCAGCTGAGATAGTGGTGTTGAGCAAAAGTAGTAGGCATGGTGCCAGGGATGGGTCGGCTAGAATAAGGGGCTCCGGGTGGCTGTGCTTCTCTGAAGACACGGGTTGGATAGAGGTGGGAGGAAATCGGCGAGTTGTGCTTGGGGGGTTTGGGCTTGGGCCTTGTGCCCTTCGTTCCTCTGTTCGTTCGTTCGTTCGTCTGCTCCGTTCCCTTCCCCCCCCTGTTCCCACCCTGAGCAGCAGGCATGCCCTCACCTCCGGCTCCCGTGGCCGAGGCCGGAGAAGGTCCTGCGGATCATGGAGTGGGGAGAGTGAGCAGTGTCGTCCATGACATGTCACCGGGTGCTTGCCCTCCCGGCCGTCCCTAGCAGGGTGTCGAGGTCCATGGCACCCACCCGCCCACCCCCAAATTGGTCCTCGCACCAATGCTGCCTTGCAAGCACTACTGGACGCATGGGAAATGAGCTGAGCCAGGGTTGGGGAACTGGGTGCTCCCGCCGAGCCTCCGGGCTCCGTCGTCGAGGAGGCGTGGAGAAGTGTCAGGAGGGTGTGTCTGTCTGTGTCTTGTGAGGGCTTGAGCTCAGGGTGGGCTGAGGGCCGGTGGAGGAGAAGCGCGACCACAGTGCAGAGTTGAAAGCCTCGGTTCGGCTGTGGGTCAGTCCCCAGCGACGAAGGGCCGAGCTCGCTGTGCAGCCCTCGGGCTGCGGGGTTCGGGGCTGGTGCCTGGTGAGCCAATATCGCCGGGCGTCGGGCCGCCAAGTGAGTATGGACCGCGAAAGGGCAGGAGCAGAAGGAGCAGCGAGCGAGTCGACGAGCGAGCGGGCTGGGTGGCAGAGGAGGGTTGGGGCCCGAGTGGGCTCTAGGAGGAGGAGGAGGAGGAGGAGGAGGAGTGGAAGGGTTAGGGAGGCCAGTGCCTGAGCGGCGGGACGGAGCGGTGGCTGCAGAGGCAGAGGCAGAGGCAGAGGCAGAGGCAGAGGCAGAGGCAGAGGCAGAGCAGAGGCAGAGGCAGAGGCAGAGGCAGAGGCAGAGGCAGAGGCAGAGGCAGAGGCAGAGGCAGAGGCAGAGGCAGAGGCAGAGGCAGAGGCAGAGGCAGAGGCAGAGGCAGAGAGTGGACAGGGGCGCTGGTGAGCGGTGCGTGTGGGTTCCCGGGCCGACCGCCAGGGGTCGCGCGCAATGAGAGAAGAAGAGTGGGCGCGGGGCGTCGGGCGTCGGGCGTGAGGGGTCGCGATGGGTGGGAGATAGGAGGCTGTGGTGCTGGCGGTGCGCGCGCGCGAGAGTGTGTGAGCGAAGTGCGAGAGGCGAGCGTTGTTGGTTGTGAGGAGGTGTTGTGTTGAGGGTGTCGTGTATGGCGAGTGCGGGTGGAGTGTCGGGATGTGAGAGCAGGGTGGGCGGGTGTCGGGGGTCGGTGGTGGTCGGGCGCCGTGGGGCTTGCGCGCGGGCAGGGGGGCGTGTCGGTGAGGTGACGTCATTGGAGATGAGGTTGGAGTAGGGTCCGTGAGGCGGCATCCACTCGCCGGTTGTGGTGGCGCACGCCGGTAGGATTTGCTGAAGGAGGCAGAGGCAGGAGGATCACGAGTTCGAGGCCAGCCTGGGCTACACATTTTTTTCCTTTGCTTTTTTTCTCCCTTCTCTTTTTTTTTCGCTCCTCGCCTCTCGCCTCTCGCTTCTCGCCTGCTACACTTTCCCATCTCTCCCTGCCTGCGCTCCGCTTCTTTGCTCTGCCTTCTTCTTCGGCCCCTCTGCCCCCTGCTTTCGCACACCCTTGCCCCTCACACATACAACACCCGCCCGCCCGCACAACACCAACCAACTCACGCTGCGCTCACACACAAGGCCTCTAACAAACACTTGCACAACCACCCACAACCTCCTCTCGCCTCGCTCGGGATACCACACCGTGCCCTTCAGCCCTTTCTCCATCGCCTTTCTCGCCTCCCTTTGCTCCACTAGCAACCGCTCTGCACACAGGCACCAGGGGACACGCCTTCCCCTCGCACTCACCCACCCACATGGCCTTCCTTTCCCTGGGCCTCCCTCCCTCGCTCCTACTTTCACAGAAAGGCCCCCCTGCCCGGGCAGGGGGGTGGGGGCGGCGGTGGGGGTGGCGTTGGGGCTCCTACCCGACGACGCCCATGTTCTCTTTGGCCCGGCCTGTCCTTTGGCCTTGCTTGGCCTTTGCTACTTCGGGCCTTTCGTTTACAACCCAGGCCTCCTCCTCCAACTTTTAGGAAACATCACACCCTCGCCTTAGTGGTGACTTCCTCGGTCATTCTTTGCTATCCATCGTAGCAGCAGCAGCAGCCGCAGCCGCAGCCGCAGCAGCTGGGGTGGTGGTAGTAATAGTGGTTGGTAGTAGTAGTTCTGGTAGGACTAACGATATTCGTAGTAATAGCAGTAGCAATACTAACGACGTTCTCGCTCGGGCCTACTACCGGGCAGGTACCTTGAGGCTTGCCCGGTCTGCCTTCAATGGGACGATTGTGACAGCAACCACGGGGAGTTGGTAGAATGGGAGGCCCTGTTCAAAGGAAGCACGCAGGGTGACCCAAAGGCAGCCTGAGTCCACCGCAGCTGAAGGGGATTGAGATAGGTGGCAAACCTCTACGTTTCCGGGTCCTTGGAATACCAACTCCACTCTGAGGTTCTGTTTGGTTGAATGAGTGAGTGAGTGAGTGACTGATTGATTTTGAAGTGTCCATCGACAGGTAAACACTTTGACTTGTGCTCCCCGGTTGAATTGTGAGTTCAGCGGGTCACCGAGAGTCACTGCCAGTGCTGACAGGTGCAGAGACCATCGATGGAAAGAGAGAAGCCGGTTCTGTGTCTGTGGCTCTGTGCTGCTCATGCCCAGTGATGATTCCCTTGGGGGTTGTTCCTGGGCTCCATGGCCTTGAGGATTGCGTGCGTGCAGGGAGGGGTAGGCTTCAGGTCGGGATACCCCAGCCCGGACCACAGCAGGCTTCCACACTCCCTCTGAGGCGGGTCCTTGGCTTCATGTGCTCCATGATTTGGTCGTCCCGCTCCTGCTGTTCTTCAAGGAGCAGGGACACCTGTTTTTGTCGTTGGTGGTTTGGTTTGGTCTGGTCTGGTTCGGTTTAGGTTTAGGTTTTTTGTTACATTTCTTGTGCTGAGTGCATTTTCTTAGGCGGGCTTGGGGGGAAGGTTGCTACTGCTGCTAGGTGGGATGGATGGAGGGCTGCCTGGATGGAAGCATATGCATGGGTGCATGGATGGATGGATTGGAGTGTGGGTGGATGAACTATGGATGGACGGACGGACTGATGTATGTATGTATGTATGTATGTATGTATGTATGTATGTATGTATAGATGTATAGATGTATGGATATATGTATGTATAGATGTATAGATGGATGCATGGATGCATGGATGCATGGATCTATGGATGTATGTTTGGCTGGGTGGCTGAGTGGGATGGTGGGGGCGGAGATCAATGCATGATGGTTGGAAAGGGTAAAGGAGGATGCAGGGGTGGGCACAGCCTGACCGCAGCGTGTGGAAGACTCGAGGACCATGAGCTCACAGATGAGAACTAGAGAAGTGAGAAACCTTAAGCCGCAAGGTAGGCTTGTCTCTTCAAGGGTAGGTTTGAGTACCGGTTTTGCCCCCAGAAGTCTGGAAATGGAGGTAGCTAATAACCAGGTGACCTGTGGTCTGTTTTGGCCCAGGCCAAACTTGAATAGCCCGGACTTTGGTGTTTATGCAAAGCCTTTGTCCTGAGCAGTGTTTCTCAGTCCACGGAACCCAACCTTCTGGGGAGATGTCCCCCTGTAGTTTACCGAGGCAGCCGAGCGGGCCACCACAGCCTCCTTCAGACACTTCTGTGCAACTCAGCCTCACTGTGAATTTCTGTGTTTTCTGGGGAACCTCAGGCGATCGTCCTCGTAAAGGGGTCGATCCACCCCCAAAGGGGGTCTTCTCGACCTCCAGGTTGAGTAGGCCGCCCTAGACGCGTGAGCATCGTTTCTCGGCCGAGAGAAGCCATCTTTACTTACAGCAGAGGCCTTATGGGAAGCAAGTCATGAGCTCTGTGGTCCACACGTGCCACGGTTTAATATCTGTCACCAGGAAGCCTGTCCCCATATCGTGCTGTGCTTCAATATGCCTAAAAGAAATGGCCCGGTGGTGTCAGACTCCGGAGGCTTGAACCGACAGGGACTGCGGAGGCCCGCTCAGACAGGGTTCCCTCTTGCTTCACTCTTATGGACACTCTGCGGGGCCGGGATTGCAGACAGCTCCCACTCCAGTCAAGTCTCCGTCTTGGGAGGGAGTCCCCGTGGGTGTTGGTTGTGGGGGCCCTCTAGCTGTGAAAGCATAGTTTCCCGGCTCCTGCCTCTGGACATGGGCTCAAGTCGAGGTGGTCCTGTGGCCGGCCCCAGGCCGCAGGCAGGCAGCCTTCCAGAAGGGGGAGGAAAGGAAGGCAGAGCTGGTAGATGTTTTCCAGGCCACCTTTCTCCGAGCAGCAGCCCAAGAGCGAAGAGGCATGGAGATCTTCCTGCCTCCCCTAGCCTACGCCCTCGCTCTGCCTTTCCTCTGTACTCCTCTTCTGCCCTCCACCATGTCCTGATACCTCGCCATCAGCTCTGCCTACCGCCGTGGGTCCCCCCACCACCCTCCAAGTCTCCGCGACCTCTTCTTCTGCTTCTTCGACTCTGTTCCTCTCTCTCTCTCTCTCTCTCCCATCTATATAATATATATATATACATATATATATATGTATGTATATATATCCAATTTGTTCTTTCCTTTTGCTTTTGCATGCTTTGGATCTCTTGGAAGGCCTAGATACCTATTGTATTGACTGCCGTGCAACTTGCTGCAACACTGTGTAGGCCCAGCTGGCAGGCATGCAATTTCTTTCATTTCATGCCTCTACCTCCACCTGCCTGCAAAGATGACAGATAGGAGACCCCCCTCCACCCACTCTGCATTTTTCTCTTTGTCAAATCACTCTGCCCATCCTGATCTCTTTCTCTCTGTCCCTGTCTCTGTCCCTCTCTCTCTCTCTCTCTCTCTCTCTCTCTCTCTGTGTGTGTGTGTGTGTGAGAGAGAGAGAGAGAGAGAGAGAGAGAGAGGGAGAGAGAGAGAGAGACTGTCTGTCTGCCTGCCTGTCTGTCTCTTTGCCTGTCTGCCTGTCTCTCGGTGAGTGGATTTCTGTGTGGGTGTCTGTCTGTCTCTCAGGCAGCATGTCTCTGTGTGTCTCTGCGTGTTGCCAACGCCTGTTTCCTCCTGACTCCCTGGAAGTTCTGAGTCGTTTCTTGACAAAATGGTCATGCCAAGTCACCCAGGGTGTTGTCAGTCAGAGTCGGTGGTCGAGAGGCAGCTGAGATAGTGGTGTTGAGCAAAAGTAGTAGGCATGGTGCCAGGGATGGGTCGGCTAGAATAAGGGGCTCCGGGTGGCTGTGCTTCTCTGAAGACACGGGTTGGATAGAGGTGGGAGGAAATCGGCGAGTTGTGCTTGGGGGGGTTTGGGCTTGGGCCTTGTGCCCTTCGCTCGTTCGTTCGTTCGCTTCGTTCGTTCGTTCGTTCCCTTCCCCCTGTTCCCACCCTGAGCAGCAGGCATGCCCTCACCCTCCGGCTCCCGTGGCCGAGGCCGGAGAAGGTCCTGCGGATCATGGAGTGGGGAGAGTGAGCAGTGTCGTCCATGACATGTCACCGGGTGCTTGCCCTCCCGGCCGTCCCTAGCAGGGTGTCGAGGTCCATGGCACCCACCCGCCCACCCCCAAATTGGTCCTCGCACCAATGCTGCCTTGCAAGCACTACTGGACGCATGGGAAATGAGCTGAGCCAGGGTTGGGGAACTGGGTGCTCCCGCCGAGCCTCCGGGCTCCGTCGTCGAGGAGGCGTGGAGAAGTGTCAGGAGGGTGTGTCTGTCTGTGTCTTGTGAGGGCTTGAGCTCAGGGTGGGCTGAGGGCCGGTGGAGGAGAAGCGCGACCACAGTGCAGAGTTGAAAGCCTCGGTTCGGCTGTGGGTCAGTCCCCAGCGACGAAGGGCCGAGCTCGCTGTGCAGCCCCTCGGGCTGCGGGGTTCGGGGCTGGTGCCTGGTGAGCCAATATCGCCGGGCGTCGGGCCGCCAAGTGAGTATGGACCGCGAAAGGGCAGGAGCAGAAGGAGCAGCGAGCGAGTCGACGAGCGAGCGGGCTGGGTGGCAGAGGAGGGTTGGGGCCCGAGTGGGCTCTAGGAGGAGGAGGAGGAGGAGGAGGAGGAGGAGAGTGAAGGGTTAGGGAGGCCAGTGCCTGAGCGGCGGGACGGAGCGGTGGCTGCAGAGGCAGAGGCAGAGGCAGAGGCAGAGGCAGAGGCAGAGGCAGAGGCAGAGGCAGAGGCAGAGGCAGAGGCAGAGGCAGAGGCAGAGGCAGAGGCAGAGGCAGAGGCAGAGGCAGAGGCAGAGGCAGAGAGTGGACAGGGGCGCTGGTGAGCGGTGCGTGTGGGTTCCCGGGCCGACCGCCAGGGGTCGCGCGCAATGAGAGAAGAAGAGTGGGCGCGGGGGCGTCGGGCGTCGGGCGTGAGGGGTCGCGATGGGTGGGAGATAGGAGGCTGTGGTGCTGGCGGTGCGCGCGCGCGCGAGTGTGTGTGAGCGAAGTGCGAGAGGCGAGCGTTGTTGGTTGTGAGGAGGTGTTGTGTTGAGGGTGTCGTGTATGGCGAGTGCGGGTGGAGTGTCGGGATGTGAGAGCAGGGTGGGCGGGTGTCGGGGGTCGGTGGTGGTCGGGCGCCGTGGGGCTTGCGCGCGGGCAGGGGGCGTGTCGGTGAGGTGACGTCATTGGAGATGAGGTTGGAGTAGGTCCGTGAGGCGGCATCCACTCGCCGGTTGTGGTGGCGCACGCCGGTAGGATTTGCTGAAGGAGGCAGAGGCAGGAGGATCACGAGTTCGAGGCCAGCCTGGGCTACACATTTTTTCCTTTGCTTTTTTTCTCCCTTCTCTTCTTTTTTTCGCTCCTCGCCTCTCGCCTCTCGCTTCTCGCCTGCTACACTTTCCCATCTCTCCTGCCTGCGCTCCGCTTCTTTGCTCTGCCTTCTTCTTCGGCCCCTCTGCCCCCTGCTTTCGCACACCCTTGCCCCTCACACATACAACACCCGCCCGCCCGCACAACACCAACCAACTCACGCTGCGCTCACACACAAGGCCTCTAACAAACACTTGCACAACCACCCACAACCTCCTCTCGCCTCGCTCGGGATACCACACCGTGCCCTTCAGCCCTTTCTCCATCGCCTTTCTCGCCTCCCCCCTTTGCTCCACTAGCAACCGCTCTGCACACAGGCACCAGGGGACACGCCTTCCCCTCGCACTCACCCACCCACATGGCCTTCCTTTCCCTGGGCCTCCCTCCCTCGCTCCTACTTTCACAGAAGGCCCCCCTGCCCGGGCAGGGGGGTGGGGGGCGGCGGTGGGGGTGGCGTTGGGGCTCCTACCCGACGACGCCCATGTTCTCTTTGGCCCGGCCTGTCCTTTGGCCTTGCTTGGCCTTTGCTACTTCGGGCCTTTCGTTTACAACCCAGGCCTCCTCCTCCAACTTTTAGGAAACATCACACCCTCGCCTTAGTGGTGACTTCCTCGGTCATTCTTTGCTATCCATCGTAGCAGCAGCAGCAGCCGCAGCCGCAGCCGCAGCAGCTGGGGTGGTGGTAGTAATAGTGGTTGGTAGTAGTAGTTCTGGTAGGACTAACGATATTCGTAGTAATAGCAGTAGCAATACTAACGACGTTCTCGCTCGGGGCCTACTACCGGGCAGGTACCTTGAGGCTTGCCCGGTCTGCCTTCAATGGGACGATTGTGACAGCAACCACGGGGAGTTGGTAGAATGGGAGGCCCTGTTCAAAGGAAGCACGCAGGGTGACCCAAAGGCAGCCTGAGTCCACCGCAGCTGAAGGGGATTGAGATAGGTGGCAAACCTCTACGTTTCCGGGTCCTTGGAATACCAACTCCACTCTGAGGTTCTGTTTGGTTGAATGAGTGAGTGAGTGAGTGACTGATTGATTTTGAAGTGTCCATCGACAGGTAAACACTTTGACTTGTGCTCCCCGGTTGAATTGTGAGTTCAGCGGGTCACCGAGAGTCACTGCCAGTGCTGACAGGTGCAGAGACCATCGATGGAAAGAGAGAAGCCGGTTCTGTGTCTGTGGCTCTGTGCTGCTCATGCCCAGTGATGATTCCCTTGGGGGTTGTTCCTGGGCTCCATGGCCTTGAGGATTGCGTGCGTGCAGGGAGGGGTAGGCTTCAGGTCGGGATACCCCAGCCCGGACCACAGCAGGCTTCCACACCCTCTGAGGCGGGTCCTTGGCTTCATGTGCTCCATGATTTGGTCGTCCCGCTCCTGCTGTTCTTCAAGGAGCAGGGACACCTGTTTTTGTCGTTGGTGGTTTGGTTTGGTCTGGTCTGGTTCGGTTTAGGTTTAGGTTTTTTGTTACATTTCTTGTGCTGAGTGCATTTTCTTAGGCGGGCTTGGGGGAAGGTTGCTACTGCTGCTAGGTGGGATGGATGGAGGGCTGCCTGGATGGAAGCATATGCATGGGTGCATGGATGGATGGATTGGAGTGTGGGTGGATGAACTATGGATGGACGGACGGACTGATGTATGTATGTATGTATGTATGTATGTATGTATGTATAGATGTATAGATGTATGGATATATGTATGTATAGATGTATAGATGGATGCATGGAT
Organism: Phodopus roborovskii; assembly: GCF_943737965.1. NCBI lineage: Eukaryota > Metazoa > Chordata > Mammalia > Rodentia > Cricetidae > Phodopus > Phodopus roborovskii. The sequence goes on along the minus strand of NW_026126689.1, from coordinate 60,294 downwards.
GCATGGATGCATGGATCTATGGATGTATGTTTGGCTGGGTGGCTGAGTGGGATGGTGGGGGGCGGAGATCAATGCATGATGGTTGGAAAGGGTAAAGGAGGATGCAGGGTCACATGCGTGGGCACAGTCCTGAACGCAGCGTGAGGGAAGACTCGAGGACCATGAGCTCACAGATGAGAACTAGAGAAGTGAGAAACCTTAAGCCGCAAGGTAGGCTTGTCTCTTCAAGGGTAGGTTTGAGTACCGGTTTGGCCCCAGAAGTCTGGAAATGGAGGTAGCTAATAACCAGGTGACCTGTGGTCTGTTTTGGCCCAGGCCAAACTTGAATAGCCCGGACTTTGGTGTTTATGCAAAGCCTTTGTCCTGAGCAGTGTTTCTCAGTCCACGGAACCCAACCTTCTGGGGAGATGTCCCCCTGTAGTTTACCGAGGCAGCCGAGCGGGCCACCACAGCCTCCTTCAGACACTTCTGTGCAACTCAGCCTCACTGTGAATTTCTGTGTTTTCTGGGGAACCTCAGGCGATCGTCCTCGTAAAGGGGTCGATCCACCCCCAAAGGGGGTCTTCTCGACCTCCAGGTTGAGTAGGCCGCCCTAGACGCGTGAGCATCGTTTCTCGGCCGAGAGAAGCCATCTTTACTTACAGCAGAGGCCTTATGGGAAGCAAGTCATGAGCTCTGTGGTCCACACGTGCCACGGTTTAATATCTGTCACCAGGAAGCCTGTCCCCATATCGTGCTGTGCTTCAATATGCCTAAAAGAAATGGCCCGGTGGTGTCAGACTCCGGAGGCTTGAACCGACAGGGACTGCGGAGGCCCGCTCAGACAGGGTTCCCTCTTGCTTCACTCTTATGGACACTCTGCGGGGCCGGGATTGCAGACAGCTCCCACTCCAGTCAAGTCTCCGTCTTGGGAGGGAGTCCCCGTGGGTGTTGGTTGTGGGGGCCCTCTAGCTGTGAAAGCATAGTTTCCCGGCTCCTGCCTCTGGACATGGGCTCAAGTCGAGGTGGTCCTGTGGCCGGCCCCAGGCCGCAGGCAGGCAGCCTTCCAGAAGGGGAGGAAAGGAAGGCAGAGCTGGTAGATGTTTTCCAGGCCACCTTTCTCCGAGCAGCAGCCCAAGAGCGAAGAGGCATGGAGATCTTCCTGCCTCCCTAGCCTACGCCCCGCTCTGCCTTTCTTCTGTACTCCTCTTCTGCCCTCCACCATGTCCTGATACCTCGCCATCAGCTCTGCCTACCGCCGTGGGTCGCCCCCACCACCCTCCAAGTCTCCGCGACCTCTTCTTCTGCTTCTTCGACTCTGTTCCTCTCTCTCTCTCTCTCTCTATTATATATATATATATATATATATATATACATATATATATATGTATGTATATATATCCAATTTGTTCTTTCCTTTTTGCTTTTGCATGCTTTGGATCTCTTGGAAGGCCTAGATACCTATTGTATTGACTGCCGTGCAACTTGCTGCAACACTGTGTAGGCCCAGCTGGCAGGCATGCAATTTCTTTCATTTCATGCCTCTACCTCCACCTGCCTGCAAAGATGACAGATAGAGACCCCCCCTCCACCCACTCTGCATTTTTCTCTTTGTCAAATCACTCTGCCCATCCTGATCTCTTTCTCTGTCCCTGTCCTACTGTCTCTCTCTCTCTCTCTCTCTCTCTCTCTCTGTGTGTGTGTGTGTGAGAGAGAGAGAGAGGGAGAGAGGGAGAGAGGGAGGGAGAGAGAGAGAGAGACTGTCTGTCTGCCTGCCTGTCTGTCTCTTGCCTGTCTGCCTGTCTCTCGGTGAGTGGATTTCTGTGTGGGTGTCTGTCTGTCTCTCAGGCAGCATGTCTCTGTGTGTCTCTGCGTGTTGCCAACGCCTGTTTCCTCCTGACTCCCCTGGAAGTTCTGAGTCGTTTCTTGACAAAATGGTCATGCCAAGTCACCCAGGGTGTTGTCAGTCAGAGTCGGTGGTCGAGAGGCAGCTGAGATAGTGGTGTTGAGCAAAAGTAGTAGGCATGGTGCCAGGGATGGGTCGGCTAGAATAAGGGGCTCCGGGTGGCTGTGCTTCTCTGAAGACACGGGTTGGATAGAGGTGGGAGGAAATCGGCGAGTTGTGCTTGGGGGGTTTGGGCTTGGGCCTTGTGCCCTCGTTCCGTCTCGCCGTTCGTTCGTTCGCCTGTCTGCTCGTTCGTTCGTTCCCTTCCCCCTGTTCCCACCCTGAGCAGCAGGCATGCCCTCACCTCCGGCTCCCCGTGGCCGAGGCCGGAGAAGGTCCTGCGGATCATGGAGTGGGGAGAGTGAGCAGTGTCGTCCATGACATGTCACCGGGTGCTTGCCCTCCCGGCCGTCCCTAGCAGGGTGTCGAGGTCCATGGCACCCACCCGCCCACCCCCCAAATTGGTCCTCGCACCAATGCTGCCTTGCAAGCACTACTGGACGCATGGGAAATGAGCTGAGCCAGGGTTGGGGAACTGGGTGCTCCCCGCCGAGCCTCCGGGCTCCGTCGTCCAGGAGGCGTGGAGAAGTGTCAGGAGGGTGTGTCTGTCTGTGTCTTGTGAGGGCTTGAGCTCAGGGTGGGCTGAGGGCCGGTGGAGGAGAAGCGCGACCACAGTGCAGAGTTGAAAGCCTCGGTTCGGCTGTGGGTCAGTCCCCAGCGACGAAGGGCCGAGCTGCTGTGCAGCCCTCGGGCTGCGGGGTTCGGGGCTGGTGCCTGGTGAGCCAATATCGCCGGGCGTCGGGCCGCCAAGTGAGTATGGACCGCGAAAGGGCAGGAGCAGAAGGAGCAGCGAGCGAGTCGACGAGCGAGCGGGCTGGGTGGCAGAGGAGGGTTGGGGCCCGAGTGGGCTCTAGGAGGAGGAGGAGGAGGAGGAGGAGGAGAGTGAAGGGTTAGGGAGGCCAGTGCCTGAGCGGCGGGACGGAGCGGTGGCTGGGGCAGAGGCAGAGGCAGGAGGCAGAGGCAGAGGCAGAGGCAGAGGCAGAGGCAGAGGCAGAGGCAGGAAGGCAGAGGCAGAGGCAGAGAGTGGACAGGGGCGCTGGTGAGCGGTGCGTGTGGGTTCCCGGGCCGACCGCCAGGGGTCGCGCGCAATGAGAGAAGAAGAGTGGGCGCGGGGCGTCGGGCGTCGGGCGTGAGGGGTCGCGATGGGTGGGAGATAGGAGGCTGTGGTGCTGGCGGTGCGCGCGCGCGTGTGTGTGAGCGAAGTGCGAGAGGCGAGCGTTGTTGGTTGTGAGGAGGTGTTGTGTTGAGGGTGTCGTGTATGGCGAGTGCGGGTGGAGTGTCGGGATGTGAGAGCAGGGTGGGCGGGTGTCGGGGGTCGGTGGTGGTCGGGCGCCGTGGGGCTTGCGCGCGGGCAGGGGGCGTGTCGGTGAGGTGACGTCATTGGAGATGAGGTTGGAGTAGGTCCGTGAGGCGGCATCCACTCGCCGGTTGTGGTGGCGACGCCGGTAGGATTTGCTGAAGGAGGCAGAGGCAGGAGGATCACGAGTTCGAGGCCAGCCTGGGCTACACATTTTTTTCCTTTGCTTTTTTTCTCCCTTCTCTTCTTTTTTCGCTCCTCGCCTCTCGCCTCTCGCTTCTCGCCTGCTACACTTTCCCATCTCTCCCGCCTGCGCTCCGCTTCTTTGCTCTGCCTTCTTCTTCGGCCCCTCTGCCCCCTGCTTTCGCACACCCTTGCCCCCTCACACATACAACACCCGCCCGCCCGCACAACACCAACCAACTCACGCTGCGCCACACACAAGGCCTCTAACAAACACTTGCACAACCACCCACAACCTCCTCTCGCCTCGCTCGGGATACCACACCGTGCCCTTCAGCCCTTTCTCCATCGCCTTTCTCGCCTCCCTTTGCTCCACTAGCAACCGCTCTGCACACAGGCACCAGGGGACACGCCTTCCTCGCACTCACCCACCCACATGGCCTTCCTTTCCCTGGGCCTCCCTCCCTCGCTCCTACTTTCACAGAAAGGCCCCCCTGCCCGGGCAGGGGGGTGGGGGCGGCGGTGGGGGTGGCGTTGGGGCCCTACCCGACGACGCCCATGTTCTCTTTGGCCCGGCCTGTCCTTTGGCCTTGCTTGGCCTTTGCTACTCGGGCCTTTCGCTTACAACCCAGGCCTCCTCCTCCAACTTTTAGGAAACATCACACCCTCGCCTTAGTGGTGACTTCCTCGGTCATTCTTTGCTATCCATCGTAGCAGCAGCAGCAGCCGCAGCCGCAGCCGCAGCAGCTGGGGTGGTGGTAGTAATAGTGGTTGGTAGTAGTAGTTCTGGTAGGACTAACGATATTCGTAGTAATAGCAGTAGCAATACTAACGACGTTCTCGCTTTGGGGCCTACTACCGGGCAGGTACCTTGAGGCTTGCCCGGTCTGCCTTCAATGGGACGATTGTGACAGCAACCACGGGAGTTGGTAGAATGGGAGGCCCTGTTCAAAGGAAGCACGCAGGGTGACCCAAAGGCAGCCTGAGTCCACCGCAGCTGAAGGGGATTGAGATAGGTGGCAAACCTCTACGTTTCCGGGTCCTTGGAATACCAACTCCACTCTGAGGTTCTGTTTGGTTGAATGAGTGAGTGAGTGAGTGACTGATTGATTTTGAAGTGTCCATCGACAGGTAAACACTTTGACTTGTGCTCCCCGGTTGAATTGTGAGTTCAGCGGGTCACCGAGAGTCACTGCCAGTGCTGACAGGTGCAGAGACCATCGATGGAAAGAGAGAAGCCGGTTCTGTGTCTGTGGCTCTGTGCTGCTCATGCCCAGTGATGATTCCCTTGGGGGTTGTTCCTGGGCTCCATGGCCTTGAGGATTGCGTGCGTGCAGGGAGGGGTAGGCTTCAGGTCGGGATACCCCAGCCCGGACCACAGCAGGCTTCCACACTCCCTCTGAGGCGGGTCCTTGGCTTCATGTGCTCCATGATTTGGTCGTCCCGCTCCTGCTGTTCTTCAAGGAGCAGGGACACCTGTTTTTGTCGTTGGTGGTTTGGTTTGGTCTGGTCTGGTTCGGTTTAGGTTTAGGTTTTTTGTTACATTTCTTGTGCTGAGTGCATTTTCTTAGGCGGGCTTGGGGGAAGGTTGCTACTGCTGCTAGGTGGGATGGATGGAGGGCTGCCTGGATGGAAGCATATGCATGGGTGCATGGATGGATGGATTGGAGTGTGGGTGGATGAACTATGGATGGACGGACGGACTGATGTATGTATGTATGTATGTATGTATGTATGTATGTATAGATGTATAGATGTATGGATATATGTATGTATAGATGTATAGATGGATGCATGATGCATGGATGCATGGATCTATGGATGTATGTTTGGCTGGGTGGCTGAGTGGGATGGTGGGGGCGGAGATCAATGCATGATGGTTGGAAAGGGTAAAGGAGGATGCAGGGTCACAGCACGCAGCGTGTGGAAGACTCGAGGACCATGAGCTCACAGATGAGAACTAGGAGAAGTGAGAAACCTAGCCGCAAGGTAGGCTTGTCTCTTCAAGGGTAGGTTTGAGTACCGGTTTTGCCCCCAGAAGTCTGGAAATGGAGGTGGCTAATAACCAGGTGACCTGAGGTCTGTTTTGGCCCAGGCCAAACTTGAATAGCCCGGACTTTGGTGTTTATGCAAAGCCTTTGTCCTGAGCAGTGTTTCTCAGTCCACGGAACCCAACCTTCTGGGGAGATGTCCCCCTGTAGTTTACCGAGGCAGCCGAGCGGGCCACCACAGCCTCCTTCAGACACTTCTGTGCAACTCAGCCTCACTGTGAATTTCTGTGTTTTCTGGGGAACCTCAGGCGATCGTCCTCGTAAAAGGGTCGATCCACCCCCAAAGGGGTCTTCTCGACCTCCAGGTTGAGTAGGCCGCCCTAGACGCGTGAGCATCGTTTCTCGGCCGAGAGAAGCCATCTTTACTTACAGCAGAGGCCTTATGGGAAGCAAGTCATGAGCTCTGTGGTCCACACGTGCTACGGTTTAATATCTGTCACCAGGAAGCCTGTCCCCATATCGTGCTGTGCTTCAATATGCCTAAAAGAAATGGCCCGGTGGTGTCAGACTCCGGAGGCTTGAACCGACAGGGATCATGGAGGCCCGCTCAGACAGGGTTCCCTCTTGCTTCACTCTTATGGACACTCTGCGGGGCCGGGATTGCAGACAGCTCCCACTCCAGTCAAGTCTCCGTCTTGGGAGGAGTCCCCGTGGGTGTTGGTTGTGGGGGCCCTCTAGCTGTGAAAGCATAGTTTCCCGGCTCCTGCCTCTGGACATGGGCTCAAGTCGAGGTGGTCCTGTGGCCGGCCCCAGGCCGCAGGCAGGCAGCCTTCCAGAAGGGGAGGAAAGGAAGGCAGAGCTGGTAGATGTTTTCCAGGCCACCTTCTCCCGAGCAGCAGCCCAAGAGCGAAGAGGCATGGAGATCTTCCTGCCTCCCTAGCCTACGCCCTCGCTCTGCCTTTCTTCTGTACTCCTCTTCTGCCCTCCACCATGTCCTGATACCTCGCCATCAGCTCTGCCTACCGCCGTGGGTCCCCCACCACCCTCCAAGTCTCCGCGACCTCTTCTTCTGCTTCTTCGACTCTGTTCCTCTCTCTCTCTCTCTGATTATATATATATATATATATATATATACATATATATATATATGTATATATCCAATTTGTTCTTTCCTTTGCTTTTGCATGCTTTGGATCTCTTGGAAGGCCTAGATACCTATTGTATTGACTGCCGTGCAACTTGCTGCAACACTGTGTATGCCCAGCTGGCAGGCATGCAATTTCTTTCATTTCATGCCTCTACCTCCACCTGCCTGCAAAGATGACAGATAGAGACCCCCCTCCACCCACTCTGCATTTTTCTCTTTGTCAAATCACTCTGCCCATCCTGATCTCTTTCTCTTGTCCCTGTCTCTGTCCCTCTCTCTCTCTCTCTCTCTCTCTCTGTCTCTGTGTGTGTGTGTGAGAGAGAGAGAGAGAGAGAGAGAGAGGGAGAGAGGGAGAGAGAGAGAGAGACTGTCTGTCTGCCTGCCTGTCTGTCTCTTTGCCTGTCTGCCTGTCTCTCGGTGAGTGGATTTCTGTGTGGGTGTCTGTCTGTCTCTCAGGCAGCATGTCTCTGTGTGTCTCTGCGTGTTGCCAACGCCTGTTTCCTCCTGACTCCCCTGGAAGTTCTGAGTCGTTTCTTGACAAAATGGTCATGCCAAGTCACCCAGGGTGTTGTCAGTCAGAGTCGGTGGTCGAGAGGCAGCTGAGATAGTGGTGTTGAGCAAAAGTAGTAGGCATGGTGCCAGGGATGGGTCGGCTAGAATAAGGGGCTCCGGGTGGCTGTGCTTCTCTGAAGACACGGGTTGGATAGAGGTGGAGGAAATCGGCGGAGTTGTGCTTGGGGGGTTTGGGCTTGGGCCTTGTGCCCTTCGTTCGTTCGTTCTCGTTAGTTCGTTCGTTCGTTCGTTCGTTCCCTTCCCCCTGTTCCCACCCTGAGCAGCAGGCATGCCCCTCACCTCCGGCTCCCGTGGCCGAGGCCGGAGAAGGTCCTGCGGATCATGGAGTGGGGAGAGTGAGCAGTGTCGTCCATGACATGTCACCGGGTGCTTGCCCTCCCGGCCGTCCCTAGCAGGGTGTCGAGGTCCATGGCACCCACCCGCCCACCCCCAAATTGGTCCTCGGCACCAATGCTGCCTTGCAAGCACTACTGGACGCATGGGAAATGAGCTGAGCCAGGGGTTGGGGAACTGGGTGCTCCCGCCGAGCCTCCGGGCTCCGTCGTCGAGGAGGCGTGGAGAAGTGTCAGGAGGGTGTGTCTGTCTGTGTCTTGTGAGGGCTTGAGCTCAGGGTGGGCTGAGGGCCGGTGGAGGAGAAGCGCGACCACAGTGCAGAGTTGAAAGCCTCGGTTCGGCTGTGGGTCAGTCCCCAGCGACGAAGGGCCGAGCTCGCTGTGCAGCCCTCGGGCTGCGGGGTTCGGGGCTGGTGCCTGGTGAGCCAATATCGCCGGGCGTCGGGCCGCCAAGTGAGTATGGACCGCGAAAGGGCAGGAGCAGAAGGAGCAGCGAGCGAGTCGACGAGCGAGCGGGCTGGGTGGCAGAGGAGGGTTGGGGCCCGGAGTGGGGTCTAGGAGGAGGAGGAGGAGGGAGGAGGAAGGGTTAGTGAAGGGTGCTAGGGAGGACGAGCCGTGCCTGAGCGGCGGGACGGAGCGGTGGCTGCAGAGGCAGAGGCAGAGGCAGAGGCAGAGGCAGAGGCAGAGGCAGAGGCAGAGGCAGAGGCAGAGGCAGAGGCAGAGGCAGAGGCAGAGAGTGGACAGGGGCGCTGGTGAGCGGTGCGTGTGGGTTCCCGGGCCGACCGCCAGGGGTCGCGCGCAATGAGAGAAGAAGAGTGGGCGCGGGGCGTCGGGCGTCGGGCGCGAGGGGTCGCGATGGGTGGGAGATAGGAGGCTGTGGTGTTGGCGGTGCGCGCGCGCGGAGTGTGTGTGAGCGAAGTGCGAGAGGCGAGCGTTGTTGGTTGTGAGGAGGTGTTGTGTTGAGGGTGTCGTGTATGGCGAGTGCGGGTGGAGTGTCGGGATGTGAGAGCAGGGTGGGCGGGTGTCGGGGGTCGGTGGTGGTCGGGCGCCGGGGGCTTGGCGCGGGCAGGGGGCGTGTCGGTGAGGTGACGTCATTGGAGATGAGGTTGGAGTAGGTCCGTGAGGCGGCATCCACTCGCCGGTTGTGGTGGCGCACGCCGGTAGGATTTGCTGAAGGAGGCAGAGGCAGGAGGATCACGAGTTCGAGGCCAGCCTGGGCTACACATTTTTTTCCTTTGCTTTTTTTCTCCCTTCTCTTCTTTTTTCGCTCCTCGCCTCTCGCCTCTCGCTTCTCGCCGCTACACTTTCCCATCTCTCCGCCTGCGCTCCGCTTCTTTGCTCTGCCTTCTTCTTCGGCCCCTCTGCCCCCCTGCTTTCGCACACCCTTGCCCCTCACACATACAACACCCGCCCCGCCCCGCACAACACCTACCAACCAACTCACGCTGCGCTCACACACAAGGCCTCTAACAAACACTTGCACAACCACCCACAACCTCCTCTCGCCTCGCTCGGGATACCACACCGTGCCCTTCAGCCCTTTCTCCATCGCCTTCTCGCCTCCCTTTGCTCCACTAGCAACCGCTCTGCACACAGGCACCAGGGGACACGCCTTCCCCCCTGCACTCACCCACCCACATGGCCTTCCTTTCCCTGGGCCTCCCTCCCTCGGCTCCTACTACAGAAAGGCCCCCCCTGCCCGGGCAGGGGGTGGGGGGCGGCGGTGGGGGGTGGCGTTGGGGCTCCTACCCGACGACGCCCATGTTCTCTTTGGCCCGGCCTGTCCCTTTGGCCTTGCTTGGCCTTTTGCTACTTCGGTGCCTTTCGTTTTACAACCCAGGCCTCCTCCTCCAACTTTTAGGAAACATCACACCCTGCGCCTTAGTGGTGACTTCCTCGGTAATTATTTGCTATCCATCGTAGCAGCAGCAGCAGCCGCAGCCGCAGCCGCAGCAGCTGGGGTGGTGGTAGTAATAGTGGTTGGTAGTGTAGTTCTGGTAGGACTAACGATATTCGTATGGGCTAGCAGTAGCAATACTAACGACGTTCGATTTGGGGCCTACTACCCGGGCAGGCACTCTTGGAGGCTTGCCCGGTCGCCTTCTAATGGGGCCGTATTGTGACAGCAACCCACGGGGAGTTGGTGAGAATGGGGAGTACCCTGTTCAAAGGAAGCACGCAGGGTGACCCAAAGGTAGCCTGGTCCCCGCAGCTGAAGGGGATTGAGATAGGTGGCAAACCTCTACGTTTCCGGTCCTTGGAATACCAACTCCACTCTGAGGGTTCTGTTTGGTTGAATGAGTGAGTGAGTGAGTGACTGATTGATTTTGAAGTGTCCATCGACAGGGTAAACACTTTGACTTGTGCTCCCCGGTTGAATTCAGAGTTCAGCGGGTCACCGAGAGTCACTGCTGCCAGTGCTGACAGGTGCAGAGACCATCGATGGAAAGAGAGAAGCCGGTTCTGTGTCTGTGGCTCTTGTGCTGCTCATGCCCAGTGATGATTCCCGTGGGGGTTGTTCCTGGGCTCCATGGCCTTGAGGATTGCGTGCGTGCAGGGAGGGGGTAGGCTTCCAGGTCGGGGATACCCCAGCCCGGACCACAGCAGGCTTCCACACACTCCCTCTGAGGCGGGGTCCTTGGCTACATGGCTCCATGATTTGGGAATCGTCCCGGGCTCTCTGCTGTTCTTCAAGGAGCAGGGACTACCTGTTTTTGTCGTTGGTGGTTTGGTTTGGTCTGGTCTGTTTCGGTTTAGGTTTAGGTTTTTTTGTTACATTTCTTGTGCTGAGTGCATTTTCTTGGAGGAGCTTGGGGGAAGGTTGCTACCTGCTGCTAGGTGGGATGGATGGAGGGCTGTCTGATGGAAGCATATGCATGGGTGCATGGATGGATGGATTGGAGTGTGGGTGGATGAACTATGGATGGATGGATGGACTGATGTATGTATGTATGTATGTATGTATGTATGTATGTATGTATAGATGTATAGATGTATGGATATATGTATGTAGATAAGTATAGATGGATGCATGGATGCATGGATGCATGGATCTATGGATGTATGTTTGGCTGGGTGGCTGAGTGGGATGGTGGGGGCGGAGATCAATGCATGATGGTTGGAAAGGGTAAAGGAGGATGCAGATCACATGCGTGTGGTCACAGTCCTGAACGCAGCGTGTGGAAGACTCGAGGACCATGAGCTCACAGATGAGAACTAGAGAAGTGAGGAAACCTTAAGCCGCAAGGTAGGCTTGTCTCTTCAAGGGTAGGTTTGAGTGGAACCAGTTTTCCCAGAAGTCTGGAAATGGAGGTAGCTATTAACCAGGTGACCGGTGGTCTGTTTTGGCCCAGGCCAAACTTGAATAGCCCGGACTTTGGTGTTTATGCCCTTTGTCCCTGAGCAGTGTTTTCTCAGTCCACGGAACCCAACCTTCTGGGGAGATGTCCCCTGTAGTTTACCGAGGTAGCCGAGCGGGCCACCACAGCCTCCTTCAGACACTTCTGTGCAACTCAGCCTCACTGTAAACTTCTGTGTTTTCTCGGGAACCTCAGGCTATCGTCCTCTCGTGAAAGGTGCGATCCACCCCCAAAGGGGGTCTTCCAAACCTCCAGGTTGAGTAGGCCGCCCTAGACGCGTGAGCATCGTTTCTCGGCCGAGAGAAGCCATCTTTACTTACAGCAGAGGCCTTATGGGGAAGCAAGTCATGAGCTCTGTGGTCCACACGTTGCCACGGTTTAATATCTGTCACCAGGAAGCCTGTCCCCATATCGTGCTGTGCTTCAATATGCCCTAAAAGAAATGGCCCCGGTGGTGTCAGACTCCGGAGGCTTGAACCCGACAGGGACTGCGGAGGCCCGCTCAGACAGGGTTCCCTCTTGCTTCACTCTTATGGACACTCTGCGGGCCGGGATTGCAGACAGCTCCCCTCCAGTCAAGTCTCCGTCTTGGGAGGAGTCCCGTGGGTGTTGGTTGTGGGGGCCCTCTAGCTGTGAAAGCATAGTTTCCCGGCTCCTGCCTCTGGACATGGGCTCAAGTCGAGGTGGTCCTGTGGCCGGCCCCCAGGCCGCAGGCAGGCAGCCTTCCAGAAGGGGAGGAAAGGAAGGCAGAGCTGGTAGATGTTTTCCAGGCCACCTTTCTCTGAGGCAGCAGCCCAAGAGCGAAGAGGCATGGAGATCTTCCTGCCTCCCTAGCCCTACGCCCTCGCTCTGCCTTTCCTCTGTACTCCTCTTCTGCCTCCACCATGTCCTGATACCTCGTCATCAGCTCTGCCTACCGCCCCGTGATAAGTCCCCCCCACCACCCTCCAAGTCTCCCGCGACCTCTTTTCTTCTGCTTCTTCGTCTGTTCCTCTCTCTCTCTCTCTCTCTCTATATATCTCTATTATATATATATACATATATATTATGTATGTATATATATCCAATTTGTTCTTTCCTTTTTGCTTTGCATGCTTTGGATCTCTTGGAAGGCCTAGATACCTATTGTATTGACTGCCGTGCAACTTGCTGCAACACTGTGTAGGCCCAGCTGGCAGGCATGCAATTTCTTTCATTCATGCCTCTACCTCCACCTGCAAAGATGACCGATTGGAGACCCCCCTCCACCCACTCTGCATTTTTCTCTTTGTCAAATCACTCTGCCCATCCTGATCTCTTTCTCTCTGTCCCTGTCTCTGTCCCTCTTCTCTCTCTCTCTCTCTCTGTCTCTCTGTGTGTGTGTGTGTGAGTGAGAGAGAGAGGGAGAGAGGAGAGAGAGAGAGAGAAATACTGTTGCCTGCCTGTCTGTCTCTTGCCTGTCTGCCTGTCTCCGGTGAGAGTGGATTTCTGTGTGGGTGTCTGTCTGTCTCTCAGGCAGCATGTCTCTCGTGTGTCTCTGCGTGTTGCCAACGCCTGTTTCCTCCTGACTCCCCCTGGAAGTTCTGAGTCGTTTCTTGACAAAATGGTCATGCCAAGTCTCCCAGGGTGTTGTCAGTGAGAGTCAGGCAATCGTAGGCAGCTGAGATAGTGGTGTTGAGCAAAAGTAGTAGGCATGGTGCCAGGGATGGGTCGGCTAGAATAAGGGGCTCCGGGTGGCTGTGCTTCTCTAGCATCACGGGTTGGACAGAGGTGGGGAGGAAATCGGCGAGTTGTGCTTGGGGGTTTGGGCTTGGGCCCTTGTGCCCTTCGTTGGTCTTAGTTACCCTTTCCGTTACCGTTCGTTCGTCGTTCGTTCGTTCCTGCTTGGTTCCCTTCCCCCTGTTCCCACCCTGAGCAGCAGGCATGCCCTCACCTCCGGCTCCCGTGGCCGAGGCCGGAGAAGGTCCTGCGGATCATGGAGTGGGGAGAGTGAGCAGTGTCGTCCATGACATGTCACCGGTGCTTGCCCTCCCGGCCGTCCCTAGCAGGGTGTCGAGGTCCATGGCACCCACCCGCCCACACACCCCCAAATTGGTCCTCGCACCAATGGCGCCTTGCAAGCACTACTGGACGCATGGGGAAGTAGCGCTGAGCCAGGGTTGGGGAACTGGGTGCTCCCGCTTGAGCCTCCGGCTCCGTCGTCGAGGAGGCGTGGAGAAGTGTCAGGAGGGTGTGTCTGTCTGTGTCTTGTGAGGGCTTGAGCCAGGGGTGGGCTGAGGGCCGGTGGAGGAGAAGCAGACCACAGTGCAGAGTTGAAAGCCTCGGTTTGGCTGTGGGTCAGTCCCCAGCGACGAAGGGCCAGCTCTGTGCAGCCCTCGGGCTGCGGGGTTGGGGCTGGTGCCTGGTGAGCCAATATCGCCGGGCGTCGGGCCGCCAAGTGAGTATGGACCGCGACAGGGCAGGAGCAGAAGGAGTAGGAGCGAGTCGACGAGCGAGCGGGCTGGGTGGCAGAGGAGGGTTAGGGCCCGAGGGGCTCTAGGAGGAGGAGGAGGAGGGAGGAGGAGGGAGAGTGAAGGGTTAGGGAGGCCAGTGCCTGAGCGGCGGGACGGAGGCGGTGGCTGCAGAGGCAGAGGCAGAGGCAGAGGCAGAGGCAGAGGCAGAGGCAGAGGCAGAGGCAGAGGCAGAGGCAGAGGCAGAGGCAGAGGCAGAGGCAGGAGTGGATAGGGGCGCTGGTGAGCGGGTGCGTGTGGGTTCCCGGGCCCGACCGCCAGGGGGTCGCGCAATGAGAGAAGAAGAGTGGGCGCGGGGCGTCGGGCGTCGGGCGGGTGAGGGGTCGCGATGGGTGGGAGATAGGAGGCTGTGGTGCTATCGGTGCGCGCGCGCGAGGTGTGTGTGAGCGGAGGGTGAGAGGCGAGCGTTGTTGGTTGTGAGGAGGTGTTGTGTTGAGGGTGTCGTGTGGCGAGTGCGGGTGGAGTGTCGGGATGTGAGAGCAGGGTGGGCGGGGTGTCGGGGGTCGGTGGTGGTCGGGCGCCGGGGGCTTGCGCGCGGGCAGGGGGCGTGTCGGTGAGGTGACGTCATTGGAGATGAGGCTGGAGTAGGTCCGTGAGGCGGCATCCTCTCGCCGGTTGGTGGCGCCACGCCGGTAGGATTTGCTGAAGGAGGCAGAGGCAGGAGGATCACGAGTTCGAGGCCAGCCTGGAGCTAAGCACATTTTTTCCTTTGCTTTTTTCTCCCTTCTCTTCTTTTTTCGCTCCTCGCCTCCCTCGCCTTCTCGCTTCTCGCCTGCTACACTTTCCATCTCTCCCCGCCTGGCTCTGCTTCTTTGCTCTGCCTTCCTCGGCCCCTCTGCCCCCTGCTTTCACATCCCCTTGCCCCTCACACATACAACACCCGCCCCTTCGCACAACACCAACCAACCCAGCTGCGCTCACACACAAGGCCTCTAACAAACACTTGCACAACCACCCACAACCTCCTCTACCAACCTCGCTCGGGATACCACACCGTGCCCTTCAGCCCCTTTCTCCCATCGCCTTTCTCGCCTCCCTTTGCTCCACTAGCAACCGCTCTGCACACAGGCACCAGGGGACACGCCCTTCCCCCGCACTCACCCACCCACATGGCCTTCCTTTCCCTGGGCCTCCCTCCCCTCGACATCCTACTTTCACAGAAAGGCCCCCCTGCCGGGCAGGGGGTGGGGGCGGCCGGTGGGGGTGGCGTTGGGGCCTCCTACCCGCCGACGCCCATGTTCTCTTTGGCCCGGCCTGTCCTTTGGCCTTGCTTGGCCTTTTGCTACTTCGGGCCTTTCATTTAACCCAGGCCTCCTCCTCCAACTTTTAGGAAACATCACACCCTCGCCTTAGTGGTGACTTCCTCGGTCATTCTTTCTTATCCATCGTATAGCAGCGGGCAGCCGCGAGCCTCAGCCGCAGCAGCTGGGGTGGTGGTAGTAATAGTGGTTGGTAGTAGTAGTTCTGGTAGGACTAACGATATTCCTAGTAATAGCAATAGCAATACTAACGACAAAGTTCTCGTTTTCGGGCCTACTACCGGGCAGGTACCCTTGAGGCTTGCCCGGTCTGCCTTCAATGGGACGATTGTGACAGCAACCACGGGGAGTTGGTAGAATGGGAGGCCCTGTTCAAAGGAAGCCCGCAGGGTGACCCAAGGCAGCCTGAGTCCACCGCAGCTGAAGGGGATTGAGATAGGTGGCAAACCTCTCGTTTCCGGGTCCTTGGAATACCAACTCCACTCTGAGGTTCTGTTTGGTTGAATGAGTGAGTGAGTGAGTGACTGATTGATTTTGAAGTGTCCATCGACAGGTAAACACTTTGACTTGTGCTCCCCGGTTGAATTGTGAGTTCAGCGGGTCACCGAGAGTCACTGCCAGTGCTGACAGGTGCAGAGACCATCGATGGAAAGAGAGCGGTTCTGTGTCTGTGGCTCTGTGCTGCTCATGCCCAGTGATGATTCCCTTGGGGGGTTGTTCCTGGGCTCCATGGCCTTGAGGATTGCGTGCGTGCAGGGAGGGGTAGGCTTCAGGTCGGGGATACCCCAGCCCGGACCACAGCAGGCTTCCCCACTCCCTCTGAGGCGGGTCCTTGGCTTCATGTCTCCATGATTTGGTCGTCCCGCTCCTGCTGTTCTTCAAGGAGCAGGGACACCTGTTTTTGTCGTTGGTGGTTTGGTTTGGTCTGGTCTGCTTCGGTTTAGGTTTAGGTTTTTTGTTACATTTCTTGTGCTGAGTGCATTTTCTTAGGCGGGCTTGGGGGAAGGTTGCTACTGCTGCTAGGTGGGATGGATGGAGGGCTGCCTGGATGGAAGCATATGCATGGGTGCATGGATGGATGGATTGGAGTGTGGGTGGATGAACTATGGATGGACGGACGGACTGATGTATGTATGTATGTATGTATGTATGTATGTATAGATGTATAGATGTATGGATATATGTATGTATGATGTATAGATGGATGCATGGATGCATGGATGCATGGATCTATGGATGTATGTTTGGCTGGGTGGCTGGAGGGATGGTGAAGGCGAGATCAATGCATGATGGTTGGAAAGGGTAAAAAGGAGGATGCAGGGTCACATTTGGGCACAGTCCTGCACGCAGTGTAGGGAAGACTCGAGGACCATGAGCTCTCAGATGAGAACTAGAGAAGTGAGAAACCTTAAGCCGCAAGGTAGGCTTGCTCTTCAAGGGTAGGTTTGAGTACCAAGTTTTGCCCCCAGAAGTCTGGAAATGGAGGTGAGCTAATAACCAGGTGACCTGTGGTCTGTTTTGGCCCAGGCCAAACTTGAAATAGCGCCGGACTTTGGTGTTTATGCAAAGCCTTTGTCCTGAGCAGTGTTTCTCAGTCCCGGAGCCCAACCTTCTGGGGAGATGTCCCCCTGTAGTTTACCGAGGCAGCCGAGCGGGCCACCACAGCCTCCTTCAGACACTTCTGTGCTGGACTCAGCCTCACTGGCAGATTTCTGTGTTTTCTGGGGAACCTCAGGCGATGGCTCTTCGTAGCGTCGATCCACCCCCAAAGGGGGTCTTCTCGACCTCCAGGTTGAGTAGGCCGCCCTAGACGCGTGAGCATCGTTTCTCCGGCCGAGAGAAGCCATCTTTACTTACAGCAGAGGCCTTATGGGGAAGCAAGTCATGAGCTCTGTGGTCCACACGTGCCACGGTTTAATATCTGTCACCAGGAAGCCTGTCCCCATATCGTGCTGTGCTTCAACTATGCCTAAAAGAAATGGCCCGGTGGTGTCAGACTCCGGAGGCTTGAACCGACAGGGACTGCGGGAGGCCCGCTCAGACAGGGTTCCTCTTGCTTCACTCTTATGGACACTCTAGGCCGGGATTGCAGACAGCTCCCACTCCAGTCAAGTCTCCGTCTTGGGAGGGAGTCCCGTGGGTGTTGGTTGTGGGGCCCTCTGGCTGTGAAAGCATTGTTTCCCGGCTCCTGCCTCTGGACATGGGCTCAAGTCGAGGTGGTCCTGTGGCCAGGCCCCAGGCCGCAGGCAGGCACTCAGAAGGGGAGGGAAAGGGAAGGCAGAGCTGGTAGATGTTTTCCAGGCCACCTTTCTCCGAGCAGCAGCCCAAGAGCCGAAGAGGCATGGAGTTTTCCTGCCTCCCCTAGCCTCCGCCCTCGCTCTGCCTTTCCTCTGTACTTCTCTTCTGCCCTCCCACCATGTCCTGATACCTCGCATCAGCTCTGCCTACCGCCGTGGGTCGGCCCCACCACCCTCCAAGTCTCCGCGACCTCTTCTTCTGCTTCTTTGACTCTGTTCCTCTCTCTCTCTCTCTCATATATATATCTATATTATATATATATATATATATATATATGTATGATATATATCCAATTTGTTCTTTCCTTTTGCTTTTGCATGCTTTGGATCTCTTGGAAGGCCTAGATACCTATTGTATTGACTGCCGTGCAACTTGCTTCAACACTGTGTAGGCCCAGCTGGCAGGCACATGCAATTTTTTCATTTCATGCCTCTACCTCCACCTCACCTGCAAAGATGACAGATAGGAGACCCCCTCCACCCACTCTGCATTTTTCTCTTTGTCAAATCACTCTGCCCATCCCTGGATCTCTTTCTCTCTGTCCCTGTCTCTGTCCCTCTCTCTCTCTCTCTCTCTCTCTCTCTCTCTCTGTGTGTGTGTGTGTGTGTGAGAGAGAGGGAGAGAGGGAGAGAGAGAGAGAGAGACTGTCTGTCTGCCTGCCTGTCTGTCTCTTTGCCTGTCTGCCTGTCTCTCGGTGAGTGGATTTCTGTGTGGGTGTCTGTCTGTCTCTCAGGCAGCATGTCTCTGTGTGTCTCTGCGTGTTGCCAACGCCTGTTTCCTCCTGACTCCCCTGGAAGTTCTGAGTCGTTTCCTTGGACAAAATGGGTCATGCCAAGTCACCCAGGGTGTTGTCAGTCAGGTCGGTGGTCGAGAGGCAGCTGAGATAGTGGTGTTGAGCAAAAGTAGTAGGCATGGTGCCAGGGATGGGTCGGCTAGAATAAGGGGCTCCGGGTGGCTGTGCTTCTCTGAAGACACGGGTTGGATAGAGGTGGGAGGAAATCGGCGAGTTGTGCTTTGGGGAGTTTGGGCTTGGGCCTTGTACCCTTCGTCGTTAATTAGTTCGTTCGTTCGTTCGTTCCGTTGTTAGTTTCCCTTCCCCTGTTTCCCACCCTGAGCAGCAGGCATGCCCCTCACCTCCGGCTCCCGTGGCCGAGGCCGGAGAGAGGTCCTGCGGATCATGGAGTGGGGAGAGTGAGCAGTGTCGTCCATGACATGTCACCGGGTGCTTCCCCTCCCGGCCGTCCTAGCAGGGTGTCGAGGTCCATGGCACCCACCCCGCCACCCCCAAATTGGTCCTCAGCACCAATGCTGCCTCGCAAGCACTACTGGACGCATGGGAAATGAGCTGAGCCAGGGTTGGGGAACTGGGTGCTTCCCGCCGAGCCTCCCGGGCTCCGTCGTCGAGGAGGCGTGGAGAAGTGTCAGGAGGGTGTTGTCTGTCTGTGTCTTGTGAGGGCAGAGCTCAGGGTGGGCTGAGGGGCCGGTGGAGGAGAAGCGCGACCACAGTGCAGAGTTGAAAGCCTCGGTTCGGCTGTGGGTCAGTCCCCAGCGACGAAGGGCCGAGCTTCGCTTGTGCAGCCCTCAAGGTGCGGGGTTCGGGAGCTGGTGCCTGGTGAGGCCACTATCGCCGGGCGTCGGGCCGCCAAGTGAGTATGGACCGCGAAAGGGCAGGAGTAGAAGGAGCAGCGAGCGAGTCGACGAGCGAGAGCGGGCTAAGTGGCAGAGGAGGGTTGGGGCCCGAGTTGGGCTCTAGGAGGGAGGAGGAGGAGGAGGAGGGAGGAGGAGAGGAAGGGGTTAGGGAGGCCAGTGCCTGAGCGGCGGGACGGAGCGGTGGCTGCAGAGGCAGAGGCAGAGGCAGAGGCAGAGGCAGGTGAGGCAGCAGAGGCAGAGGCAGAGTGCAGAGGCAGAGGGAGAGGCAGAGGCAGAGGCAGAGGCAGAGGCAGAGGAGTGGCAGAGGAGAGGCAGAGAGGGGCTGGTGAGCGGTGCGTGTAGGTTCCCGGGCCGACCGCCAGGGGTCGCGCGCAATGAGAGAAGAAGAGTGGGCGCGGGGCGTCGGGCGTCGGGCGTGAGGGGTCGCGGGATGGGTGGGGAGATAGGAGGCTGTGGTGCTGGCGGTGCGCGCGCGCGAGGTGTGTGTGAGCCAAGTGCGAGAGGCGAGCGTTGTTGGTTGTGAGGAGGTGTTGTGTGTGAGGGTGTCGTATGGCGAGTGCGGGTGGAGTGTCGGGATGTGAGGCAGGGTGGGCGGGTGTCGGGGGTCCGGTGGTGGTCGGGCCCCAGTGGGGCTTCGCGCGGGGGCAGGGGGCGTGTCGGTGAGGTGACGTCATGGAGATGAGGTTGGAGTAGGTCCGTGAGGCGGCATCCACTCGCCGGTTGTGGTGGCGCACGCCGGTAGGATTTGCTGAAGGAGGCAGAGGCAGGAGGATCACGAGTTCGAGGCCAGCCTGGGCTACACATTTTTTTCCTTTGCTTTTTTTTTCTCCCTTCTCTTCTTTTTTCGCTCCTCGCCTCTCGCCTCTCGCTTCTCGCCTGCTACACTTTCCCATCTCTCCCGCCTGCGCTCCGCTTCTTTGCTCTGCCTTCTTCTTGACCCCTCTGCCCCCTGCTTTCACCCTTTGCCCCTCACACATACAACCCTCGCCCGCCCGCACAACACCAACCAACTCACGCTGCGCTCACACACAAGGCCTCTAACAAACACTTGCACAACCACCCACAACCTCCTCTCGCCTCGCTCGGGATACCACACCGTGCCCTTCAGCCCTTTCTCCATCGCCTTTCTCGCCTCCCTTTGCTCCACTAGCAACCGCTTTGCACACAGGCACCAGGGACACGCCTTCCCCTCGCACTCACCCACCCACATGGCCTTCCTTTCCCTGGGCCTCCCTCCCTCGCTCCTACTTTCCAGCGCCCCTGCCCGGGCAGGGGGGTGGGGGGCGGCGGTGGGAGATTGGCGTTGGGGCTCCTACCAAGCCGACGCCATGTTCTCTTTGTACGGCCTGTCTTTGGCCTAGCAGCCTTTGCTACTTCGGGCCTTCGTTTACAACTTAGGCCTCCCTCCAACATTGGAAACATCACACTTTCGCCTTAGTGGTGACTTCCTCGGTCATTCTGCTATCCATGTGGCAGCAGCACGCAGCGCCTTCGCAGCAGCTGGGGTGGTGGTAGTAATAGTGATTGTTAGTAGTTCTGGTAGGACTAACGATATTCGTAGTAATAGCAGTAGCAATACTAACGGCATTCTGGTTTGGCCTACTACCGGGCAGGTACCTTGAGGCTTGCCCGGTCTGCCTTCAATGGAGCCGGATTGTGACAGCAACCACGGGGGAGTTGGTAGAATGGGGAGGCCCTGTTCAAAGGAAGCACGCAGGGTGACCCAAAGGCAGCCTGAGTCCACCGCAGCTGAAGGGGATTGAGATAGGTGGCAAACCTCGTTTGGGTCCTTGGAATACCAACTCCACTCTGAGGAGTTCTGTTTGGTTGAATGAGTGAGTGAGTGAGTGACTGATTGATTTTGAAGTGTCCATCGACAGGTAAACACTTTGACTTGTGCTCCCCGGTTGAATTGTGAGTTCAGCGGGTCACCGAGAGTCACTGCCAGTGCTGACAGGTGCAGAGACCATCATCGATGGAAAGCAGGAGAAGTCGGTTCTGTGTCTGTGGCTCTGTGCTGCTCATGCCCAGTGATGAGATTCCCTGGGGGTTGTCTCTGGGCTCCATGGCCTTGAGGATTGCGTGCGTGCAGGAGGGGTAGGCTTCAGGTCGGGATACCCCCAGCCCGGACCACAGCAGGCTTCCCACACTCCCTCTGAGGCGGGTCCTTGGCTTCATGTGCTCCATGATTTGTCGTCCCGCTCCTCTGCTGTTCTTCAAGGAGCAGGGACACCTGTTTTTGTCGTTGGTGGTTTGGTTTGGTCTGGTCTGGTTCGCTTAGGTTTGTGTTTTTTGTTACATTTCTTGTGCTATGCATTTTCTTAGGCGGGCTTGGGGGAAGTTGCTACTGCTGCTAGGTGGGATGGATGAGGGCTGCCTGGATGGAAGCATATGCATGGGTGCATGGATGGATGGATTGGAGTGTGGGTGGATGAACTATGGATGGACGGACGGACTGATGTATGCATGTATGTATGTATGTATGTATGTATGTATGTATGTATAGATGTATAGATGTATGGATATATGTATGTATAGATGTATAGATGGATGCATGGATGCATGGATGCATGGATCTATGGATGTATGTTTGGCTGGGTGGCTGAGTGGGATGGTGGGGCGGAGATCAATGCATGATGGCTGGAAAGGGTAAAGGAGGATGCAGGGTCACAGCACGCAGCGTGTGGAAGACTCGAGGACCATGAGCTCACAGATGAGAACTAGAGAAGTGAGAAACCTTAAGCCACAAGGTAGGCTTGTCTCTTCAAGGGTAGGTTTGAGTACCGGTTTTGCCCCCAGAAGTCTGGAAATGGAGGTAGCTAATAACCAGGTGACCTGTGGTCTGTTTTGGCCAGGCCAAACTTGAATAGCTCGGACTTTGGTGTTTATGCAAGCCTTTGTCCTGAGCAGTGTTTCTCAGTCCACGGAACCCAACCTTCTGGGGGAGATGTCCCCTGGTTTACCGAGGCAGCCGGAGCGGGCCACCACAGCCTCCTTCAGACACTTCTGTGCAACTCAGCCTCACTGTGAATTCTTGTGTTTTCTGGGAACCTCAGGCGATCGTCCTTCGTAAAGGGGTCGATCCACCCCAAAGGGGTCTTCTCGACCTCCAGGTTGAGTAGGCTGCCCTAGACGCGTGAGCATCGTTTCTCGGCCGAGAGAAGCCATCTTTACTTACAGCAGAGGCCTTATGGGAAGCAAGTCATGAGCTCCAGGGTCCACACGTGCCACGGTTTAATATCTGTCACCAGGAAGCCTGTCCCCATATCGTGCTGTGCTTCAATATGCCTAAAAGAAATGGCCCGGTGGTGTCAGACTCCGGAGGCTTGAACCGACAGGGACTGCGGAGGCCCGCTCAGACAGGGTTCCCTCTTGCTTCACTCTTATGGACACTCTGCGGGGCCGGGATTGCAGACAGCTCCCACTCCAGTCAAGTCTCCGTCTTGGGAGGGAGTCCCCGTGGGTGTTGGTTGTGGGGGCCCTCTAGCTGTGAAAGCATAGTTTCCCGGCTCCTGCCTCTGGACATGGGCTCAAGTCGAGGTGGTCCTGTGGCCGGCCCCAGGCCGCAGGCAGGCAGCCTTCCAGAAGGGGAGGAAAGGAAGGCAGAGCTGGTAGATGTTTTCCAGGCCACCTTTCTCCGAGCAGCAGCCCAAGAGCGAAGAGGCATGGAGATCTTCCTGCCTCCCTAGCCTACGCCCTCGCTCTGCCTTTCCTCTGTACTCCTCTTCTGCCCTCCACCATGTCCTGATACCTCGCCATCAGCTCTGCCTACCGCCGTGGGTCCCCCACCACCCTCCAAGTCTCCGCGACCTCTTCTTCTGCTTCTTCGACTCTGTTCCTCTCTCTCTCTCTCTCTCTCTCTCTCTCTCTATATATATATATATATATATATATATATATATGTATATATATCCAATTTGTTCTTTCCTTTTGCTTTTGCGTGCTTTGGATCTCTTGGAAGGCCTAGATACCTATTGTATTGACTGCCGTGCAACTTGCTGCAACACTGTGTAGGCCCAGCTGGCAGGCATGCAATTTCTTTCATTTCATGCCTCTACCTCCACCTGCCTGCAAAGATGACAGATAGGAGACCCCCTCCACCCACTCTGCATTTTTCTCTTTGTCAAATCACTCTGCCCATCCTGATCTCTTTCTCTCTGTCCCTGTCTCTGTCCCTCTCTCTCTCTCTCTCTCTCTCTCTGTGTGTGTGTGTGTGTGAGAGAGAGAGAGAGAGAGAGAGGGAGAGAGAGAGAGAGAGACTGTCTGTCTGCCTGCCTGTCTGTCTCTTTGCCTGTCTGCCTGTCTCTCGGTGAGTGGATTTCTGTGTGGGTGTCTGTCTGTCTCTCAGGCAGCATGTCTCTGTGTGTCTCTGCGTGTTGCCAACGCCTGTTTCCTCCTGACTCCCCTGGAAGTTCTGAGTCGTTTCTTGACAAAATGGTCATGCCAAGTCACCCAGGGTGTTGTCAGTCAGAGTCGGTGGTCGAGAGGCAGCTGAGATAGTGGTGTTGAGCAAAAGTAGTAGGCATGGTGCCAGGGATGGGTCGGCTAGAATAAGGGGCTCCGGGTGGCTGTGCTTCTCTGAAGACACGGGTTGGATAGAGGTGGGAGGAAATCGGCGAGTTGTGCTTGGGGGGTTTGGGCTTGGGCCTTGTGCCCTTCGTTCGTTCGTTCGTTCGTTCGTTCGTTCGTTCGTTCGTTCCCTTCCCCCTGTTCCCACCCTGAGCAGCAGGCATGCCCTCACCTCCGGCTCCCGTGGCCGAGGCCGGAGAAGGTCCTGCGGATCATGGAGTGGGGAGAGTGAGCAGTGTCGTCCATGACATGTCACCGGGTGCTTGCCCTCCCGGCCGTCCCTAGCAGGGTGTCGAGGTCCATGGCACCCACCCGCCCACCCCCAAATTGGTCCTCGCACCAATGCTGCCTTGCAAGCACTACTGGACGCATGGGAAATGAGCTGAGCCAGGGTTGGGGAACTGGGTGCTCCCGCCGAGCCTCCGGGCTCCGTCGTCGAGGAGGCGTGGAGAAGTGTCAGGAGGGTGTGTCTGTCTGTGTCTTGTGAGGGCTTGAGCTCAGGGTGGGCTGAGGGCCGGTGGAGGAGAAGCGCGACCACAGTGCAGAGTTGAAAGCCTCGGTTCGGCTGTGGGTCAGTCCCCAGCGACAAAGGGCCGAGCTCGCTGTGCAGCCCTCGGGCTGCGGGGTTCGGGGCTGGTGCCTGGTGAGCCAATATCGCCGGGCGTCGGGCCGCCAAGTGAGTATGGACCGCGACAGGGCAGGAGCAGAAGGAGCAGCGAGCGAGTCGACGAGCGAGCGGGCTGGGTGGCAGAGGAGGGTTGGGGCCCGAGTGGGCTCTAGGAGGAGGAGGAGGAGGAGGAGGAGGAGAGTGAAGGGTTAGGGAGGCCAGTGCCTGAGCGGCGGGACGGAGCGGTGGCGGCAGAGGCAGAGGCAGAGGCAGAGGCAGAGGCAGAGGCAGAGGCAGAGGCAGAGGCAGAGGCAGAGGCAGAGGCAGAGGCAGAGGCAGTGGACAGGGGCGCTGGTGAGCGGTGCGTGTGGGTTCCCGGGCCGACCGCCAGGGGTCGCGCGCAATGAGAGAAGAAGAGTGGGCGCGGGGCGTCGGGCGTCGGGCGTGAGGGGTCGCGATGGGTGGGAGATAGGAGGCTGTGGTGCTGGCGGTGCGCGCGCGCGAGTGTGTGTGAGCGAAGTGCGAGAGGCGAGCGTTGTTGGTTGTGAGGAGGTGTTGTGTTGAGGGTGTCGTGTATGGCGAGTGCGGGTGGAGTGTCGGGATGTGAGAGCAGGGTGGGCGGGTGTCGGGGGTCGGTGGTGGTCGGGCGCCGTGGGGCTTGCGCGCGGGCAGGGGGCGTGTCGGTGAGGTGACGTCATTGGAGATGAGGTTGGAGTAGGTCCGTGAGGCGGCATCCACTCGCCGGTTGTGGTGGCGCACGCCGGTAGGATTTGCTGAAGGAGGCAGAGGCAGGAGGATCACGAGTTCGAGGCCAGCCTGGGCTACACATTTTTTTCCTTTGCTTTTTTCTCCCTTCTCTTCTTTTTCGCTCCTCGCCTCTCGCCTCTCGCTTCTCGCCTGCTACACTTTCCCATCTCTCCTGCCTGCGCTCCGCTTCTTTGCTCTGCCTTCTTCTTCGGCCCCTCTGCCCCCTGCTTTCGCACACCCTTGCCCCTCACACATACAACACCCGCCCGCCCGCACAACACCAACCAACTCACGCTGCGCTCACACACAAGGCCTCTAACAAACACTTGCACAACCACCCACAACCTCCTCTCGCCTCGCTCGGGATACCACACCGTGCCCTTCAGCCCTTTCTCCATCGCCTTTCTCGCCTCCCTTTGCTCCACTAGCAACCGCTCTGCACACAGGCACCAGGGGACACGCCTTCCCCTCGCACTCACCCACCCACATGGCCTTCCTTTCCCTGGGCCTCCCTCCCTCGCTCCTACTTTCACAGAAAGGCCCCCTGCCCGGGCAGGGGGTGGGGGCGGCGGTGGGGGTGGCGTTGGGGCTCCTACCCGACGACGCCCATGTTCTCTTTGGCCCGGCCTGTCCTTTGGCCTTGCTAGGCCTTTGCTACTTCGGGCCTTTTCGTTTACTAGCCAGGCCTCCTCCTCCAACTTTTAGGAAACATCACACCTCGCCTTAGTGGTGACTTCTCGGTCATTCTTTGCTATCCATCGTAGCAGCAGCAGCAGCCGCAGCCGCAGCCGCAGCAGCTGGGGTGGTGGTAGTAATAGTGGTTGGTAGTAGTAGTTCTGGTAGGACTAACGATATTCGTAGTAATAGCAGTAGCAATACTAACGACGTTCTCGTTTTCGGGCCTACTACCGGGCAGGTACCTTGAGGCTTGCCCGGTCTGCCTTCAATGGGACGATTGTGACAGCAACCACGGGGAGTTGGTAGAATGGGAGGCCCTGTTCCAGGAAGCACGCAGGGTGACCCAAAGGCAGCCTGAGTCCACCGCAGCTGAAGGGGATTGAGATAGGTGGCAAACCTCTACGTTTCCGGGTCCTTGGAATACCAACTCCACTCTGAGGTTCTGTTTGGTTGAATGAGTGGTGAGTGAGTGACTGATTGATTTTGAAGTGTCCATCGACAGGTAAACACTTTGACTTGTGCTCCCCGGTTGAATTGTGAGTTCAGCGGGTCACCGGGAGTCACTGCCAGTGCTGACAGGTGCAGAGACCATCGATGGAAAGAAAGCCGGTTCTGTGTCTGTGGCTCTGTGCTGCTCATGCCCAGTGATGATTCCCTTGGGGGTTGTTCCTGGGCTCCATGGCCTTGAGGATTACGTGCGTGCAGGGAGGGGTAGGCTTCAGGTCCGGGATACCCCAGCCCGGACCACAGCAGGCTTCCCACACTCCCTCTGAGGCGGGTCCTTGGCTTCATGTGCTCCATGATTTGGTCGTCCCGCTCCTGCTGTTCTTCAAGGAGCAGGGACACCTGTTTTTGTCGTTAGTGGTTTGGTTTGGTCTGGTCTGGTTCGGTTTAGGTTTAGGTTTTTGTTACATTTCTTGTGCTGAGTGCATTTTCTTAGGCGGGCTTGGGGGAAGGTTGCTACTGCTGCTAGGTGGGATGGATGGAGGGCTGCCTGGATGGAAGCATATGCATGGGTGCATGGATGGATGGATTGGAGTGTGGGTGGATGAACTATGGATGGACGGACGGACTGATGTATGTATGTATGTATGTATGTATGTATGTATGTATGTATGTATAGATGTATAGATGTATGGATATATGTATGTATAGATGTATAGATGGATGCATGGATGCATGGATGCATGGATCTATGGATGTATGTTTGGCTGGGTGGCTGAGTGGGATGGTGGGGGCGGAGATCAATGCATGATGGTTGGAAAGGGTAAAGGAGGATGCAGGGTCACAGCACGCAGCGTGTGGAAGACTCGAGGACCATGAGCTCACAGATGAGAACTAGAGAAGTGAGAAACCTTAAGCCACAAGGTAGGCTTGTCTCTTCAAGGGTAGGTTTGAGTACCGGTTTTGCCCCCAGAAGTCTGGAAATGGAGGTAGCTAATAACCAGGTGACCTGTGATCTGTTTTGGCCCAGGCCACTTGAATAGCCCGGACTTTGGTGTTTATGCAAAAAGCCTTTGTCCCTGAGCAGTGTTTCTCTGTGCCACGGACCCAACCTTCTGGGAGATCCCCGTTTCCGAGGCAGCCGAGAGCGGGCACCTCAGCCTCCTTCAGACACTTCTTGCAACTCAGCCTCACTGTGAATTTCTGTGTTTTCTGGGGAACCTCAGGCGATCGTCCTGTCAAAGGGGTCGATCCACCCCAAAAGGGGGTCTTCTCGACCCCAGGTTGAGTAGGCCGCCCTAGACGCGTGAGCATCGTTTCCGGCCGAGAGAAGCCATCTCTACTTACAGCAGAGGCCTTATGGGAAGCAAGTCATGAGCTCTGTGGTCCACACATCGTGCCACGGTTTAATATCTGTCACCAGGAAGCCTGTCCCCGTGTCGTGCTGTGCAATATGCCTAAGAAATGGCCCGGTGGTGTCAGACTCCGGAGAGCTTGAACTTGGACCTGCGAGAAACCCGCTCAGACAAGTTCCCTCTTGCTTCACTTTATGGCCTCTGCGGGGCAGGTGCAGACAGCTCCCACTCCAGTCAAGTCTCCGTCTTGGGAGGGAGTCCCCGTGGGTGTTGGTTGTGGGGGCCCTCTAGCTGTGAAAGCATAGTTTCCCGGCTCCTGCCTCTGGACATGGGCTCAAGTCGAGGTGGTCCTGTGGCCGGCCCCAGGCCGCAGGCAGGCAGCCTTCCAGAAGGGGAGGAAAGGAAGGCAGAGCTGGTAGATGTTTTCCAGGCCACCTTTCTCCGAGCAGCAGCCCAAGAGCGAAGAGGCATGGAGATCTTCCTGCCTCCCTAGCCTACGCCCTCGCTCTGCCTTTCCTCTGTACTCCTCTTCTGCCCTCCACCATGTCCTGATACCTCGCCATCAGCTCTGCCTACCGCCGTGGGTCCCCCCACCACCCTCCAAGTCTCCGCGACCTCTTCTTCTGCTTCTTCGACTCTGTTCCTCTCTCTCTCTCTCTCTCTCTCTCTCTCTCTATATATATATATATATATATATATATATATATGTATATATATCCAATTTGTTCTTTCCTTTTGCTTTTGCGTGCTTTGGATCTCTTGGAAGGCCTAGATACCTATTGTATTGACTGCCGTGCAACTTGCTGCAACACTGTGTAGGCCCAGCTGGCAGGCATGCAATTTCTTTCATTTCATGCCTCTACCTCCACCTGCCTGCAAAGATGACAGATAGGAGACCCCCTCCACCCACTCTGCATTTTTCTCTTTGTCAAATCACTCTGCCCATCCTGATCTCTTTCTCTCTGTCCCTGTCTCTGTCCTCTCTCTCTCTCTCTCTCTCTCTCTGTGTGTGTGTGTGTGTGTGAGAGAGGGAGAGAGAGAGAGAGGGAGGGAGAGGGGGGGACTGTCTGTCTGCCTGCCTATGTCATCACTGCCCTGTCTGCCTGTCTCCCGTGCAGGTGGATTTCTGTGTGGGTGTCTGTCTGTCTCTCAAGCTGTATGTCTCTGTGTCTCTACTGCCTCTTGCAAGCACACCTGTTTCCTCCTGACTCCCCTGGAAGTTCTGGTGCGTTTCTTGACAAAATGGTCATACCAAGTCACCCAGGGTGTTGTCAGTCAGAGTCGGTGGTCGAGAGGCAGCTGAGATAGTGGTGTTGAGCAAAAGTGGTAGGCATGGTGCCAGGGATGGGTCGACTACAATGAGGGGCCTCAAGGTGACTGTGCTTCTCTGAAGACACGGGTTGGATGGGGTGGGCCCAAATGGCAGAGTTGTATCAGGGGGTTTGGGCGGGCGCCTTTTTGACCCCATTCCGTTCGTTCGTTCTTTCGATTCGTTCGTTCGTTCGTTCGTTCGTTCCGCCCCTATTCCCGCTAAGCGCATGGCGCTACCCCCTCCTCCAGCTCCGTGGCAGGCCGGAGAAGGTCCTGCGGATCATGGGTGGCAAAGTGAAGGTCATCCATCACATGCTCACAAGTGCATGCCCTCCAACCGTCATTGGTCTTGGGAGATCCATGCTTCCACCAGCACACCCCCAGAATTGGTCCTCCTTTCCAATGCTGCCTTACAAAGCACTACTGGACGCATGGGAAATGAGCTGGGCCAGGGTTGGGGAACTCGTTGCTCCCGCCCGAGCCTCCGGGCTCCGTCGTCCCAGGAGGCGTGGAAGTGTCAGGAGGGTGTGTCTGTCTGTGTCTTGGGGAGGCTTGGGCTCAGGAGTGGGCTGAGGGCCGGTGGAGGAAAGCGCGACCACGGTACAGAGTTAGAAAGCCTCAGTTCAGCTGTGGGTCAGTCCCCAGCGACGAAGGGCCGAGCTCGCTGCTTGCAGCCACTCAGGCTGCAGGGTTCAGGGCTGGTGCCTGGTGAGTCAGTATCGCAGAGCATCGGGCTCCAAGTGAAATATGGACCACGAAAAGGCAGGCTCAGAAGGAGCAGCAGGCAGGTCAACAGGCAGGCAAACTGGGTGGCAGGAGGGTTGGGCCCAGAGTGAGTCAGGAGAGAGGAGGGGGAGAGTGAGAGGGGTCCAAGGAGAACATTGAGTACTAAACCAGCAGGACAGAGAGTGGCTGGCGAAGCCCAGAAGCAGAGGCAGGGGCAGAGACAGAGGCAGGAGGCAGGAAGGCAGGAGGCAGAGGCGAAGGAAAGCAAGCAGAGAGTGGTAGGGGGCGCTGGTGAGCGGTGCGTGTGGGTTCCCGGGCCGACCGCCAAGGGTCGCGCACAATGAAGAAGAAAGTGAGCGCTGGGCGTCGGGCATCGGGCGTGAGGGATAGCAATCCCGGTGACAGATAAGAGCGCCAGAATCTGCTAGTGCGCGCGCGCTGAAGGTATCGTAACCCCAGTAAAGAGGCGGAAAGCGTTGTTGGTTATGAGGAGTGTTGTGTTGGGGAGTGTCGTGTATGGCAAGTGCGGGTGGAGAGTGTCGGGATGTTGGGAAGCAGGGTGGAAGGCGGTGTCAAGGAATCAGTGGTAGTCAAGCGCATGAGGGAAACGCGCGCGGGTGGGGGCGTATCGGTGATGACATCATTGGAGATGAGGTTGGAGTAAGTCATGGAAGCGGCATCTCCCTCACGCCGGTTGGTGGCGCGCACGCAAAAACAAGATTTACTGAAAGGAGGCAGAGAGCGGAAGATCACGAGTTCGAGGCCAGCCTGAGCTACACATTTTTTCCTTTGCTTTTTTCTCCCTTCTCTTCTTTTCGCTCCTCACCTCGCCTCTCCTTCTCGCCTGCTACACTTTCCCATCTCTCCCGCCTGCGCTCCGCTTCTTTGCTCTGCCTTCTTCTTCGGCCCCTCTGCCCCTGCTTTCGCACACCCTTGCCCCTCACACATACAACACCCGCCCGCCCGCACAACACCAACCAACTCACGCTGCGCTCACACACAAGGCCTCTAACAAACACTTGCACAACCACCCACAACCTCCTCTCGCCTCGCTCGGGATACCACACCGTGCCCTTCAGCCCTTTCTCCATCGCCTTTCTCGCCTCCCTTTGCTCCACTAGCAACCGCTCTGCACACAGGCACCAGGGGACACGCCTTCCCCTCGCACTCACCCACCCACATGGCCTTCCTTTCCCTGGGCCTCCCTCCCTCGCTCCTACTTTCACAGAAAGGCCCCCTGCCCGGGCAGGGGGTGGGGGCGGCGGTGGGGGTGGCGTTGGGGCTCCTACCCGACGACGCCCATGTTCTCTTTGGCCCGGCCTGTCCTTTGGCCTTGCTTGGCCTTTGCTACTTCGGGCCTTTCGTTTACAACCCAGGCCTCCTCCTCCAACTTTTAGGAAACATCACACCCTCGCCTTAGTGGTGACTTCCTCGGTCATTCTTTGCTATCCATCGTAGCAGCAGCAGCAGCCGCAGCCGCAGCCGCAGCAGCTGGGGTGGTGGTAGTAATAGTGGTTGGTAGTAGTAGTTCTGGTAGGACTAACGATATTCGTAGTAATAGCAGTAGCAATACTAACGACGTTCTGTTCGGGCCTACTACCGGGCAGGTACCTTGAGGCTTGCCCGGTCTGCCTTCAATGGGACGATTGTGACAGCAACCACGGGGAGTTGGTAGAATGGGAGGCCCTGTTCAAAGGAAGCACGCAGGGTGACCCAAAGGCAGCCTGAGTCCACCGCAGCTGAAGGGGATTGAGATAGGTGGCAAACCTCTACGTTTCCGGGTCCTTGGAATACCAACTCCACTCTGAGGTTCTGTTTGGTTGAATGAGTGAGTGAGTGAGTGACTGATTGATTTTGAAGTGTCCATCGACAGGTAAACACTTTGACTTGTGCTCCCCGGTTGAATTGTGAGTTCAGCGGGTCACCGAGAGTCACTGCCAGTGCTGACAGGTGCAGAGACCATCGATGGAAAGAGAGAAGCCGGTTCTGTGTCTGTGGCTCTGTGCTGCTCATGCCCAGTGATGATTCCCTTGGGGGTTGTTCCTGGGCTCCATGGCCTTGAGGATTGCGTGCGTGCAGGGAGGGGTAGGCTTCAGGTCGGGATACCCCAGCCCGGACCACAGCAGGCTTCCACACTCCCTCTGAGGCGGGTCCTTGGCTTCATGTGCTCCATGATTTGGTCGTCCCGCTCCTGCTGTTCTTCAAGGAGCAGGGACACCTGTTTTTGTCGTTGGTGGTTTGGTTTGGTCTGGTCTGGTTCGGTTTAGGTTTAGGTTTTTTGTTACATTTCTTGTGCTGAGTGCATTTTCTTAGGCGGGCTTGGGGGAAGGTTGCTACTGCTGCTAGGTGGGATGGATGGAGGGCTGCCTGGATGGAAGCATATGCATGGGTGCATGGATGGATGGATTGGAGTGTGGGTGGATGAACTATGGATGGACGGACGGACTGATGTATGTATGTATGTATGTATGTATGTATGTATGTATGTATAGATGTATAGATGTATGGATATATGTATGTATAGATGTATAGATGGATGCATGGATGCATGGATGCATGGATCTATGGATGTATGTTTGGCTGGGTGGCTGAGTGGGATGGTGGGGGCGGAGATCAATGCATGATGGTTGGAAAGGGTAAAGGAGGATGCAGGGTCACAGCACGCAGCGTGTGGAAGACTCGAGGACCATGAGCTCACAGATGAGAACTAGAGAAGTGAGAAACCTTAAGCCACAAGGTAGGCTTGTCTCTTCAAGGGTAGGTTTGAGTACCGGTTTTGCCCCCAGAAGTCTGGAAATGGAGGTAGCTAATAACCAGGTGACCTGTGGTCTGTTTTGGCCCAGGCCAAACTTGAATAGCCCGGACTTTGGTGTTTATGCAAAGCCTTTGTCCTGAGCAGTGTTTCTCAGTCCACGGAACCCAACCTTCTGGGGAGATGTCCCCCTGTAGTTTACCGAGGCAGCCGAGCGGGCCACCACAGCCTCCTTCAGACACTTCTGTGCAACTCAGCCTCACTGTGAATTTCTGTGTTTTCTGGGGAACCTCAGGCGATCGTCCTCGTAAAGGGGTCGATCCACCCCCAAAGGGGGTCTTCTCGACCTCCAGGTTGAGTAGGCCGCCCTAGACGCGTGAGCATCGTTTCTCGGCCGAGAGAAGCCATCTTTACTTACAGCAGAGGCCTTATGGGAAGCAAGTCATGAGCTCTGTGGTCCACACGTGCCACGGTTTAATATCTGTCACCAGGAAGCCTGTCCCCATATCGTGCTGTGCTTCAATATGCCTAAAAGAAATGGCCCGGTGGTGTCAGACTCCGGAGGCTTGAACCGACAGGGACTGCGGAGGCCCGCTCAGACAGGGTTCCCTCTTGCTTCACTCTTATGGACACTCTGCGGGGCCGGGATTGCAGACAGCTCCCACTCCAGTCAAGTCTCCGTCTTGGGAGGGAGTCCCCGTGGGTGTTGGTTGTGGGGGCCCTCTAGCTGTGAAAGCATAGTTTCCCGGCTCCTGCCTCTGGACATGGGCTCAAGTCGAGGTGGTCCTGTGGCCGGCCCCAGGCCGCAGGCAGGCAGCCTTCCAGAAGGGGAGGAAAGGAAGGCAGAGCTGGTAGATGTTTTCCAGGCCACCTTTCTCCGAGCAGCAGCCCAAGAGCGAAGAGGCATGGAGATCTTCCTGCCTCCCTAGCCTACGCCCTCGCTCTGCCTTTCCTCTGTACTCCTCTTCTGCCCTCCACCATGTCCTGATACCTCGCCATCAGCTCTGCCTACCGCCGTGGGTCCCCCACCACCCTCCAAGTCTCCGCGACCTCTTCTTCTGCTTCTTCGACTCTGTTCCTCTCTCTCTCTCTCTCTCTCTCTCTATATATATATATATATATATATATATATGTATATATATCCAATTTGTTCTTTCCTTTTGCTTTTGCGTGCTTTGGATCTCTTGGAAGGCCTAGATACCTATTGTATTGACTGCCGTGCAACTTGCTGCAACACTGTGTAGGCCCAGCTGGCAGGCATGCAATTTCTTTCATTTCATGCCTCTACCTCCACCTGCCTGCAAAGATGACAGATAGGAGACCCCCTCCACCCACTCTGCATTTTTCTCTTTGTCAAATCACTCTGCCCATCCTGATCTCTTTCTCTCTGTCCCTGTCTCTGTCTCTCTCTCTCTCTCTCTCTCTCTCTCTGTGTGTGTGTGTGTGTGTGAGAGAGAGAGAGAGAGAGAGAGAGAGAGAGAGAGAGAGAGAGAGACTGTCTGTCTGCCTGCCTGTCTGTCTCTTTGCCTGTCTGCCTGTCTCTCGGTGAGTGGATTTCTGTGTGGGTGTCTGTCTGTCTCTCAGGCAGCATGTCTCTGTGTGTCTCTGCGTGTTGCCAACGCCTGTTTCCTCCTGACTCCCCTGGAAGTTCTGAGTCGTTTCTTGACAAAATGGTCATGCCAAGTCACCCAGGGTGTTGTCAGTCAGAGTCGGTGGTCGAGAGGCAGCTGAGATAGTGGTGTTGAGCAAAAGTAGTAGGCATGGTGCCAGGGATGGGTCGGCTAGAATAAGGGGCTCCGGGTGGCTGTGCTTCTCTGAAGACACGGGTTGGATAGAGGTGGGAGGAAATCGGCGAGTTGTGCTTGGGGGTTTGGGCTTGGGCCTTGTGCCCTTCGTTCGTTCGTTCGTTCGTTCGTTCGTTCGTTCGTTCCCTTCCCCCTGTTCCCACCCTGAGCAGCAGGCATGCCCTCACCTCCGGCTCCCGTGGCCGAGGCCGGAGAAGGTCCTGCGGATCATGGAGTGGGGAGAGTGAGCAGTGTCGTCCATGACATGTCACCGGGTGCTTGCCCTCCCGGCCGTCCCTAGCAGGGTGTCGAGGTCCATGGCACCCACCCGCCCACCCCCAAATTGGTCCTCGCACCAATGCTGCCTTGCAAGCACTACTGGACGCATGGGAAATGAGCTGAGCCAGGGTTGGGGAACTGGGTGCTCCCGCCGAGCCTCCGGGCTCCGTCGTCGAGGAGGCGTGGAGAAGTGTCAGGAGGGTGTGTCTGTCTGTGTCTTGTGAGGGCTTGAGCTCAGGGTGGGCTGAGGGCCGGTGGAGGAGAAGCGCGACCACAGTGCAGAGTTGAAAGCCTCGGTTCGGCTGTGGGTCAGTCCCCAGCGACAAAGGGCCGAGCTCGCTGTGCAGCCCTCGGGCTGCGGGGTTCGGGGCTGGTGCCTGGTGAGCCAATATCGCCGGGCGTCGGGCCGCCAAGTGAGTATGGACCGCGACAGGGCAGGAGCAGAAGGAGCAGCGAGCGAGTCGACGAGCGAGCGGGCTGGGTGGCAGAGGAGGGTTGGGGCCCGAGTGGGCTCTAGGAGGAGGAGGAGGAGGAGGAGGAGGAGAGTGAAGGGTTAGGGAGGCCAGTGCCTGAGCGGCAGAGGACGGAGCGGTGGCTGCAGAGGCAGAGGCAGAGGCAGAGGCAGAGGCAGAGGCAGAGGCAGAGGCAGAGGCAGAGGCAGAGGCAGAGGCAGAGGCAGAGAGTGGACAGGGGCGCTGGTGAGCGGTGCGTGTGGGTTCCCGGGCCGACCGCCAGGGGTCGCGCGCAATGAGAGAAGAAGAGTGGGCGCGGGGCGTCGGGCGTCGGGCGTGAGGGGTCGCGATGGGTGGGAGATAGGAGGCTGTGGTGCTGGCGGTGCGCGCGCGCGAGTGTGTGTGAGCGAAGTGCGAGAGGCGAGCGTTGTTGGTTGTGAGGAGGTGTTGTGTTGAGGGTGTCGTGTATGGCGAGTGCGGGTGGAGTGTCGGGATGTGAGAGCAGGGTGGGCGGGTGTCGGGGGTCGGTGGTGGTCGGGCGCCGTGGGGCTTGCGCGCGGGCAGGGGGCGTGTCGGTGAGGTGACGTCATTGGAGATGAGGTTGGAGTAGGTCCGTGAGGCGGCATCCACTCGCCGGTTGTGGTGGCGCATGCCGGTAGGATTTGCTGAAGGAGGAGGCAGGAGGATCACGAGTTCGAGGTTGTGCCTGGGCCCACATTTTTTTCCTTGTTTTTTTCTCTTCCCTTTCCTTCTTTTTCAGCTCCTCGCCTCTCGCTCTTTAACAAAGGCTTTCGTGCCTGCACTTTCCCCATCTTCCTGCCTGCGCTCCGCTTGCTCTGCCTTCTTCTTCGGCCCCTCTGCCCCTGCTTTCGCACACCTGCCCTCACACATAACACCCGCCTACCTGTGACAACACCAATCTAAACTCACGCTGCGCTCACAACACAAGGCCTCTAACAAACACTTGCCCAACCACCCACAACCTCCTCTGGCCTTCGCTGGGATACTTCACCGTGTCTTTTCAGCCCTTTCTCCATCGTTTTCTTTCGCCTCCCTTGTCGTGCACTAGCAACCGCTCTGCACACAGGGTACCAGGGGACACGCTTCCTCGCACCCACCCACTCATGGCCTCCTTTCCCTGGCCTCTCCCTGCTCCTGTACTTTCTGTTAGGAAAGCGCCCCTCTGCCCGGGCAGGGTGGGGGCAGGTGGTGGCGTTGGGGCTCCCACCTGACGAGGACGCCCTGCCATGTTCTCGGCCCGCCTGTCCTTTGGCCTTGCTTGGCCTTTGCTACTTCGGGCCTTTCGTTTACAACCCAGGCCTCCTCCTCCAACTTTTAGGAAACATCACACCCTCGCCTTAGTGGTGACTTCCTCGGTCATTCTTTGCTATCCATCGTAGCAGCAGCAGCAGCCGCAGCCGCAGCCGCAGCAGCTGGGGTGGTGGTAGTAATAGTGGTTGGTAGTAGTAGTTCTGGTAGGACTAACGATATTCGTAGTAATAGCAGTAGCAATACTAACGACGTTCTCGCGGGCCTACTACCGGGCAGGTACCTTGAGGCTTGCCCGGTCTGCCTTCAATGGGACGATTGTGACAGCAACCACGGGGAGTTGGTAGAATGGGAGGCCCTGTTCAAAGGAAGCACGCAGGGTGACCCAAAGGCAGCCTGAGTCCACCGCAGCTGAAGGGGATTGAGATAGGTGGCAAACCTCTACGTTTCCGGGTCCTTGGAATACCAACTCCACTCTGAGGTTCTGTTTGGTTGAATGAGTGAGTGAGTGAGTGACTGATTGATTTTGAAGTGTCCATCGACAGGTAAACACTTTGACTTGTGCTCCCCGGTTGAATTGTGAGTTCAGCGGGTCACCGAGAGTCACTGCCAGTGCTGACAGGTGCAGAGACCATCGATGGAAAGAGAGAAGCCGGTTCTGTGTCTGTGGCTCTGTGCTGCTCATGCCCAGTGATGATTCCCTTGGGGGTTGTTCCTGGGCTCCATGGCCTTGAGGATTGCGTGCGTGCAGGGAGGGGTAGGCTTCAGGTCGGGATACCCCAGCCCGGACCACAGCAGGCTTCCACACTCCCTCTGAGGCGGGTCCTTGGCTTCATGTGCTCCATGATTTGGTCGTCCCGCTCCTGCTGTTCTTCAAGGAGCAGGGACACCTGTTTTTGTCGTTGGTGGTTTGGTTTGGTCTGGTCTGGTTCGGTTTAGGTTTAGGTTTTTTGTTACATTTCTTGTGCTGAGTGCATTTTCTTAGGCGGGCTTGGGGGAAGGTTGCTACTGCTGCTAGGTGGGATGGATGGAGGGCTGCCTGGATGGAAGCATATGCATGGGTGCATGGATGGATGGATTGGAGTGTGGGTGGATGAACTATGGATGGACGGACGGACTGATGTATGTATGTATGTATGTATGTATGTATGTATGTATGTATAGATGTATAGATGTATGGATATATGTATGTATAGATGTATAGATGGATGCATGGATGCATGGATGCATGGATCTATGGATGTATGTTTGGCTGGGTGGCTGAGTGGGATGGTGGGGGCGGAGATCAATGCATGATGGTTGGAAAGGGTAAAGGAGGATGCAGGGTCACAGCACGCAGCGTGTGGAAGACTCGAGGACCATGAGCTCACAGATGAGAACTAGAGAAGTGAGAAACCTTAAGCCACAAGGTAGGCTTGTCTCTTCAAGGGTAGGTTTGAGTACCGGTTTTGCCCCCAGAAGTCTGGAAATGGAGGTAGCTAATAACCAGGTGACCTGTGGTCTGTTTTGGCCCAGGCCAAACTTGAATAGCCCGGACTTTGGTGTTTATGCAAAGCCTTTGTCCTGAGCAGTGTTTCTCAGTCCACGGAACCCAACCTTCTGGGGAGATGTCCCCCTGTAGTTTACCGAGGCAGCCGAGCGGGCCACCACAGCCTCCTTCAGACACTTCTGTGCAACTCAGCCTCACTGTGAATTTCTGTGTTTTCTGGGGAACCTCAGGCGATCGTCCTCGTAAAGGGGTCGATCCACCCCCAAAGGGGGTCTTCTCGACCTCCAGGTTGAGTAGGCCGCCCTAGACGCGTGAGCATCGTTTCTCGGCCGAGAGAAGCCATCTTTACTTACAGCAGAGGCCTTATGGGAAGCAAGTCATGAGCTCTGTGGTCCACACGTGCCACGGTTTAATATCTGTCACCAGGAAGCCTGTCCCCATATCGTGCTGTGCTTCAATATGCCTAAAAGAAATGGCCCGGTGGTGTCAGACTCCGGAGGCTTGAACCGACAGGGACTGCGGAGGCCCGCTCAGACAGGGTTCCCTCTTGCTTCACTCTTATGGACACTCTGCGGGGCCGGGATTGCAGACAGCTCCCACTCCAGTCAAGTCTCCGTCTTGGGAGGGAGTCCCCGTGGGTGTTGGTTGTGGGGGCCCTCTAGCTGTGAAAGCATAGTTTCCCGGCTCCTGCCTCTGGACATGGGCTCAAGTCGAGGTGGTCCTGTGGCCGGCCCCAGGCCGCAGGCAGGCAGCCTTCCAGAAGGGGAGGAAAGGAAGGCAGAGCTGGTAGATGTTTTCCAGGCCACCTTTCTCCGAGCAGCAGCCCAAGAGCGAAGAGGCATGGAGATCTTCCTGCCTCCCTAGCCTACGCCCTCGCTCTGCCTTTCCTCTGTACTCCTCTTCTGCCCTCCACCATGTCCTGATACCTCGCCATCAGCTCTGCCTACCGCCGTGGGTCCCCCCACCACCCTCCAAGTCTCCGCGACCTCTTCTTCTGCTTCTTCGACTCTGTTCCTCTCTCTCTCTCTCTCTCTCTCTCTCTCTATATATATATATATATATATATATATATATGTATATATATCCAATTTGTTCTTTCCTTTTGCTTTTGCGTGCTTTGGATCTCTTGGAAGGCCTAGATACCTATTGTATTGACTGCCGTGCAACTTGCTGCAACACTGTGTAGGCCCAGCTGGCAGGCATGCAATTTCTTTCATTTCATGCCTCTACCTCCACCTGCCTGCAAAGATGACAGATAGGAGACCCCCTCCACCCACTCTGCATTTTTCTCTTTGTCAAATCACTCTGCCCATCCTGATCTCTTTCTCTCTGTCCCTGTCTCTGTCCTCTCTCTCTCTCTCTCTCTCTCTCTCTCTGTGTGTGTGTGTGTGTGAGAGAGAGAGAGAGAGAGAGAGAGAGAGGAGAGAGAGAGAGAGAGACTGTCTGTCTGCCTGCCTGTCTGTCTCTTTGCCTGTCTGCCTGTCTCTCGGTGAGTGGATTTCTGTGTGGGTGTCTGTCTGTCTCTCAGGCAGCATGTCTCTGTGTGTCTCTGCGTGTTGCCAACGCCTGTTTCCTCCTGACTCCCCTGGAAGTTCTGAGTCGTTTCTTGACAAAATGGTCATGCCAAGTCACCCAGGGTGTTGTCAGTCAGAGTCGGTGGTCGAGAGGCAGCTGAGATAGTGGTGTTGAGCAAAAGTAGTAGGCATGGTGCCAGGGATGGGTCGGCTAGAATAAGGGGCTCCGGGTGGCTGTGCTTCTCTGAAGACACGGGTTGGATAGAGGTGGGAGGAAATCGGCGAGTTGTGCTTGGGGGTTTGGGCTTGGGCCTTGTGCCCTTCGTTCGTTCGTTCGTTCGTTCGTTCGTTCGTTCCCTTCCCCTGTTCCCACCCTGAGCAGCAGGCATGCCCTCACCTCCGGCTCCCGTGGCCGAGGCCGGAGAAGGTCCTGCGGATCATGGAGTGGGGAGAGTGAGCAGTGTCGTCCATGACATGTCACCGGGTGCTTGCCCTCCCGGCCGTCCCTAGCAGGGTGTCGAGGTCCATGGCACCCACCCGCCCACCCCCAAATTGGTCCTCGCACCAATGCTGCCTTGCAAGCACTACTGGACGCATGGGAAATGAGCTGAGCCAGGGTTGGGGAACTGGGTGCTCCCGCCGAGCCTCCGGGCTCCGTCGTCGAGGAGGCGTGGAGAAGTGTCAGGAGGGTGTGTCTGTCTGTGTCTTGTGAGGGCTTGAGCTCGGGGTGGGCTGAGGGCCGGTGGAGGAGAAGCGCGACCACAGTGCAGAGTTGAAAGCCTCGGTTCGGCTGTGGGTCAGTCCCCAGCGACAAAGGGCCGAGCTCGCTGTGCAGCCCTCGGGCTGCGGGGTTCGGGGCTGGTGCCTGGTGAGCCAATATCGCCGGGCGTCGGGCCGCCAAGTGAGTATGGACCGCGACAGGGCAGGAGCAGAAGGAGCAGCGAGCGAGTCGACGAGCGAGCGGGCTGGGTGGCAGAGGAGGGTTGGGGCCCGAGTGGGCTCTAGGAGGAGGAGGAGGAGGAGGAGGAGGAGGAGGAGGAGGAGAGTGAAGGGTTAGGGAGGCCAGAGGCAGAGGCAGAGGCAGAGGCAGAGGCAGAGGCAGAGGCAGAGGCAGAGGCAGAGGCAGAGGCAGAGGCAGAGGCAGAGGCAGAGGCAGAGGCAGAGGCAGAGGCAGAGGCAGAGGCAGAGGCAGAGAGTGGACAGGGGCGCTGGTGAGCGGTGCGTGTGGGTTCCCGGGCCGACCGCCAGGGGTCGCGCGCAATGAGAGAAGAAGAGTGGGCGCGGGGCGTCGGGCGTCGGGCGTGAGGGGTCGCGATGGGTGGGAGATAGTAGGCCGTGGTGCTGGCGGTGCGCGCGCGCGAGTGTGTGGTAGCGAAGTGCGAGAGGCGAGTGTTGTTGGCTGTGAGGAGGTGTTGTGTTGAGGGTGTCGTGTATGGCGAGTGCGGGTGGAGTGTCGGGATGTGAGAGCAGGTGGGCGGGTGTCGGGGTCGGTGGTGGCGGGCGCCGTGGGGCTTGCGCGCGGGCAGGGGGCGGGTCGGTGAGGTGACGTCATTGGAGATGAGGTTGAGTAGGTCCGTGAGGCGGCATCCACTCGCCGGTTGTGGTGGCGCACGCCGGTAGGATTTGCTGAAGGAGGCAGAGGCAGGAGGATCAATGAGTTCGAGGCCAGCCTGGGCTACACATTTTTTTCCTTTGCTTTTTTTCTCCCTTCTCTCTTTTTTTTCGCTCCGTTCTCCTCGCCGTTTCGCCTGCCAAGCACTTTCCCATCTCCTGCCTGCGCTCTCCGCTTGTTTCATTCTCTTCTTCTCGCCCCTCTGCCCCCCAAGCACACCCTTGCTCCCTCACACACAACACCCGCCCGCCCGCACAACACCAATTCAACTTCACGCTTGCGCTCACAAGGCCTCTAACAAACACTTGCACAACCACCCACAACCTCCTCTCGCCTCGCTCGGGATACCACACCGTGCCCTTTCAGTCTTTTCCATCGCCTTTCTCGCCTCCCCTTGCGCACTAGCAAACTGCTCTGCACACAGGCACCAGGGGACACGCCTTCCTCGCACTCACCCACCCACATGGCCTTCCTTTCCCTGGGCCTCCCTCCTCGCTCCTACTTCACAGAAAGGCCCCCTGCCCGGGCAGGGGGGGTGGGGGCGGTGGTGGGGGTGGCGTCGAGCTCCCTACCCGACGACGCCCATGTTCTCTTTGGGTCGGCCTGTCCTTTGGCCTTGCTTGGCCTTGCTACTTCGGGCCTTTCGTTTACAACCCAGGCCTCCTCCTCCAACTTTTTAGGAAACATCACACCCTCGCCTTAGTGGTGACTTCCCGGTCATTCTTTGCTATCCATCGAGCAGCAGCAGCAGCCGCAGCCGCAGCCGCAGCAGCTGGGGTGGTGGTAGTAATAGTGGTTGGTAGTAGTAGTTCTGGTAGGACTAACGATATTCGTAGTAATAGCAGTAGCAATACTAATCGACGTTCTCGTTTTCGGGCCTACACCGGGCAGGCACCTTGAGGCTTGCCCGGTCTGCCTTCAATGGGACGATTGTGACAGCAACCACGGGGAGTTGGTAGAATGGGAGGCCCTGTTCAAAGGAAGCACGCAGGGTGACCCAAAGGCAGCCTGAGTCCACCGCAGTGCAGCTGAAGGATTGAGATAGGTGGCAAACCTCACGTTTCCTGGTCCTTGGAATACCAACTCCCACTCTTGAGGTTCTGTTTGGTTGAATGAGTGAGTGAGTGAGTGACTGATTGATTTTGAAGTGTCCATCGACAGGTAAACACTTTGACTTGTGCTCCCCGGTTGAATTGTGAGTTCAGCGGTCACCGAGAGTCACTGCCAGTGCTGACAGGTGCAGAGACCATCGATGGAAGGAGAAGCCGGTTCTGTGTCTGTGGCTCTGTGCTGCTCATGCCCAGTGATGATTCCCTTGGGGGTTGTTCCTGGGCTCCATGGCCTTGAGGATTGCGTGCGTGCAGGGGAGAGGGGTAGGCTTCAGGTCGGGATACCCCAGCCCGGACCACAGCAGGCTTCCACACTCTTCTGAGG
Organism: Phodopus roborovskii; assembly: GCF_943737965.1. Taxonomy (NCBI): domain Eukaryota; kingdom Metazoa; phylum Chordata; class Mammalia; order Rodentia; family Cricetidae; genus Phodopus; species Phodopus roborovskii. The sequence continues at coordinate 18,710 of NW_026126689.1, read as the reverse complement.
CGGGTCCTTGGCTTCATGTGCTCCATGATTTGGTCGTCCCGCTCCTGCTGTTCTTCAAGGAGCAGGGACACCTGTTTTTGTCGTTGGTGGTTTGGTTTGGTCTGGTCTGGTTCGGTTTAGGTTTAGGTTTTTTGTTACATTTCTTGTGCTGAGTGCATTTTCTTAGGCGGGCTTGGGGGAAGGTTGCTACTGCTGCTAGGTGGGATGGATGGAGGGCTGCCTGGATGGAAGCATATGCATGGGTGCATGGATGGATGGATTGGAGTGTGGGTGGATGAACTATGGATGGACGGACGGACTGATGTATGTATGTATGTATGTATGTATGTATGTATGTATGTATGTATAGATGTATAGATGTATGGATATATGTATGTATAGATGTATAGATGGATGCATGGATGCATGGATGCATGGATCTATGGATGTATGTTTGGCTGGGTGGCTGAGTGGGATGGTGGGGGCGGAGATCAATGCATGATGGTTGGAAAGGGTAAAGGAGGATGCAGGGTCACAGCACGCAGCGTGTGGAAGACTCGAGGACCATGAGCTCACAGATGAGAACTAGAGAAGTGAGAAACCTTAAGCCACAAGGTAGGCTTGTCTCTTCAAGGGTAGGTTTGAGTACCGGTTTTGCCCCAGAAGTCTGGAAATGGAGGTAGCTAATAACCAGGTGACCTGTGGTCTGTTTTGGCCCAGGCCAAACTTGAATAGCCCGGACTTTGGTGTTTATGCAAAGCCTTTGTCCTGAGCAGTGTTTCTCAGTCCACGGAACCCAACCTTCTGGGGAGATGTCCCCCTGTAGTTTACCGAGGCAGCCGAGCGGGCCACCACAGCCTCCTTCAGACACTTCTGTGCAACTCAGCCTCACTGTGAATTTCTGTGTTTTCTGGGGAACCTCAGGCGATCGTCCTCGTAAAGGGGTCGATCCACCCCCAAAGGGGGTCTTCTCGACCTCCAGGTTGAGTAGGCCGCCCTAGACGCGTGAGCATCGTTTCTCGGCCGAGAGAAGCCATCTTTACTTACAGCAGAGGCCTTATGGGAAGCAAGTCATGAGCTCTGTGGTCCACACGTGCCACGGTTTAATATCTGTCACCAGGAAGCCTGTCCCCATATCGTGCTGTGCTTCAATATGCCTAAAAGAAATGGCCCGGTGGTGTCAGACTCCGGAGGCTTGAACCGACAGGGACTGCGGAGGCCCGCTCAGACAGGGTTCCCTCTTGCTTCACTCTTATGGACACTCTGCGGGGCCGGGATTGCAGACAGCTCCCACTCCAGTCAAGTCTCCGTCTTGGGAGGGAGTCCCCGTGGGTGTTGGTTGTGGGGGCCCTCTAGCTGTGAAAGCATAGTTTCCCGGCTCCTGCCTCTGGACATGGGCTCAAGTCGAGGTGGTCCTGTGGCCGGCCCCAGGCCGCAGGCAGGCAGCCTTCCAGAAGGGGAGGAAAGGAAGGCAGAGCTGGTAGATGTTTTCCAGGCCACCTTTCTCCGAGCAGCAGCCCAAGAGCGAAGAGGCATGGAGATCTTCCTGCCTCCCTAGCCTACGCCCTCGCTCTGCCTTTCCTCTGTACTCCTCTTCTGCCCTCCACCATGTCCTGATACCTCGCCATCAGCTCTGCCTACCGCCGTGGGTCCCCCACCACCCTCCAAGTCTCCGCGACCTCTTCTTCTGCTTCTTCGACTCTGTTCCTCTCTCTCTCTCTCTCTCTCTCTCTCTCTCTATATATATATATATATATATATATATATGTATATATATCCAATTTGTTCTTTCCTTTTGCTTTTGCGTGCTTTGGATCTCTTGGAAGGCCTAGATACCTATTGTATTGACTGCCGTGCAACTTGCTGCAACACTGTGTAGGCCCAGCTGGCAGGCATGCAATTTCTTTCATTTCATGCCTCTACCTCCACCTGCCTGCAAAGATGACAGATAGGAGACCCCCTCCACCCACTCTGCATTTTTCTCTTTGTCAAATCACTCTGCCCATCCTGATCTCTTTCTCTCTGTCCCTGTCTCTGTCCTCTCTCTCTCTCTCTCTCTCTCTCTGTGTGTGTGTGTGTGTGAGAGAGAGAGAGAGAGAGAGAGAGAGAGAGGGAGAGAGAGAGAGAGACTGTCTGTCTGCCTGCCTGTCTGTCTCTTTGCCTGTCTGCCTGTCTCTCGGTGAGTGGATTTCTGTGTGGGTGTCTGTCTGTCTCTCAGGCAGCATGTCTCTGTGTGTCTCTGCGTGTTGCCAACGCCTGTTTCCTCCTGACTCCCCTGGAAGTTCTGAGTCGTTTCTTGACAAAATGGTCATGCCAAGTCACCCAGGGTGTTGTCAGTCAGAGTCGGTGGTCGAGAGGCAGCTGAGATAGTGGTGTTGAGCAAAAGTAGTAGGCATGGTGCCAGGGATGGGTCGGCTAGAATAAGGGGCTCCGGGTGGCTGTGCTTCTCTGAAGACACGGGTTGGATAGAGGTGGGAGGAAATCGGCGAGTTGTGCTTGGGGGTTTGGGCTTGGGCCTTGTGCCCTTCGTTCGTTCGTTCGTTCGTTCGTTCGTTCGTTCGTTCGTCTTCCCTTCCCCTGTTCCCACCCTGAGCAGCAGGCATGCCCTCACCTCCGGCTCCCGTGGCCGAGGCCGGAGAAGGTCCTGCGGATCATGGAGTGGGGAGAGTGAGCAGTGTCGTCCATGACATGTCACCGGGTGCTTGCCCTCCCGGCCGTCCCTAGCAGGGTGTCGAGGTCCATGGCACCCACCCGCCCACCCCCAAATTGGTCCTCGCACCAATGCTGCCTTGCAAGCACTACTGGACGCATGGGAAATGAGCTGAGCCAGGGTTGGGGAACTGGGTGCTCCCGCCGAGCCTCCGGGCTCCGTCGTCGAGGAGGCGTGGAGAAGTGTCAGGAGGGTGTGTCTGTCTGTGTCTTGTGAGGGCTTGAGCTCAGGGTGGGCTGAGGGCCGGTGGAGGAGAAGCGCGACCACAGTGCAGAGTTGAAAGCCTCGGTTCGGCTGTGGGTCAGTCCCCAGCGACAAAGGGCCGAGCTGCTGTGCAGCCCTCGGGCTGCGGGGTTCGGGGCTGGTGCCTGGTGAGCCAATATCGCCGGGCGTCGGGCCGCCAAGTGAGTATGGACCGCGACAGGGCAGGAGCAGAAGGAGCAGCGAGCGAGTCGACGAGCGAGCGGGCTGGGTGGCAGAGGAGGGTTGGGGCCCGAGTGGGCTCTAGGAGGAGGAGGAGGAGGAGGAGAGTGAAGGGTTAGGGAGGCCAGTGCCTGAGCGGCGGGACAGAGGCGGAGCTGCAGAGGCAGAGGCAGAGGCAGAGGCAGAGGCAGAGGCAGAGGCAGAGGCAGAGGCAGAGGCAGAGGCAGAGGCAGAGGCAGAGGCAGAGGCAGTGGACAGGGGCGCTGGTGAGCGGTGCGTGTGGGTTCCCGGGCCGACCGCCAGGGGTCGCGCGCAATGAGAGAAGAAGAGTGGGCGCGGGGCGTCGGGCGTCGGGCGTGAGGGGTCGCGATGGGTGGGAGATAGGAGGCTGTGGTGCTGGCGGTGCGCGCGCGCGCGAGTGTGTGTGAGCGAAGTGCGAGAGGCGAGCGTTGTTGGTTGTGAGGAGGTGTTGTGTTGAGGGTGTCGTGTATGGCGAGTGCGGGTGGAGTGTCGGGATGTGAGAGCAGGGTGGGCGGGTGTCGGGGGTCGGTGGTGGTCGGGCGCCGTGGGGCTTGCGCGCGGGCAGGGGGCGTGTCGGTGAGGTGACGTCATTGGAGATGAGGTTGGAGTAGGTCCGTGAGGCGGCATCCACTCGCCGGTTGTGGTGGCGCACGCCGGTAGGATTTGCTGAAGGAGGCAGAGGCAGGAGGATCACGAGTTCGAGGCCAGCCTGGGCTACACATTTTTTTCCTTTGCTTTTTTCTCCCTTCTCTTCTTTTTCGCTCCTCGCCTCTCGCCTCTCGCTTCTCGCCTGCTACACTTTCCCATCTCTCCTGCCTGCGCTCCGCTTCTTTGCTCTGCCTTCTTCTTCGGCCCCTCTGCCCCTGCTTTCGCACACCCTTGCCCCTCACACATACAACACCCGCCCGCCCGCACAACACCAACCAACTCACGCTGCGCTCACACACAAGGCCTCTAACAAACACTTGCACAACCACCCACAACCTCCTCTCGCCTCGCTCGGGATACCACACCGTGCCCTTCAGCCCTTTCTCCATCGCCTTTCTCGCCTCCCTTTGCTCCACTAGCAACCGCTCTGCACACAGGCACCAGGGGACACGCCTTCCCCTCGCACTCACCCACCCACATGGCCTTCCTTTCCCTGGGCCTCCCTCCCTCGCTCCTACTTTCACAGAAAGGCCCCCTGCCCGGGCAGGGGGTGGGGGCGGCGGTGGGGGTGGCGTTGGGGCTCCTACCCGACGACGCCCATGTTCTCTTTGGCCCGGCCTGTCCTTTGGCCTTGCTTGGCCTTTGCTACTTCGGGCCTTTCGTTTACAACCCAGGCCTCCTCCTCCAACTTTTAGGAAACATCACACCCTCGCCTTAGTGGTGACTTCCTCGGTCATTCTTTGCTATCCATCGTAGCAGCAGCAGCAGCCGCAGCCGCAGCCGCAGCAGCTGGGGTGGTGGTAGTAATAGTGGTTGGTAGTAGTAGTTCTGGTAGGACTAACGATATTCGTAGTAATAGCAGTAGCAATACTAACGACGTTCTCGCTCGGGCCTACTACCGGGCAGGTACCTTGAGGCTTGCCCGGTCTGCCTTCAATGGGACGATTGTGACAGCAACCACGGGGAGTTGGTAGAATGGGAGGCCCTGTTCAAAGGAAGCACGCAGGGTGACCCAAAGGCAGCCTGAGTCCACCGCAGCTGAAGGGGATTGAGATAGGTGGCAAACCTCTACGTTTCCGGGTCCTTGGAATACCAACTCCACTCTGAGGTTCTGTTTGGTTGAATGAGTGAGTGAGTGAGTGACTGATTGATTTTGAAGTGTCCATCGACAGGTAAACACTTTGACTTGTGCTCCCCGGTTGAATTGTGAGTTCAGCGGGTCACCGAGAGTCACTGCCAGTGCTGACAGGTGCAGAGACCATCGATGGAAAGAGAGAAGCCGGTTCTGTGTCTGTGGCTCTGTGCTGCTCATGCCCAGTGATGATTCCCTTGGGGGTTGTTCCTGGGCTCCATGGCCTTGAGGATTGCGTGCGTGCAGGGAGGGGTAGGCTTCAGGTCGGGATACCCCAGCCCGGACCACAGCAGGCTTCCACACTCCCTCTGAGGCGGGTCCTTGGCTTCATGTGCTCCATGATTTGGTCGTCCCGCTCCTGCTGTTCTTCAAGGAGCAGGGACACCTGTTTTTGTCGTTGGTGGTTTGGTTTGGTCTGGTCTGGTTTGGTTTAGGTTTAGGTTTTTTGTTACATTTCTTGTGCTGAGTGCATTTTCTTAGGCGGGCTTGGGGGAAGGTTGCTACTGCTGCTAGGTGGGATGGATGGAGGGCTGCCTGGATGGAAGCATATGCATGGGTGCATGGATGGATGGATTGGAGTGTGGGTGGATGAACTATGGATGGACGGACGGACTGATGTATGTATGTATGTATGTATGTATGTATGTATGTATAGATGTATAGATGTATGGATATATGTATGTATAGATGTATAGATGGATGCATGGATGCATGGATGCATGGATCTATGGATGTATGTTTGGCTGGGTGGCTGAGTGGGATGGTGGGGGCGGAGATCAATGCATGATGGTTGGAAAGGGTAAAGGAGGATGCAGGGTCACAGCACGCAGCGTGTGGAAGACTCGAGGACCATGAGCTCACAGATGAGAACTAGAGAAGTGAGAAACCTTAAGCCACAAGGTAGGCTTGTCTCTTCAAGGGTAGGTTTGAGTACCGGTTTTGCCCCCAGAAGTCTGGAAATGGAGGTAGCTAATAACCAGGTGACCTGTGGTCTGTTTTGGCCCAGGCCAAACTTGAATAGCCCGGACTTTGGTGTTTATGCAAAGCCTTTGTCCTGAGCAGTGTTTCTCAGTCCACGGAACCCAACCTTCTGGGGAGATGTCCCCCTGTAGTTTACCGAGGCAGCCGAGCGGGCCACCACAGCCTCCTTCAGACACTTCTGTGCAACTCAGCCTCACTGTGAATTTCTGTGTTTTCTGGGGAACCTCAGGCGATCGTCCTCGTAAAGGGGTCGATCCACCCCCAAAGGGGGTCTTCTCGACCTCCAGGTTGAGTAGGCCGCCCTAGACGCGTGAGCATCGTTTCTCGGCCGAGAGAAGCCATCTTTACTTACAGCAGAGGCCTTATGGGAAGCAAGTCATGAGCTCTGTGGTCCACACGTGCCACGGTTTAATATCTGTCACCAGGAAGCCTGTCCCCATATCGTGCTGTGCTTCAATATGCCTAAAAGAAATGGCCCGGTGGTGTCAGACTCCGGAGGCTTGAACCGACAGGGACTGCGGAGGCCCGCTCAGACAGGGTTCCCTCTTGCTTCACTCTTATGGACACTCTGCGGGGCCGGGATTGCAGACAGCTCCCACTCCAGTCAAGTCTCCGTCTTGGGAGGGAGTCCCCGTGGGTGTTGGTTGTGGGGGCCCTCTAGCTGTGAAAGCATAGTTTCCCGGCTCCTGCCTCTGGACATGGGCTCAAGTCGAGGTGGTCCTGTGGCCGGCCCCAGGCCGCAGGCAGGCAGCCTTCCAGAAGGGGAGGAAAGGAAGGCAGAGCTGGTAGATGTTTTCCAGGCCACCTTTCTCCGAGCAGCAGCCCAAGAGCGAAGAGGCATGGAGATCTTCCTGCCTCCCTAGCCTACGCCCTCGCTCTGCCTTTCCTCTGTACTCCTCTTCTGCCCTCCACCATGTCCTGATACCTCGCCATCAGCTCTGCCTACCGCCGTGGGTCCCCCCACCACCCTCCAAGTCTCCGCGACCTCTTCTTCTGCTTCTTCGACTCTGTTCCTCTCTCTCTCTCTCTCTCTCTCTCTCTCTCTATATATATATATATATATATATATATATGTATGTATATATATCCAATTTGTTCTTTCCTTTTGCTTTTGCGTGCTTTGGATCTCTTGGAAGGCCTAGATACCTATTGTATTGACTGCCGTGCAACTTGCTGCAACACTGTGTAGGCCCAGCTGGCAGGCATGCAATTTCTTTCATTTCATGCCTCTACCTCCACCTGCCTGCAAAGATGACAGATAGGAGACCCCCTCCACCCACTCTGCATTTTTCTCTTTGTCAAATCACTCTGCCCATCCTGATCTCTTTCTCTCTGTCCCTGTCTCTCTCTCTCTCTCTCTCTCTCTCTCTCTCTCTCTCTGTGTGTGTGTGTGTGTGAGAGAGAGAGAGAGAGAGAGAGAGAGAGAGAGAGAGAGAGAGAGACTGTCTGTCTGCCTGCCTGTCTGTCTCTTTGCCTGTCTGCCTGTCTCTCGGTGAGTGGATTTCTGTGTGGGTGTCTGTCTGTCTCTCAGGCAGCATGTCTCTGTGTGTCTCTGCGTGTTGCCAACGCCTGTTTCCTCCTGACTCCCCTGGAAGTTCTGAGTCGTTTCTTGACAAAATGGTCATGCCAAGTCACCCAGGGTGTTGTCAGTCAGAGTCGGTGGTCGAGAGGCAGCTGAGATAGTGGTGTTGAGCAAAAGTAGTAGGCATGGTGCCAGGGATGGGTCGGCTAGAATAAGGGGCTCCGGGTGGCTGTGCTTCTCTGAAGACACGGGTTGGATAGAGGTGGGAGGAAATCGGCGAGTTGTGCTTGGGGGTTTGGGCTTGGGCCTTGTGCCCTTCGTTCGTTCGTTCGTTCGTTCGTTCGTTCGTTTTCCCTTCCCCCTGTTCCCACCCTGAGCAGCAGGCATGCCCTCACCTCCGGCTCCCGTGGCCGAGGCCGGAGAAGGTCCTGCGGATCATGGAGTGGGGAGAGTGAGCAGTGTCGTCCATGACATGTCACCGGGTGCTTGCCCTCCCGGCCGTCCCTAGCAGGGTGTCGAGGTCCATGGCACCCACCCGCCCACCCCCAAATTGGTCCTCGCACCAATGCTGCCTTGCAAGCACTACTGGACGCATGGGAAATGAGCTGAGCCAGGGTTGGGGAACTGGGTGCTCCCGCCGAGCCTCCGGGCTCCGTCGTCGAGGAGGCGTGGAGAAGTGTCAGGAGGGTGTGTCTGTCTGTGTCTTGTGAGGGCTTGAGCTCGGGGTGGGCTGAGGGCCGGTGGAGGAGAAGCGCGACCACAGTGCAGAGTTGAAAGCCTCGGTTCGGCTGTGGGTCAGTCCCCAGCGACAAAGGGCCGAGCTCGCTGTGCAGCCCTCGGGCTGCGGGGTTCGGGGCTGGTGCCTGGTGAGCCAATATCGCCGGGCGTCGGGCCGCCAAGTGAGTATGGACCGCGACAGGGCAGGAGCAGAAGGAGCAGCGAGCGAGTCGACGAGCGAGCGGGCTGGGTGGCAGAGGAGGGTTGGGGCCCGAGGGCTCTAGGAGGAGGAGGAGGAGGAGGAGAGGAGGAGGAGGAGAGTGAAGGGTTAGAGGCCAGAGGCAGAGGCAGAGGCAGAGGCAGAGGCAGAGGCAGAGGCAGAGGCAGAGGCAGAGGCAGAGGCAGAGGCAGAGGCAGAGGCAGAGGCAGAGGCAGAGGCAGAGGCAGAGGCAGAGGCAGAGAGTGGACAGGGGCGCTGGTGAGCGGTGCGTGTGGGTTCCCGGGCCGACCGCCAGGGGTCGCGCGCAATGAGAGAAGAAGAGTGGGCGCGGGGCGTCGGGCGTCGGGCGTGAGGGGTCGCGATGGGTGGGAGATAGGAGGCTGTGGTGCTGGCGGTGCGCGCGCGCGTGTGTGTGAGCGAAGTGCGAGAGGCGAGCGTTGTTGGTTGTGAGGAGGTGTTGTGTTGAGGGTGTCGTGTATGGCGAGTGCGGGTGGAGTGTCGGGATGTGAGAGCAGGGTGGGCGGGTGTCGGGGGTCGGTGGTGGTCGGGCGCCGTGGGGCTTGCGCGCGGGCAGGGGGCGTGTCGGTGAGGTGACGTCATTGGAGATGAGGTTGGAGTAGGTCCGTGAGGCGGCATCCACTCGCCGGTTGTGGTGGCGCACGCCGGTAGGATTTGCTGAAGGAGGCAGAGGCAGGAGGATCACGAGTTCGAGGCCAGCCTGGGCTACACATTTTTCCTTTGCTTTTTTCTCCCTTCTCTTCTTTTTCGCTCCTCGCCTCTCGCCTCTCGCTTCTCGCCTGCTACACTTTCCCATCTCTCCCGCCTGCGCTCCGCTTCTTTGCTCTGCCTTCTTCTTCGGCCCCTCTGCCCCTGCTTTCGCACACCCTTGCCCCTCACACATACAACACCCGCCCGCCCGCACAACACCAACCAACTCACGCTGCGCTCACACACAAGGCCTCTAACAAACACTTGCACAACCACCCACAACCTCCTCTCGCCTCGCTCGGGATACCACACCGTGCCCTTCAGCCCTTTCTCCATCGCCTTTCTCGCCTCCCTTTGCTCCACTAGCAACCGCTCTGCACACAGGCACCAGGGGACACGCCTTCCCCTCGCACTCACCCACCCACATGGCCTTCCTTTCCCTGGGCCTCCCTCCCTCGCTCCTACTTTCACAGAAAGGCCCCCTGCCCGGGCAGGGGGTGGGGGCGGCGGTGGGGGTGGCGTTGGGGCTCCTACCCGACGACGCCCATGTTCTCTTTGGCCCGGCCTGTCCTTTGGCCTTGCTTGGCCTTTGCTACTTCGGGCCTTTCGTTTACAACCCAGGCCTCCTCCTCCAACTTTTAGGAAACATCACACCCTCGCCTTAGTGGTGACTTCCTCGGTCATTCTTTGCTATCCATCGTAGCAGCAGCAGCAGCCGCAGCCGCAGCCGCAGCAGCTGGGGTGGTGGTAGTAATAGTGGTTGGTAGTAGTAGTTCTGGTAGGACTAACGATATTCGTAGTAATAGCAGTAGCAATACTAACGACGTTCTCGCGGGCCTACTACCGGGCAGGTACCTTGAGGCTTGCCCGGTCTGCCTTCAATGGGACGATTGTGACAGCAACCACGGGGAGTTGGTAGAATGGGAGGCCCTGTTCAAAGGAAGCACGCAGGGTGACCCAAAGGCAGCCTGAGTCCACCGCAGCTGAAGGGGATTGAGATAGGTGGCAAACCTCTACGTTTCCGGGTCCTTGGAATACCAACTCCACTCTGAGGTTCTGTTTGGTTGAATGAGTGAGTGAGTGAGTGACTGATTGATTTTGAAGTGTCCATCGACAGGTAAACACTTTGACTTGTGCTCCCGGTTGAATTGTGAGTTCAGCGGGTCACCGAGAGTCACTGCCAGTGCTGACAGGTGCAGAGACCATCGATGGAAAGAGAGAAGCCGGTTCTGTGTCTGTGGCTCTGTGCTGCTCATGCCCAGTGATGATTCCCTTGGGGGTTGTTCCTGGGCTCCATGGCCTTGAGGATTGCGTGCGTGCAGGGAGGGGTAGGCTTCAGGTCGGGATACCCCAGCCCGGACCACAGCAGGCTTCCACACTCCCTCTGAGGCGGGTCCTTGGCTTCATGTGCTCCATGATTTGGTCGTCCCGCTCCTGCTGTTCTTCAAGGAGCAGGGACACCTGTTTTTGTCGTTGGTGGTTTGGTTTGGTCTGGTCTGGTTTGGTTTAGGTTTAGGTTTTTTGTTACATTTCTTGTGCTGAGTGCATTTTCTTAGGCGGGCTTGGGGGAAGGTTGCTACTGCTGCTAGGTGGGATGGATGGAGGGCTGCCTGGATGGAAGCATATGCATGGGTGCATGGATGGATGGATTGGAGTGTGGGTGGATGAACTATGGATGGACGGACGGACTGATGTATGTATGTATGTATGTATGTATGTATGTATGTATGTATAGATGTATAGATGTATGGATATATGTATGTATAGATGTATAGATGGATGCATGGATGCATGGATGCATGGATCTATGGATGTATGTTTGGCTGGGTGGCTGAGTGGGATGGTGGGGGCGGAGATCAATGCATGATGGTTGGAAAGGGTAAAGGAGGATGCAGGGTCACAGCACGCAGCGTGTGGAAGACTCGAGGACCATGAGCTCACAGATGAGAACTAGAGAAGTGAGAAACCTTAAGCCACAAGGTAGGCTTGTCTCTTCAAGGGTAGGTTTGAGTACCGGTTTTGCCCCCAGAAGTCTGGAAATGGAGGTAGCTAATAACCAGGTGACCTGTGGTCTGTTTTGGCCCAGGCCAAACTTGAATAGCCCGGACTTTGGTGTTTATGCAAAGCCTTTGTCCTGAGCAGTGTTTCTCAGTCCACGGAACCCAACCTTCTGGGGAGATGTCCCCCTGTAGTTTACCGAGGCAGCCGAGCGGGCCACCACAGCCTCCTTCAGACACTTCTGTGCAACTCAGCCTCACTGTGAATTTCTGTGTTTTCTGGGGAACCTCAGGCGATCGTCCTCGTAAAGGGGTCGATCCACCCCCAAAGGGGGTCTTCTCGACCTCCAGGTTGAGTAGGCCGCCCTAGACGCGTGAGCATCGTTTCTCGGCCGAGAGAAGCCATCTTTACTTACAGCAGAGGCCTTATGGGAAGCAAGTCATGAGCTCTGTGGTCCACACGTGCCACGGTTTAATATCTGTCACCAGGAAGCCTGTCCCCATATCGTGCTGTGCTTCAATATGCCTAAAAGAAATGGCCCGGTGGTGTCAGACTCCGGAGGCTTGAACCGACAGGGACTGCGGAGGCCCGCTCAGACAGGGTTCCCTCTTGCTTCACTCTTATGGACACTCTGCGGGGCCGGGATTGCAGACAGCTCCCACTCCAGTCAAGTCTCCGTCTTGGGAGGGAGTCCCCGTGGGTGTTGGTTGTGGGGGCCCTCTAGCTGTGAAAGCATAGTTTCCCGGCTCCTGCCTCTGGACATGGGCTCAAGTCGAGGTGGTCCTGTGGCCGGCCCCAGGCCGCAGGCAGGCAGCCTTCCAGAAGGGGAGGAAAGGAAGGCAGAGCTGGTAGATGTTTTCCAGGCCACCTTTCTCCGAGCAGCAGCCCAAGAGCGAAGAGGCATGGAGATCTTCCTGCCTCCCTAGCCTACGCCCTCGCTCTGCCTTTCCTCTGTACTCCTCTTCTGCCCTCCACCATGTCCTGATACCTCGCCATCAGCTCTGCCTACCGCCGTGGGTCCCCCACCACCCTCCAAGTCTCCGCGACCTCTTCTTCTGCTTCTTCGACTCTGTTCCTCTCTCTCTCTCTCTCTCTCTCTCTCTCTCTCTATATATATATATATATATATATATATATCATATATATATATGTATATATATCCAATTTGTTCTTTCCTTTTGCTTTTGCGTGCTTTGGATCTCTTGGAAGGCCTAGATACCTATTGTATTGACTGCCGTGCAACTTGCTGCAACACTGTGTAGGCCCAGCTGGCAGGCATGCAATTTCTTTCATTTCATGCCTCTACCTCCACCTGCCTGCAAAGATGACAGATAGGAGACCCCCTCCACCCACTCTGCATTTTCTCTTTGTCAAATCACTCTGCCCATCCTGATCTCTTTCTCTCTGTCCCTGTCTCTCTCTCTCTCTCTCTCTCTCTGTGTGTGTGTGTGTGTGAGAGAGAGAGAGAGAGAGAGAGAGAGGAGAGAGAGAGAGAGACTGTCTGTCTGCCTGCCTGTCTGTCTCTTTGCCTGTCTGCCTGTCTCTCGGTGAGTGGATTTCTGTGTGGGTGTCTGTCTGTCTCTCAGGCAGCATGTCTCTGTGTGTCTCTGCGTGTTGCCAACGCCTGTTTCCTCCTGACTCCCCTGGAAGTTCTGAGTCGTTTCTTGACAAAATGGTCATGCCAAGTCACCCAGGGTGTTGTCAGTCAGAGTCGGTGGTCGAGAGGCAGCTGAGATAGTGGTGTTGAGCAAAAGTAGTAGGCATGGTGCCAGGGATGGGTCGGCTAGAATAAGGGGCTCCGGGTGGCTGTGCTTCTCTGAAGACACGGGTTGGATAGAGGTGGGAGGAAATCGGCGAGTTGTGCTTGGGGGTTTGGGCTTGGGCCTTGTGCCCTTCGTTCGTTCGTTCGTTCGTTCGTTCGTTCGTTCGTTCGTTCGTTCCCCTTCCCCCTGTTCCCACCCTGAGCAGCAGGCATGCCCTCACCTCCGGCTCCCGTGGCCGAGGCCGGAGAAGGTCCTGCGGATCATGGCGTGGGGAGAGTGAACAGTGTCGTCCATGACATGTCACCGGGTGCTTGCCCTCGGCCGTCCCTAGCAGGGTGTCGGGTCCATAGCACCCACGCCCCCACCCCACCAGTGGTCCTCGCACCAATGCTGCCTTGCAAGCACTACTGGACATAGAGGCACGGGCTGAGCCAGGGTTGGGGAACTGGGTGCTCCCGCCGAGCCTCCGGGCTCCGTCGTCGAGGAGGCGTGGAGAAGTGTCAGGTGTGTCTGTCTGTGTCTTGTGAGGGCTTGAGCTCCAGGGTGGGCTGAGGGCCGGTGGAGGAGAAGCGCGACCACAGTGCAGAGTTGAAAGCCTCGGTTCGGCTGCTGGGTCGAGTCCCCAGCAGCGAAGGGCCGAGCTCTGCAGCCCTCGGGCTGCAGGGTTCGGGCTGGTGCCTGGTGAGCCAATATCGCCGGGCGTCGGGCCTTAGGTGAGGTATGGACCGCGAAGGGCAGGAGCAGAAGGAGCAGCAGGCGAGTCGACGAGCGAGCGGGCTGGGTGGCAGAGGGTTGGGGCCAGAGTGGGCTCTAGGAGGAGGAGGAGGAGGAGGGAGGAGGAGAGAGTGGGGTTAGGGGAGGCCAGTGCCTGAGCGGCAGGACGGAGCGAGTGGCTGCAGAGGCAGAGGCAGAGGCAGAGGCAGAGGCAGAGGCAGAGGCAGGGGCAGAGGCAGAGGAGGGCAGGGGGCAGGAGGCAGAGGCAGGAGGCAGAGGCAGAGGCAGAGCCAGCGGGCAGAGGCAGAGGCAGGGAGAGGCAGAGGCAGAGGCAGAGCAGAGAGTGGACAGGGGCGCTGTGAGCGGTGCGTGTGGGTTCCCGGGCCGACCGCCAGGGGTCGCGCGCAATGAGAGAAGAAGAGTGGGCGCGGGGCGTCGGGCGTCGGGCGTGAGGGGGTCGCGATGGGTGGGAGATAGGAGGCTGTGGTGCTGGCGGTGCGCGCGCGCACAGTGTGTGGAGCGAAGTGCGAGAGGCGAGCGTTGTTGGTTGTGAGGAGGTGTTGTGTTGAGGGTGTCGTGTATGGCGAGTGCAGGTGAGTGTCGGGATGTGAGAGCAGGGGGTGGGCGGGTGTCGGGGGTCGGTGGTGGTCGGGCGCCGTGGGGCTTGCGCGCGGGCGGGGGCGTGTCGGTGAGGTGACGTCATTGGAGATGAGGTTGGAGTAGGTCCGTGAGGGCGGCATCCACTCGCCGGTTGTGGTGGCGCACGCCGGTAGGTTTGCTGAAGGAGGCAGAGGCAGGAGGATCACGAGTTCGAGGCAGCCTGGGCTACATTTTTTCCTTTTGCTTTTTTTCTCCCTTCTCTTCTTTTCGCTCCTGCGCCTCTGCCTCTCTGCCTCCTCTTGTCTCCCCACTCCCAGCCTCTCTCGCCTCTTGGCTCAACTCTTTGCTCACCGCTTCTTCTTCGGCCCCTCTGCCCCCTGCTTTCGCACACCCTTGCCCCTCACACATACAACACCCGCCCGCCCGCACAACACCAACCAACTCACGCTGCGCTCACACACAAGGCCTCTAACAAACACTTGCACAACCACCCACAACCTCCTCTCGCCTCGCTCGGGATACCACACCGTGCCCTTCAGCCCTTTCTCCATCGCCTTTCTCGCCTCCCTTTGCTCCGCCAGCAACCGCTCTGCACACAGGCACCAGGGGACACGCCTTCCCCTCACCCCGCTCACCCACCCACATGGCCTTCCTTTCCCTGGGCCTCCTCCCTCGCTCCTACTTTCACAGAAGGCCCCCTGCCCAGGCAGGGGGGTGGGGCAGCGGTGGGGGTGGCGTTGGGAGCTCCCTACCCGACGAGCGCCCATGTTCTCTTTGGCCCGGTTTGTCCTTTGGCCTTGCTTGGCCTTTTGCTACTTCGGGCCTTTTCGTTTACAACCCAGGCCTCCTCCTCCAACTTTTTAGGAAACATCACACCCTCACCTTAGTGGTGACTTCCTCGGTCATTCTTTGCTATCCATCGTAGCAGCAAGGTGCAGCCGCAGTGCTTCCGCAGCCGCAGCAGCTGGGGTGGTGGTAGTAATAGTGGTTGGTAGTAGCTAGTTCTGGTAGGACTAACGATATTCGTAGTAATAGCAGTAGCAATACTAACGGCCGTTCTCGTTTTCGGGCCTACTACCGGGCAGGTACCTTGAGGCTTGCCCGGTCTGCCTTCAATGGGACGATTGTGACAGCAACCACAAGGGAGTTGGTAGAATGGGAGGCCCTGTTCAAAGAGAGCTGCGCAGGGTGACCCAAAGGCAGCCTGAGTCACCGCAACTGAAGGGGATTGAGATAGGTGGCAAACCTCTACGTTTCTCGGGTCCTTGGAATACCAACTCCACTCTGAGGTTCTGTTTGGTTGAATGAGTGAGTGAGTGAGTGACTGATTGATTTTGAAGTGTCCATCGACAGGTAAACACTTTGACTTGTGCTCCCCGGTTGAATTTGAGTTCAGCGGGTCACCGGGAGTCACTGCCAGTGCTGACAGGTGCAGAGAGCCATCGATGGAAAGAAGCCGGTTCTGTGTCTGTGGCTCTGTGCTGCTCATGCCCAGTGATGATTCCCTTGGGGGTTGTTCCTGGGCTCCATGGCCTTGAGGATTGCGTGCGTGCAGGGAGGGGGGTAGGCTTCCAGGTCGGGATACCCCAGCCCGGACCACAGCAGGCTTCCACACTCCCTCTGAGGCGGGTCCTTGGCTTCATGTGCTCCATGATTTGGTCGTCCCGCTCCTGCTGTTCTTCAAGGAGCAGGGACACCTATTTTTGTCGTTGGTGGTTTGGTTTGGTCTGGTCTGGTTTGGTTTAGGTTTAGGTTTTTTTGTTACATTTCTTGTGCTGAGTGCATTTTCTTAGGCGGGCTTGGGGAAGGTTGCTACTGCTGCTAGGTGGGATGGATGGAGGGCTGCCTGGATGGAAGCATATGCATGGGTGCATGGATGGATGGATTGGAGTGTGGGTGGATAAACTATGGATGAATGGACGGACTGATGTATGTATGTATGTATGTATGTATTATGTATGTATGTATGTATAGGTATGATGTATGGATATATGTATGTATAGATGTATAGATGGATGCATGGATGCATGGATGCATGGATCGATGGATGTATGTTTGGCTGGGTGGCTGAGTGGGATGGTGGGGGGGCGGAGATCAATGCATGATGGTTGGAAAGGGTAAAGGAGGATGCAGGGGTCACAGCACGCAGCGTGTGGAGGACTCGAGGACCATGAGCTCACAGATGAGAACTAGAGAGTGAGAAACCTTAAGCCACAAGGTAGGCTTGTCTCTTCAGGGTAGGTTTGGGTACCGGTTTGCCCCCAGAAGTCTGGAAGTGGGGGTGGCTAATAACCAGGTGACCTGTGGTCTGTTTGGCCCAGGCCAAACTTGAATAGCCCGGACTTTGGTGTTTATGCAAAGCCTTTGTCCTGAGCAGTGTTTCTCAGTCCACGGAACCCAACCTTCTGGGGAGATGTCCCCCTGTAGTTTACCGAGGCAGCCGGCGGGCCACCACAGCCTCCTTCAGACACTTCTGTGCAAACTCAGCCTCACTGTGAATTTCTGCGTCTTTCTGGGGAACCTCAGGCGATCGTCCTCGTAAAGGGGTCGATCCACCCCCAAGGGGTCTTCTCGACCTCCAGGTTGAGTAGGCCGCCCTAGGCGCGTGAGCATCGTTTCTCGGCCGAGAGAAGCCATCTTTACTTACAGCAGAGGCCTTATGGGAGGCAAGTCAGAGCTCTCTTAGTTCCACACGTGCCACGGTTTAATATCTGTCACCAGGAAGCCTGTCCCCATATCGTGCTGTGCTTCAATATGCCTAAAAGAAATGGCCCGGTGGTGTCAGACTCCGGGGGGCAGGACTGACAGGGACTGCGGAGGCCCGCTCAGACAGGGTTCCCTCTTGCTTCACTCTTATGGACACTCAGCGGGGCCGGGATTGCAGACAGCTCCCACTCCAGTCAAGTCTCCGTCTTAGGAGGGAGTCCCCGTGGGTGTTGGTTGTGGGGGCCCTCTAGCACTGAAAACATAGTTTCCCGGCTCCTGCCTCTGGACATAGGCTCAAGTCAGGTGGTCCTGTGGCCGGCCCCAGGCCGCAGGCAGGCAGCCTTCCAGAAGGAGGGAAAGGAAGGCAGAGCTGGTAGATGTTTTCCAGGCCACCTTTCTCGAGCAGCAACCCAAGAGCGAAGAGGCATGGAGATCTTCCTGCCTCCCTAGCCTACGCCAGCCGCTCTGCCTTTCCTCACCGCACTCCTCTTCTGCCCTCCACCATGTCCTGATACCTCGCCATCAGCTCTGCCTACCGCCGTGGGTCCCCACCACCCTCCAAGTCTCTGCGACCTCTCTCTTCTAGCTGCTCGACTCTGTTCCTCACTCTCTCTCTCTCTCTCTCTCTCTCTCTCTCTCTGATAATATATATATACATATATATATATGTATATATATCCAATTTGTTCTTTCCTTGCTTTTGCGTGCTTTGGATCTCTTGGAAGGCCTAGATACCTATTATGTTGACTGCCGTGCAACTTGCTTCAACACTGTGTAGGCCCAGCTGGCAGGCATGCAATTTCTTTCATTTCATGCCTCTACCTCCACCTGCCTGCAAAAGATGACAAATGGGACCCCCTCCACCCACTCGCATTTTTCTCTTTGTCAAATCACTCTGCCCATCCTGATCTCTTTCTCTCTGTCCCTGTCTCTGTCCCTCTCTCTCTCTCTCTCTCTCTCGTGTGTGTGTGTGTGTGTGAGAGAGAGAGAGAGAGAGGGGAGAGGAGAGAGAGAGAAGGAGACTGTCTGTCTGCCTGCCTGTCTGTCTCTTTGCCTGTCTGCCTGTCTCTCGGTGAGTGGATTTCTGTGTGGGTGTCTGTCTGTCTCCAGGCAACATCTCTCTGTGTCTCTACGTGTTGCCAGCGCCTGTTTCCTCCTGGCTTCCCCTGGCAGTTCTGAGTCGTTTCTTGACAAAATGGTCATGCCAAGTCACCCAGGGTGTTGTGAGTCAGTCGGTGGTCGAGGGCAGCTGAATAGTGGTGTTGAGCAAAAGTAGTAGGCATGGTGCCAGGGATGGGTCGGGTAGAATAAGGGGCTCCGGGTGGCTGTGCTTCTCTGAAGACACGGGTTGGATAGAGGGGGGAGGGAAATCGGAGTTGTGCTTGGGGGTTTGGGCTTGGGCCTTGTGCCCGGCTCGTTCGTTCGTTCGTTCGTTCGTTCGTTTCCTTCCCCTGTTCCCACCCTGAGCAGCAGGCATGCCCTCACCTCCGGCTCCCGTGGCCGAGGCCGGAGAAGGTCCTACGGATCATGGAGTGGGGAGAGTGAGCAGTGTCGTCCATGACATGTCACCGGTGCTTGCCCTCCCGGCCGTCCCTAGCAGGGTGTCGAGGTCCATGGCACCCACCCGCCCACCCCAAATTGGTCCTCGCACCAATGCCTTGCAAAGCACTACTGGACGCATGGGAAATGAGCTGAGCCAGGGTTGGGAACTGGGTGCTCCCGCCGAGCCTCCGGGCTCCGTCGTCGAGGAGGCGTGGAGGCATGTCGGGAGGGTGTGTCTGTCTGTGTCTTGTGAGGCTTGAGCTCAGGGTGGGCTGAGGGCCGGTGGAGGAGAAGCGCGACCACAGTGCAGAGTTGAAAGCCTCGGT